>NC_060138.1:473904385-474208700 GCF_021461385.2 Schistocerca piceifrons | reverse complement strand
ATCTATCCAGACCATCAGTGCATCAGAAGCCACTATAATTACTGTGAAAGTTAGGCTGGAGGTGAAAAAACTTGGACTTCATGGTCGAGCGGCTGCTCATAAACCACACATCACGCCGGTAAATGCCAAATGATGCCTTGCTTGATGTAAGAAGCGTGAACATTGGAAGATTGAACAGTGGATAAACGTTGTGGGGAGTAACAAATCACAGTACACAATGTGGCGATCCGATGGCAGGGTGTGGGTATGGCGAATGCCCGGTGAACTTCATCTATCAGCGTGCGTTATGCCAACAGTAAAATTCGAAGACGGTGGTGTTATGGTATGGTCGTGTTTTTCATGGAGGGGGCTTGCACCTCTTGTTGTTTTGCGTGACACTCTCACGGCACAGGCTTACATTGACGTTTTAAGCACCTTCTTGCTTCGCACTGTTGAAGAGCAATTCGGGGATGGTGATTGCTTCTTTCAACATTATCGAGTAGCTGTTCATAATGCACGGTCTGTGGCGGAGTGGTTACACGACAATAACATCCCTATAATGGACTGGCCTGCACAGAGTCCTGACCTGAATCCTATAGAACACCTGATATATGGGGACAATAATTGAATTGTATGACATAAAGTCATCACAACTTCTCAACGGTTTGCGTTAGGACGTTCAAACCTCATATTGGCCGCGGGGCATAATGGGAATTAGTATGCGCATGCGCAATCGCCCTGTTGTTATCGCCCATTTGCACGTGAAAATGTCGTGATACAGCGTGCCTGAGCGTATAGCGGTTGTGATGGCCCACTACGTTTCAATGTGTGCTAACAATTAAGAACTTGGTTCGCAAGAGCGGCTAGCGTTCGTGATGACAGTGTTAACAATGTTCTCGTCGAAAAAGGATGAAAACTCCTGAAAACTTCGAGAAGACAGGGGATGTGTTTCAAAGCAGCCCCAGGAAATCGATCAGCCGAGCTGCACAACAGGTGGGAATCAACGGGAAGACATTGCGACAAATTGCTGCTGAAGATCTGCATCTCTTCTCATACAAAATTCAAAGCCGTCTGCCATTAAGCCACAGAGCCATGGAACAGCGGTTTTGTTTTGGCCAGTTTTGGCCAGTAAACAAGATTGGCGCATATGGGCGACTGAGAATCCGCATTTCGCGATCGAGAAGTCTCTTCACTTTCAACCGGTGACTGTGTAGTGTGCAGTGTCCAGCCACGGAATAGTCGGTGCGATGTTCCTTGATGGCACGGAGACTACCGAACGGCACGTTAAGGTTTTGGAAGATAATTTCATCACCATTATCCAAAGTGACCTTGATTTAGACAAGATGTGGTTCATGCAAGACGGAGCTCGACCGCATCGAAGCAGGAGAATGTTTCATGTCCTGTCAGTGGTACTCTGCAAGTGCAAAATCGTGTCCGCCATTTCCGTACTAAGTCACGACCAGCGTTACAGGCCAGCGAGTTTCACTAAGAGATGACGCGTCGACGAGTACGAAGCGGCCGGAGCATCACCGTTCTCAGACTCGACATGCTCGCGAAACTGTAGCGGGTACGATAGAACCCAGTACAGCACTGACCTAGAGAGCTGCCTCGATTTCTGATGTACCCTCAATTCTACAGTTGTGTCGCACCGTTTATGATCTAAGTGGAAGTTCGCTTGTCACAAGATGACATAAGCTGGGTTACTACTTAAAAGAACACACACGTACCTTATTTTACCGCGACTGGTGCAACAGATTACCCAACATTAATACCATTAAAAATGTTAGGGAGAGTTTGGAAGAGCTAGTGAGATGTGCCAATCGACGCCACAAGAATTTGTTGCTATATCGGATACAATTTTCATTCAATAGCTCCAACTGGATGTGACATACCCGAAGAAACTCGCGGACTTTGATTCCCTCAACATTAATTCGACTACATTCCATTACTCTTTAAATATGATGATGTACATCTTATAACCTTTTCAAGGCACTGTCCCCTTCGCTCAGCTGCTACTCCATGCGCTTTGCCGTCTCTGACACAATTAGAATCTCATTGCCAAACCTGAGAGTTTTTTTCCTCCACGAAATTTAATTCAATTCTCTTATTTATCCAAAGTTTCCTGCTCTTCTTGGTCAACAAACAGACTGAATTTCATGAGATACAGGGCACAACACGGTTTCATTCCCTATTCAGGTACTGCTTTGCCCCTTGGATTTCCAGTCTTGTTAATCTAGAAGTTGTAGGTAGACCTTCGCTCCCTGCATTCCATCCTTGCTACCTTAAAAATATGAAAATATTTGTTCCCGTCAACACTGTGAAACGTTTTCTTCAAATGTACTTAAATTTGACTTTTTTGACGGAATTGCACTCCCGCCACGTAACCTACTAATGGAGAAGCAATAGGACAGTGACAATTATTAACTCAAAGCCAGTCAGAATTTGCTGCGGAATATGAGTCTAAGAATAATATTGAGTTAGAAGCAATTGCACGTAATACATTGGTTTTAGCGAAGTACAATTCTGTGATGTGAAAGCTGTAATTTATACTATGTATAATACTCGTTTAGAATGATTTATAATTAACACTTTAACGTTAGCAACTTACAATCATACAGTATGTAATCTGATATTTCACACAGCGTCAAAAATATTTTGAAAGGGTCTGTAGTTGAAGTTTCCGCTACATCAGCGGCAAGTTCTTTGCTATGGCTAAAGACCACAGTGCTTTCATCTCATACATGTTAAGACTCAGAAAATGAATTATAGGTGACGTATCAAAATACTCTTTACAGTTTGCCACCTGCAACTATATACAACTTGACTACATTAAGTTGTGTATAGTTGCAGGTGACAAACTCTAAAGAAAACAGACATTGTAAAAACGTAAAACAGCAGGAAAACCACACCATGTGGTAAGAAGGTATGAATACACAATTTTATGTGCTCTTCAAAAATCTGTAATTACGATTTGGAAACTAATATTTATATGTATTTAAACAGTAAAGAACATTCCTTATGTTTAATTGCCATAAAAATTTTAAAAAAACCACTGGTGATGCTGCAACTGCAGTGAAACATGTCTGGGACCATAAACAAAATTGTGTTTTGCTAAAGGTGGACCCCACCCAAAAACATATGTTATTGTTAGGAAATGACACTGTTTTTTCATTTACACAAAAACATATATGAATGTCTCGACTGCAATTGCATGAATTGGTGCAGAGTACATATATCAATTCACTACAACAATTAGAAGATACTAAGAAAACCTGTGCGCTTAAATTTGTGCAAGTTCAACTTTAATGACGTTTTCGGAAATGTTTGGGTTGTTTGAGAAGGCCTAGGAATGACCTGTATGCATCCCGTAACTGCAAAGAGTCAAATTCACACTACTCGGACACGGTAGTGAGTAACTTATTTCTATATTCCATTACTCACGCTCAAAACATGTCACTTTGAAAATTTTTTAAATGTATTCTCTGCGACTGCATTGCTAATCGATTGAAAAGGTGTCTTTCTAATTATATTTATATGTCACTATCACAACACTGTGAATAAAACACACACACACACACAAATAAAAATAAATCTCCACCACATCACGTCAAGCGCTTTTCACAAACTCCAGCCTTCGTAGGCCGAAATGCGGTCGCGCCTGATGACATGCAAACCGCACAGTAACGCGGTTAGGCGGGTAACATACCGACGTGTGGCAGGGGATTCCAGTATTAATTCTTCCAGCCACGTCGCTCGTGCTGTGAACGTTAATGAGCTTATAACAGTCATGGCGACAGCATCCTAATGAACGCATAGTAACCAGAAGCTCCTTGCATAGTGACAGTGCACATCTACTACATTCCTCGTGGCATGAAGATTAGTAAACTTTGTCGAAATATTGCTGTACAAATACTTGAAACTTCCAGCCTAGCCTTTCAAATGGCTCTGTGCACTATGCGACTTAACTTCTGAGGTCATCAGTCGCCTAGAACTTAGAACTAATTACACCTAACTAACCTAAGGACATTACACACATCCATGCCCGAGGCAGGTTACGAACCTGCGACCGTAGCGGTCGCTCGGTTCTAGACTGTAGCGCCTAGAACCGCTCGGCCACTCCGGCCGGCCCAGCCTTTCATTCGGAGATCAACAGCTAATCTACACAATGGTATTAATGATACAGTCAGTTCTGAAATCCGTGGGCTTGCAAATAACATTATTACTATCGTGAAGAGAATCAGTAATTAAATTAGCTTCGCGAGAGTAATATACTACTAAGAAACAGCTTAATAAAGATACTCTCGAAACAAACATATTTGGGTATAGAAGAGAAAGAAAATATTAATATCTGACAACAAAATTTTCGGAAATCAAAAGTTGTGATGTCAGTTTTCTTCAAGGATTTATGAAAAGAAACTTTGAGCTGGAAGTGCAGTTTGAGTATCGACTATTAACGTACATAAGTACACAGTGTGAAGCCCTCTCACTACTCAGCAGGACAGCATTAGTTGCGCAATGTCATCGCTTTAGACGATATATTTCACCAATTAAAAAAAAATGGTTCAAATGGTTCTGAGCACTATAGGACTTAACATCTGAGGTCATCAGTCCCCTAAAACTTAGAAGTACGTAAACCCAACCAACCTAAGGACATCACACACATCCATGCCCGAGGCAGGATTCGAACCTGTGATAGTAGCAGTCGCGCGGTTCCGGACTGAAGCGCCTAGAACAGCTCGGCCACCGTGGTCGGCATTTCACCAATACTACACAGAAAAACGACGTACCTAGTCCAAAGAAAGAAGCACTCACTGTGCAGAGAAACACCAGACATTGTGTGTAATATCACTCTTCGAATAGCTTGTCTCCACATCTATAATACTCATGGTGATATTTTACGTTAACTGCTTCGTTGTTCCGTTGGCACTTCCGAGAATATGCTAAATGTACTACAGAGGCGTTTTTCAAATTAAATTCCTTGAAAGACGTCATTTTCCTGCATTATTCTTTTATTTTAATTTCAAAGAACATATTTTTTCGTCATCGAGTAGGTGATCACGCCTCCTTGGGAATTATCAAGCAATATGACACATAAGATACATTATATGCTTTCAATTATCAGTATGTTGTGCTTCACACACGACAGTGCGTGCGGATGAGAATTGACGCCGTCCCATATGCCCGTCGTAACGCGCGAAGTCTTACAGTCACAAGAATACTTCGAAGTTAAACAGCAATCATTGAAAGATTGACGACTTGGTTCTCGTGGAACCCAGTTAGGAAAATGTAGAGAACTAGTGTTCGGCGAAGACTAGGCGAGCGTTCTGCTGACATCATTGTGTACCCCAATCAGGCGTAACCAGTAAACCCCCATCAAGAATGTGTGAAGCAGCTTCAAATCTTTGATTACTTCACAAACAGTTATCTCTGTTTAATATTTGACGTTAAGATTTTAAGCAAGGAACACATTAGAAAAGGTTTGAATTTCTGTGTAAAGTTTGTTGGAAATAGATAAGTACGTTCTTCCTCAAATAACTGATAAATATAGTGTGAGCAATTTGTGCACTTCGAAACAGGCTACTTCTCTCTCTCTCTCTCTCTCTCTCTCTCTCTGGGCGATGACAGACTTTTTGCACGCGTTCTATTTAGGGAGGAAGCGTCATTCACCAACAGCGGTAACGTAAACCGGCATAATATGCACTATTGGGCAACGGAAAATCCACGATGGCTGCGACAGGTGGAACATCAGCGACCTTGGCGGGTTAATGTGTGGTGCGGCATTATGGGAGGAAGGATAATTGCCCCCCCCCCCCCCATTTTATCGATGGCAGTCTAAATAGAGCAATGTATGCTGATTTCCTACGTAATGTTCTACCGATGTTACTATAAGATGTTTCACTGCATGACAGAATGGCGATGTACTTCCAACATGATGGATGTTCGGTACATAGCTCGCGTGCGGTTGAAGCGGTATTGAATAGCATATTTCATGACAGGTGGACTGGTCGTCGAAGCACAATATCATGGCCCGCGCGTTCACCGGATCTGACGTTCTCGGATTTCCTTCTGTGGGGAAAGTTGAAGGATATTTTCTATCGTGATCCAGGGACAACGCCTGACAACATGCATCAGCGCATTGTCAATGCATGTGCGAACATTACGGAAGGTGAACTACTCGCTGTTGAGAGGAATGTCGTTACAGGTATTGCCAAATACATTGAGGCTGACGGACATCCCTTTGAGTATTTATTACATTAATGTGGCATTTACAGGTAATCACGCAGTAACAGCATGCGTTCTCAGAAGTGATAAGTTCACAAAGGTACATGTATCACGTTGGAACAACCGAAATACTGTTACTCAGTAGATTATGAAATCGTTTTAACTTTTTAATGCCGTCAGTAATTACATGGATTATTGAAAATGAAATTTTTGTTGCCCCTGGAAGTCGTTAGATAGGCAACCTGCAAGTGAAATTGCGTACCATGCTCCAAGTTAGGCATTTTGAAATATGGTTGAAAATAACATAAGAACCATTAGGTCATGTACACAGTATACAGAAGCCACTTTTCCCCCGCGCAATAAGCTAATGGAATAAGATAGGGAACCACTTCTATATCTAGAACGAAACAGTTCATCTCACATATACACTGAAGGAAAAAAAAATTCGCAACACCAAAGAATGATTAATGTAGAGTAATGAAATTTGGTGAATACGTTTGTCTAGGTAACGTAATTAACATCGAAAGATCACAGGTTAATGTAATCCATTGAAATGCTGGTACATTAATAACCGATGTATGTAAGCATGCAAAGCGTCATGCATTGTGTTGTACAGGTGTCGGACGTCAGTCGGTAGGGGCACTCGAGTTGTCATCCAATGATGTCCCACATGTCCTCTACTGGAGACAGATCTGGTGACTGAGCAGGCTGAGGTAACGTGTCGATGTTGGATGTCGATGTTGGATTACTACAGCGGTATGTAGGCGAGAGTAATCCTGTTGGCAAAGATTGACGTACAAAGTTGCAGTCAGAGTGTGTGGGGTAACCACACCGAAGTCGCAAACGGCGGTGGCGTAGGTCAGCGGAAGGCACGCTACAGGTTGTCTGGCTCGGAGCTGTCCGTGAAGTGACCGATTGGTAACGGTTCGTTGTATCACTGTGGTGCCAAGTGTTGCTCACATTGCTGGTGCAGATGTAGAGATGCAATACGATGCGCCAGAGCCGTACGCCAAACACGATGGCCTCCCCTATCGGTAGTACCACGTGGCCGTCCAGAGTCCGGTTCTTGTGACTGTACATTCTCGTGACCACCGCAGCCAGCAGTCACGTACAGTGGCTACATTTCTGTCAAATATTGCTGCATTATCACAAAAGGAACATCCAGCTTCTAGTAGTTCCATCACACGGCCTCGTTCAATCTCAGTTGGGTTTTGATAATGACATCTTTCTCGCCTTAGAGGTAGTCTTGCTAAAACTCACCACGCCCAGTCTCAGAGGTAACTAACGCTCGCAACCGTTACAGCATGTTTTTGAAGAAAACCTGATATGCATAATCATAGTGGCACTACTAGCGCCACTCTTATGCTAGTCACGCGAAATCTTAGTACATATCATCTTTCAGAAGTAGAACTCCTTCTTGGTGTTGCGATTTTTTCCCCATCAGTGTAGGTTTAGTAACAGAATCAGCACACTTTTATGCCTGTTTTCCAAGTGTGTCTGAAGTCCTATAATCTCCAGGATATCCTTTATTTAATCATTACGTCTACAGGGTGAATGTTATGTTCGCAGTATTTCAACTAGGAGAAGTTTTTTAAGAGCCACATGGGTCCATAAGCACACCTCCAAAAGTTTTGTTCTAAAATTATTTTATGCTATCTGGACTAACAACTTACGAACTTTAAATTGGTGCCAGAGATATGAGTTCATTGTACCTGAATGTTCCAGCTCCAATCAATCTGCTCGATCTTACTATGTATATTTATTAATTGCTTTTGAAATGCTTTGCCGCAGTGGATAAACCGGTTCCCTTGAGATCACCAACGTTAAGAGCTGTTGGGCGTGGCCGGCACTTGGATGGGTGACCATCCAGCCGCCATGCGCTGTTGCCATTTTTCGGGGTGCACTCAGCCTCGTGATGCCAGTTGAGGAGCTACACGACCGAATAGTAGCGGCTTCGGTCAAGACTACCATCATAACGACCGGGAGAGCGGTGTGCTGACCCCACGCCCCTCCTATCCGCATCCTCCTCTGAGGATGACACGGCGGTCGGATGGCCCCGGTAGGCCACTCGTGGCCTGAAGACGGAGTGCTTTTGAAATGCTACCTCTAACATATTGTTACGTGGCAGTTTATGCCCAAACTGTACTGCAACCTATTTTACAATGTAATATGCACATCCCAACAGTCAGTAGAGTCGATTCCTTAACGCTGCATGGTAGCTCCAGACATTGTTCACTACTGCCAATGGTAGCACAGCTAATTACTTCTTCTTCTGCTTTCCTTTCATTACGTTGACGGGAACTCTCATTTTCCAGGGTGTCTTAAACCTGTTAAGTGCAGAAAGCAGCCTGAGCAGGTACAGGACAGGGAATTCGTCGTATCCTTTCTCCATACAGCAACTGAGTGCCATAAAATCTGCATTGTCTGAGATGATGGGAGGTCTCCTTTTTGAAAAAAGAAAAATCTTAGGGCCAGCTGTAGCACCCAGAACTGGAAACAGTGGGAGCGGCCATTGTCCATAGTCATGCCATGACGGAATGTTTGCTTAAATCCAAGTAACCGGGTCACTGACTGACTCAGAAGTATTGTTTCAGTGGATTGTGCACTTTCCCACGTGTGTCTATTGCAAGCCTCTTGGTTGGCGGACGTTAGAAAGCTGTCATCTAGTGCGAGAGATTATCTACCTTTCTCCCTGTGCCACAATAATATTGGTTAATATGACAAATCCACAAGACCAGACATTTGTTAAACTTCTTTGTAAATTTATTATTTATTGGATCTGACAATGTCTGCTGATATTCGCAAGAAAGATTCCTACACGGGCAATCCATTTAAAGTTCGGAGACTAATGTCAGAGAACACCTCCGGCCGGCTGACCAAAAGAATACACACTTGCTAGCAAGCTCGATGAGCTGCTGCACAGAAATACAGAGAATGGTGTATCCTCTTTAAAGCAGAATACAGAGGTTGAGCTGGACTCAGAATTTCCAGCAGTTACTACCTCTGTCTTCCACACTCACAAAGCTTAATAGTGGTAAGCATGGGTAGCTGATGCAATTACCAAGCTCATGGGGACACGAGGCTAGTCAATTTACATCTGGATTTAATTGCGCAGTTTTAACGCGTTCACAGCCAGCTAGTTGCTACCGTCAAGCACTTTAGCGATTTATTAGTGTCTTTACTTGCTTTCTGGTTTCTTTCTATAAACCAGTAATTGACAGTCGTTAGCTGTATCCACGAAACAGTCTCGTATCATAGTTTCATGTATCCACCCATCTGTACAAAGGCTATATTTCAGAATTAAAATCTCTTGTCCACTAATTAAATGTTAAAAAGCTTAATGCAGTGAGTCAGTTATACTTTTGTTATTAGATGCGAATAACACAAATTGTTATAGTGATTTGTATTTTCCTTTTGTAGTTAGACGAGCCTCTTCATTAATATATCTTTGTGAGGTGTGGTGCCCGTACTTTCATGCTTAATTGGGCCAAAACTATTAGTTTCTTCAATAAGACTTCATCCTTTGCGCGGCATTATTTCTCTTAAATTTTCGTGATCGTATAGGAAGCTTCCTTCCATGGCGGTCATCCGATATCGGACCTATAGCATCTTAGGAGTACACTAAACAGATGAAGTGAGGTTTCACAATATCCACGTGGGAGTCGAGATGCAGGTCTGTGATTCTCGAGCATCTGTTCCCTCTCACAACGCACATAACACATTTATTTTGGACTGCTTAATTTCGTTAGCACGGGTCTTACTCGTTAAACTCCAAACGGTACTGCCCTAGAGTAGACTCATTGGACCGTGTTATTGGGTAGACTAAGTTTAGTAGAGATTGTTAGCTCACTAATCAATAACAAAGGGATGGCGTTCCTTGATGTCGCTAGGGTCTATGTTCGTAGCTGTTCCTGTGTTTGTGGGAAAAACTATGTTGGTTCAGTTTCAAAATGGCTCCGAGCACTATGGGACGTAACATCGGAGGTCATCAGTCCCCTAGAACTTAGATCTACTTAATCCTAACTAACCTAAGGACATCACACACATCAATGCCCGAGGTAGGATTCGAACCTGCGACCGTAGCGGTCGCGCGGCTCCAGACTGCAGTGCCTAGAACCGCTCGGCCACACCGGCCGACGGTTCAGTTTCACCTCAGGTACCAGAGAGCAGCGCTCCAAGAAATGATTCTGATTTACAGTCGTAAGTATCGCGCTATGAAGATTTGTTCTTGCTCAAGTACACCACAGTTGTTTTCTTTGGTTTCAGTTTGACTTTGTTCGTACGGAAAAATTTGCTAGTAAGATCTAATCGGCATTGGAGACGACGAATTTTCGTCTCGTGTCTCCATCCGGTCGTGAAGAACGCAGTATCATCCGCGAGTGGGGTGATTTGCACATGTGGAGCGCTGGAAATGTTGTTGATACCGTTTTTTAATAAAACATGGGACAACATTGATTCCTGGGATAGGCCAGCATTTGTGTTTTTGACTTCTGAACGTTGTCCTTCAACGCGCGTCGAAAAACACCTGGTGTGAGGAAGCTGGCACTTGGACTGGTATAATATTCCAGCTTAATCATAGTTTTCTCAATTGTAGCCGAAAAGCGTTTAACGAAATAAATTAATACTGTAGAACATCACACTTTTGTACTTTTACTTATAAGGTATGGTTAAAATTCAAAGGCTCCTCTTGTTTGAAGTGAGACATTTTGTTATACACAAAAATTATTTATTAATGTGTTCAAAAATTTGCAGAACGGTTTTTATATATCCTGAGTCAAGCGACAGTCGAAAAATACGTCATGCTAATAATGTGATGCGGAAGTGTGTTGGACGGTTTTAATTTTGAATAAACTCCTCTCAGTTTTTGTACTAATTTTCAACAAAATGATAGCGGCCGCTAGATAGATTCCTTTGTATGCAAAGGACGTCGTGAGCGCAAGAATATCTATGCCGGAAGATTATTACCGGTTATGACCGGCCACACAATGGAAAACTAAGAATTCCGTCATAATTCGATCGCAAAGGTGACCTCATTTTTCGTAGGGGCACCCATATAGAGTGACAATAGCAAATAACGCTGTCCCCAACAGTACGGCATTTTCTTGCTGGGGCCGATTCGTTTCGACACCGTACTGAACCAAGTAGCAGGTAATTTCCGGCAGGCGGTGTCCACCACAGTGGACTAGTTGAAAGGAGTTATTTCGTGACGTAGTTCCAACACTCACAGGGAAGTTGGAGCCTCTGATATAGAACGGAGAAGCGAATCCACCGAAAAAATTTCACAGGTTGATCAGGAGTCTTTTCCGAGTATTTTGGCATACGGGTAAGAGGAACATGGGCTCTAGTACCTCTTTACAGTGTAATTGGAATTTGTTCCCCTTCTTACTCCCGTTTATCTTTGTGTCTGTAGTGCACTATAAATACCTGCACAACAGCCAAATGTCTGTGTACTGTCAGTAGATAAACTTTTTCCATTCACTTACGGTGCTTGTTGCTGACAACAGCTATACCAACTCCACTCCTCACCATCAAGGTTGCATTCAGTACACAATGTGCCAAACTCCTTGGCGCACTAGTTGACTAGAGAGCAGTGTTATTGTTAGATAGTTTCCTTAATGTATTCTGGTGAAACTAGTAAACGAAACTACATGATTATGTTTGTTTTTGCTTTTCGCATGTCACCGAGCGGGAGCAGAGGAGACCAGCGCCGTATACTTCCTCTGTAATGTGCCTGATTAGCGCTGGTAGCGGTAAATCTACCATCCGACGGCCAGTCCACTCAGGAAGATGATGCCTCGAGATGACAGGGTGTTTGTGGTGTCCTCATCATTTCATCCTCATTCATGAAAGTGGCGACTTTGGACTCAGCAGAGGTTGGGAATTTGTACGGGCGCTGATAACCGCGCCGTTGAGCGCCCCACAAACCAAACATCATCATCATCAAGGAGATGGTGCTGATACGTAAGTACTGTACGTTGGTAAAGGATAAATAATTGTTTTATTCTAATTGGATCCAATGTTTTGACATTGTAAATCAGTCAGTCTACAGTCATCTGCCGAAATATAAAACCTGTTTCATTGTCAAGCTATTAACGGCATTGAAAATATAACACTTGATTACGGCAGAAAATTTTATTCTACAGGATGTAGCGAGTATAAGTGCAGATATTTTTATACATACACACATCAATGACTTCGGTGTCCTTTGTCTGTGTTGAACAATCTTTCGACAGACATGTCACAAACTTTAAGACCTGATGTTTTCTGCACTATAGTCTTTCACAGCTAAGTGGACCACCCCTGTCAGTTTAGACTAATCCTTTTGCATCCACGCGTCCACACTTCAACATCTGGTAACTTACTTCGTGGTAAATAAACGTTAATAGGTTGCTCTTGCCACATGTACATGGAGGTACTAATCAGAGTTACAATAAAGTTGATTCACAAGATTTCGGATGTACACCACGAATGAAAGAGGCATTTCAAGTTATTTAAATATTTATTAAAGTCCGGAGACTATTAATGAAGATCTTTGAGGGATCACTGACCTCACGTAAAGTGATATAACAAGTGAAATAATTGCGCAGCATCTAAAACAGTTTTAACGGAAGATGGGAAGTGAACAGTGCACATCACACATTCCTATCTACTAGATTTTACGAAGATACAAATTATGTAGTCGGTATCAAAACGTTTGAGCCTTGATACAGCAATAACACGTCCACTGAAGTATATGATCTGAGGAACGTCGTTGGAGCAAACGAGTCAGAGAATCTCTGCACGGTTCCGTAGCTGTAGAAGAGTCAATCTGAGGAAAATATTTTTGATGAGCAGAAGTTTTCTTCTCCCATCAGCTTAATTCTTCGAGAGCTTAAGAAGAAACTGTGATACTGGGTGAAGGTAATATGTCACAAATATAGCTGCGTAAAACAATCACGGGGGAAATACCTCTGAATAATGACCATTACGAACCAACATAGTGAACAAGCGAGGAGAGTTTGCGACCACTCCCATAACCTTACCCAATTATTGTTACTGCAGTGCGGCGGTGTTTGACATCGGAGTAGGACGTAACACTAAAAGTACTGCTCGGTTGAGTCTCGGGTTCATTTCTCATTCAGTGTTCCTTGTACTGTAACAGTGATACACGGCAGTATGGATAGATTTAGTGATGATGAGTTGACCAATGGTTCAAAATGGTTCAAATGGCTCTGAGCACTATGGGACTTAACATCTGTGGTCATCAGTCCCCTAGAACTTAGAACTACTTAAACCTAACTAACCTAAGGACATCACACACATCCATGCCCGAGGCAGGATTCGAACCTGCGACCGTAGCAATCGCGCGGTTCCGGACTGAGCGCCTAGAACCGCTAGACCACCGCGGCCTGTTGACCAATGCGCACCCCGTGTAGGGGTTCACTGAATGCAATGGAAGAGTGTCACAACAGCGCTATGCTCAAATGCGTGTTTCGTCTTAGGGCTATTGCATTACTTTGTGTTGGTCTCATACGTCTTGGTGATTACATATTAGAGACTTTTTCAGTGTTGTGGAAGCGCTTTCACAAAAAGAAAGATGATTTGGGTAACAAATCAACTAAATCGTTATCACTCTGTTGCGAGCCATAGGCGAGCACGCGTTCCTGATACCAAAATGCACGGAAAATATCCCTGAACATTCCCCGAAGTTTTACCGATGCAGCTCGGGGGTCACAGAGTACAGCAGACCTAGACGAACGTCACTGCAGCCATGGTCGAAAAGTCAATTGTTTTCCAACACTCCGGCCGTGCAAACCCGCGGACTTGCACTCTTGGTTTTCGTTTGTCTACCAACCTCCCTGCTATACTCATGACTTCCCATAAAATGAAGGGAAAAACCTAAACCGAAATTTATGTAAGCGTACTGATGCTAAATGCTCAGTTCCAGTGCGTGGCAGTAGGAGGAGTAAAAATAATCAGTGATGGTTTATGCTAAACTAAACGGTTACAACAGTTTTACCAGCGAATACTAACAATTGGAACGCAGTTCTTTGTTTTGTGATGTAGACACTTATTTTCGACCTCAGTCTGATAACTTCGTAAAAATCAGCTATCAGCATTACAACTCCACAATTTATTACAAAAATCATAATAGATTTCTGTAATAGATGGTTAATAAATGAGACAGGTATTTACTCACTCTCATAACGCGGACGCCAGTGAATGACACTCACCTGCAAAAAAAAGAAATATTGTGTTAACTGAAAGTAACAACAGAATCATTGTAATTAGAAAAAGAAGTATTATGGAAAAAGTTGTATACAGAGACAGTCGTGTAAGATATAACAACAGTTTTATTTCGTGGACCGTTCAAGATATCTAAACGAGGTTTTAGTAGCATTATACTGCATACAGATCATCATTAATACTTTCAGCATCTGCATCAATCGATATAGTGAATCATCTTAACTGACTTTTTTCATGGAGCCTAAAAACTTTTTATCGCCATTCGAAAGCTACTACAAAGCCAAGTACAGCGGCATACTACAGGTTTAGGTTGGTGTTGAAGTGCTTCGAGAAAATAGCTGAGAAACATACTAAAACTGAGCCACAAGGCGGCCAGCAGCAGCTGTTGTAGTGTAAACACAGCCAAGTGCGGCTATCAATATGACGCTCCGTCGTTACACCCAGAAAGAAGACAGGTCTTCACCAGTAAGGTAAAAAGAATCTCATCTCGGATGTAATTAATACGACGTAGATACAGAGTGCGATTTAATCAAGCCTAATGCGCTTTAAGGAGCTTTCATTTGTAAAAATAACCTTATGTGACACACTTTATGTGTACATGTCACACTTTATGCATTGCTGCTTACATTCGGCATGAGTGGAATAGATAACAGGGAACCTTACTACGTCCATTTCATAAAGTTATTTACAATATTGTCATTATTTTCTTGTATTTGCATATAGTGACGGCGGAACTGGGCACTGTCATCGACCTGCTGTAAAAAGAAAGGTAATTCATCTGACCAGACTACAAGTTCCCACTAAACGGTTCAGTCTCGAAGAAGTAATCGACGATGCCTTTGGGGAATACGTTGGGGGTCGTCTGATGCGGAGCCCTTTGTTCAACAACGTGTGCTGAAAGGCGTGCTCCGTAGCGTATGTACCTACACTGGAACTGCACTCTGTCGTAAGGTCTGGCACGGATCGACTTCTATTCTACAGAGCGGGCAAGCCTCCGATCTCCATGTTCTACAACGAGGCGTGGGCGTCCAACACGTTTTCACCGTCTTTCAACCTCTTTTCTCAGATGCCGACGACAATATCACGCGAACAGAAGACCAGCTTTGCCGTTCCGGCTATGCTCGTTCGCAGGCGTCGGGCCCTAACGACCACCCTTTCTCAAAGTCGCTTATATCATCTGGGACTTGCATCGTAACTGAGTCCCCATTCGTCTTTGCTCCACTAATATACTATCGTCACGGCGTCGCGTGCCCGCCGGGCAGCATTCACTGTCGCGGTGGGCACTTGGCATAATGCTTTGGCTTATCATTGGTACATCACATTATACACTGTGTGGTATTACGTTAATACTTAACTAACGCATATTTGTCAGAGCAGATGGGAGTGAATCTGAAACACAATGGTGCTTTGTTCACTGCAACAGTGCAGCAAACCTTACAGTGTTTGTCCTACGCATGTAAAAGCATTGAAAGTAGCCACAAATAGGCACTACAGAAGCAAAGCCAACTATAGTATTCAAATCTCAATCGATAAAATAGCCAAACAGACGACTATTTACATGAATCACGCCAATGAAGATGGGTGAAAGACCGAAACATCTCTTGGCGAAAAATGAAGCCATAAAAAGTGGCTGGTTGCTGTCTTTCTTAATGTAATGGCTGTCTTCAGTGTTTGTTGGCAGCTGAGGATCTCTCTCTCTCTCTCTCTCTCTCTCTCTCTCTCTCTCCCCCTGACACACACACACAAACAAACACACACACACACACACACATACACACACACACACACACACACACACACACACACACACACACACAGGCACAGGCAGACATAGAGAGAGAGAGAAATATTTCCGCCGATAAATTTTCGGAGGTAATAGTGCGTAATAGTGCGGAACAAAACGAGAAAAATATTTAGTAAACATGGGATCTAAAATGTATGTCTTAGGAGCAACGAGCACTTGTTCATTTTTGCTACTGTGAAACACATCTCTCCTACTGAACAGGTGCCCATAGGTGTAAGGCATGCATTTTAGGCCACCCTTTTACTAGAGATCTCTTCCTTGTCTTGGTCCTCTGAAAGGCTCTCGATTTTCTGGTTCACCTTCTACACTCCTGGAAATTGAAATAAGAACACCGTGAATTCATTGTCCCAGGAAGGGGAAACTTTATTGACACATTCCTGGGGTCAGATACATCACATGATCACACTGACAGAACCACAGGCACATAGACACAGGCAACAGAGCATGCACAATGTCGGCACTAGTACAGTGTATATCCACCTTTCGCAGCAATGCAGGCTGCTATTCTCCCATGGAGACGATCGTAGAGATGCTGGATGTAGTCCTGTGGAACGGCTTGCCATGCCATTTCCACCTGGTGCCTCAGTTGGACCAGCGTTCGTGCTGGACGTGCAGACCGCGTGAGACGACGCTTCATCCAGTCCCAAACATGCTCAATGGGGGACAGATCCGGAGATCTTGCTGGCCAGGGTAGTTGACTTACACCTTCTAGAGCACGTTGGGTGGCACGGGATACATGCGGACGTGCATTGTCCTGTTGGAACAGCAAGTTCCCTTGCCGGTCTAGGAATGGTAGAACGATAGGTTCGATGCAGGTTTGGATGTACCGTGCACTATTCAGTGTCCCCTCGACGATCACCAGTGGTGTACGGCCAGTGTAGGAGATCGCTCCCCACACCATGATGCCGGGTGTTGGCCCTGTGTGCCTCGGTCGTATGCAGTCCTGATTGTAACGCTCACCTGCACGGCGCCAAACACACATACGACCATCATTGGCACCAAGGCAGAAGCGACTCTCATCGCTGAAGACGACACGTCTCCATTCGTCCCTCCATTCACGCCTGTCGCGACACCACTGGAGGCGGGCTGCACGATGTTGGGGCGTGAGCGGAAGACGGCCTAACGGTGTGCGGGACCGTAGCCCAGCTTCATGGAGACGGTTGCGAATGGTCCTCGCCGATACCCCAGGAGCAACAGTGTCCCTAATTTGCTGGGAAGTGGCGGTGCGGTCCCCTACGGCACTGCGTAGGATCCTACGGTCTTGGCGTGCATCCGTGCGTCGCTGCGGTCCGGTCCCAGGTCGACGGGCACGTACACCTTCCGCCGACCACTGGCGACAACATCGATGTACTGTGGAGACCTCACGCCCCACGTGTTGAGCAATTCGGCGGTACGTCCACCCGGCCTCCCGCATGCCCACTATACGCCCTCGCTCAAAGTCCGTCAACTGCACATACGGTTCACGTCCACGCTGTCGCGGCATGCTACCAGTGTTAAAGACTGCGATGGGGCTCCGTATGCCACGGCAAACTGGCTGACACTGACGGCGGCGGTGCACAAATGCTGCGCAGCTAGCGCCATTCGACGGCCAACACCGCGGTTCCTGGTGTGTCCGCTGTGCCGTGCGTGTGATCATTGCTTGTACAGCCCTCTCGCAGTGTCCGGAGCAAGTATGGTGGGTCTGACACACCGGTGTCAATGTGTTCTTTTTTCCATTTCCAGGAGTGTATATACAGGGTGGTAAAAGCAGTCTGCAAAGCTTGTAAAGCTGTTGCAGGGTCGATTGTGCTGAGAAATAGTTGTTAAGACCATATTCGATACTTTTCTCCATTTCCAAGTTAATTAGCATCGAAATTACCCGATCAGGATATTTCGCGTGCAAAATCAAACGGCCCGAACGAGATGGTCCCGCCAGACTTGTTCTTCGTTTGGTTTCCTACAACCGAACGAGAGAGCGATACAAATGGTTCAAATGGCTCTGAGCACTATGGGACTTAACTTCTGAGGTCATCAGTCCCCTAGAACTTAGAACTACTTAAACCTAACTAACCTAAGGACATCACACACATCCATGCCCGAGGCAGGGTTCGAACCTGCGACCGTAGCGGTCGCGCGGTTCCGGACTGAAGCGGCTAGAACCTCTCGGCCACACTGGCCGGCAGAGCGATACAGAAATAGGACATGAGACGGCAGAAAGGATAGAACCGGAGACACTGAGCAGTCTCGTGTGCTATCGTCCACTTTATGAGAACATGAGAACAACTGAAACAACATCCAGCTCGCCGCTTGAATTTGTTCGCGCAACGGTCTGACTGGCTAACCTCGAAACCTATGAAGACGGAAGCGGAGGACGTAGCGAATTTTTTCTTAAGAGTTATTTCTCAGGACAATCTACCCTGCAGCACCCTTATAAGTTTTTCACACAGTTTCTGATCTTCGTCTTTACCAGATTATCCTGCTACAGCTACACGATTTTCAGCATTTCACTGTTGTCCCTGAATGGCTGAACAGCGTATGGCTCTCTTCCAAGGACACCAGGGGAAACCTGAAAAAAAGATCCCAGCTGAGGGATAGAAACGTCGAGTAGACTGAAGAGGAATGAGACATGGCCTAACGACTCAGAAGATTTTTCTCGTCCGTGACAACGGCCATGAAAGCCAAAAGTCGTATACAAGTCTTACCTCCCTATCACTTCTGAAAACTTTAGCAGGTGTAATGAAGATTCAATAGTGTCCTGGTCTCACCTCCCCATCGTGCCGCTTGTTAAAGAGCTCCCAACATGGAGCAGGCCAGGCCAACTGAACCTACAACATACTCTCTGTCAACACGTTTGCAGCATAATTCCAACATATTCGTGCCGGTTACCAGATGCGGGATAACTGTATCGCGACGGGGGATATCGCCTCCGCGGATGGGCGCGGTGCGCTCGGGACGCGCTGACAGCTGCCTGCTCGGTTTACCTGCGCGATTGATTTTGGCGTTCTGGGATCGGCGGCCGGCGCCGACCATTAGGCCACTGGCTGCGAAATGAAGCCCGCGGTAATTAATACGCTCGCCCGTCCGCGGTCATACACACGCGGCCTGGGCATGCGGGCGCAGCGCGACGTAACAAGGCCGCTTTCGCTGTCACGTCTCACGGGCACGCCAACTGGACGCTTCTGTAGCGCAGGGGGCGGGCCGCCCCGTCAAAGCGAGCCGGCCAATTTACTGCCCTGCCAGCTGCTTGCGTCGGCTGCGCTCGACCTCTGTTCACGCTAACACACTCAGCTAAGTATTAGTTCGATGGCTGCCCGTATTAAATGTGACTGAATACGAGGCAACGGTGCACGAATGGCAGGGAAAAGTACACTAGGTCTTGAGTAGAGGATAGTTGTTGTTAGGGACGTTCGGTGGTTATTGATAGCTACAAAATGTCGATGTTGGGAATCTGAACATCGATATTTCATTATCGATTCTGAAGTCTATGAAGCACCTTAACATCAATGTTAAAGATAAATTATCGACCTTCAATCTTGCCAAGAAAACCAGGCTGTTTACCAATTTTATCCAGTCTAAAGGCACTACATCAGTGTGAGTACCGGTACATTGTACTAAACGCGCTTCATCCTAAGACGAAAGTAACGAATCGTAACAGTGCTGAACAGAAGGCGCTGGTGCTAGTTCCACGGCCTTCTTCATTCTAACCGTGCTTGTCAGTCAGCGCTGAATTACATCAGTTTAAAACGCGAACGTGATAGCTGCCGCGCCGCGCGGAGTGGCTGCGCGGTTAGAGGCGCCATGTCACTAATCGTGCGGCCCCTCCCGTCGGAGGTTCGAGTCTTCCTTTGGGCATGGGTGTGTGTGTTGTCCTTAGCATAAGTTAGTTTAAGTAATGTGGAAGTCTAGGGACCGATGACCTCAGCAGTTTAGTCCCTTAGGAATTCAAACACATTTGAACATTTGATAGCTGCCATATTGTCTGTCGTATTGTGGAAGTAACGCTAGTACCTTAACAACCGATCTGCAACAAATATTGCTTCTTCCAACTGTCACACACTTGGATATGTCTTACTTACGCCAGATGTCATATTACAACTTCTGTGTTCATGCTCATGACGATAGTGAGGCAATATTGTAGTTGCGGCATGAGGGTGAAGGATCTCGAGCAACAAACAACTTAGCATCATGTCTATTCCATGTTCTGAATTACACTAAAAGTACCGTCAGTGTAACTAGTAACAAAAGGAAACTGCTGTGGAAAAAACAGAAACCATGTGCTCATACAGGGTGTCCAGAAAAGGGCTCCCTGGTTTCAAAATTAAATATCTCGAAAACAAAGATCGATAGAGGAATGCAGTAAACTGTATGTTTATCGTGAAAGCTGTAAGAAGTTTATACAGCAGTTTGAAATAATAGTTACAAAAGCTGCTAACAGATGGCGCTGTACGCTGTACAGCTCATATCAGCATACATAAGTGAAATAATCGTATGAAAACAATCTTTGCAAACAATCACATCACGACGTTTTCAAAATCTTCACCATTGGCACTACAGAGGTGGCGCAAACGAAGAATGAAATTCGCCATCACATTTCGTAGTGTCTCAACCGAAATGGATTCACATGCCACAGAGGTCGCTGATTCAAGTTCGTCCAGCGCGGCGGGATGCTTCGGGTAGACCATGTCTTTCACTGTGCCCTACAAAAAAAAGTCACAGGGAGTCAAATCCGGCAAATATGGAGGCCAATCCATGCCTGCAACAGTAAATTTGGGATATTCCAAAGCAATGACTCGATTCCCGAAGTATTCCTGAAGAAAGCGAAACACCTGTTCGGTCCGATGTGGTCGGGCTCCATCTTGCATAAACCACTCAGTACCTGGTCGATCCTCTAACGCTTGCTGTGTGGCGACAAATTGTTCCAAAATTGCAACGTAACGTGCACCAGTGACCGTTTCTCGAATGAAAAAAGGGCCAATAATGCCTCTGCTGCATACTGCAGCCCACACAGTAACTTTAGGAGAGTACAGGGGTTTCGCTTCACACCAATATGGCTTTTCGGAACCCCAAAATGGCCAGTTCTGCTTATTCACGTATCCATTCAGGTGGAAGTGTGCTTCATCTGTAAACCAGATGCAGCCAACATCAAATCCTTCACTATCAATCATTGTGAGCATCTGATTAGCAAAGGAAACCCTTTGTTGCGCAGCTCGTACGGGTATGGCCTGGTGCGTTTGAATTTTGAATGGAAACATGTGTAGGCTCTTTCTCAGTATTTTCTGCGTGCTGGAACGCTTCAAACCAGTCTCAGATGCAATTCTACGGACGGATGACATTGGATTTCGCCGAATAATTCCAGAAACTGTGGCGATATTTTCAAGCGTAACTACGGTTTGCTTGCGGCCAACATGCCCCACTAGGTCATCAGTTACGCTGCCTGTTCGTTGAAATTTTGCGAAGAGCGTACGAATGGTTTTCGCATCGGGTCCTTTTGGAACATTAAA
Organism: Schistocerca piceifrons; assembly: GCF_021461385.2. NCBI lineage: Eukaryota > Metazoa > Arthropoda > Insecta > Orthoptera > Acrididae > Schistocerca > Schistocerca piceifrons. Next base: position 474,186,989 of record NC_060138.1, on the reverse strand, counting down.
TCGTGCTTGAAAACTTCGCCTTGTTGCCGTAGGAGTCTCTTCTAACCTGTGGTACTCTAGCACCAGAAAAACGCGTTGTTCAATGGAGTACATGATTTTAATCTGTTCCTTCGGTACGCTAACCTCCTTTCACGTTTCAATAGTGGAACTGATCGCTCTGGGCTTCGGATCACTATTTATACTAGGCATTACGTATGGCGATTACAGCGCCATCTGTCAGCAGCTTTTGTAACTATTATTTCAAACTGCTGTATAAACTTCTTACAGTTTTCACAATAAACATACCGTTTACTGCATTCCTCTATCGATCTTTGTTTTCGAGATATTTAATTTTGGAATCAGGGAGTCCTTTCCTGGACACCCTGTAGATATTTATGGGTTCGTAGTGCCTTGTGGCCCATTTGACTGCATATAATGTAATCTAGTTTCAGACCTTACTTTTCTACCTTGCGACAGAAATTTTGCCTTAATAGAAAAGCACAAGAAGATATTTAACTGCCACGTATCTGATGATTTAGAAGAAGTCATTTTCCATTCAACACACTTCCAATAGAGTAAAAGGAGTTTATTGGCTTCCAGACTGCTTCTGATCAAGTCAGCAACACAGCAAAGCTACACATCAATTTTGCTGTACAAATGAAAATCACACCTGGAATAGTGGACACCAAAAGGACATTCAGTAACACTGATTAGCGGGAAAGCATAAACGTCCATATCACCACCGCCAGTTTTTTACTGAGTTGTTTAATGATACGGCAAATTGAAGATTTTTCTTTTGTATTTGCTTACATGTCTTACGGTATTTATATTTAGTTACATTTTGTCAACCATTATAGAATGATGTCTCTGTTCGACTTGGCCCATTTAGTCTGAATAACGTAATGTGTAAGACACCGTCTGTTCTCAAGTTTTTAATTTTCTTTTCTCTCTTCTTGCTGACGAGGCAGATGCGCTAACATTACACCACCCTGGCGCAGTGGCTTCGCACAACTGCACGGACTACCCCAGCACGTCTCCCTCCTCAATCGAAATTCCCACCCACGCTTCAGCCACTTGGTATTCCCCCTCAACTCTAACAGCACTGCAGAGGTTCTCGAAATGTATTGGAATCATCGAAAGAAACGGAGGATCCTGCCTGAAACCCAGGTACAGGTGCTTTAGTCTAATGAAACAATATCCCAGCCTTGGTACAAATATTTATTCGCCACTTCATTCCTCATATACAGGGCGTAACAAAAATGTACAGCACAAATTGCAGGACGAATTCCTCAAACGTAGACGAAGAAATTATGTTATATGAACACGGGCCTGGAAACCTTTGTTTCTATGTTATAACTTGTTTTTTCTAACTGATTAATCATCAGAAACACACAAGAACAGACTTTTAGACTAACGGGGAACCTGCAATCTTGATGACGTATGTGCACCGCCAGTGTTTTGCTTTACATGGCCCTGTCCTCACGCGACGTACGTCATTGCTTCTTTACTGGCAACATCAATTGTTCGAGCAGTCAGTAAGACCGTTGCAAGCACATGGGTTACTACGTAGAGTTAGTCACAAACTTGGCTCGTGCAATGGCAGTGTACACAAATGCAGAAATGGCAGATACACGTTTGCTGTACTGCTTAGCTGACGGCTACGGCGCTCGCACTCAATGTTTGTACCGGCAGAGATTTCCAGGACGAAGGTGCCCCGATGGGAAAACGTTTGAAGCCATTGATCGTCGTCTTAGGGAACACAGGGCATGTAAGCCTAGAAGGACGAAGACACAACAACGGGACGCGGCAATTCTTCACGCAGATGATGACGACCCTAGTGTTAGTACAAGAAGTGTGGCTACAACACTGAATGTTGACCACACGACTGTCTGGAGACTGTTACTCGAGGACCTGCTGTATCCCTACCACTTACAGCGTGTGCAGGCACTATCAGCAGTTGATTTTCCTGCACGGGTACCCCTCTGCGACTGGTTTATTCAACAAAGTGTCAATCCTAGTTTTAGTGCAACGGTGCTGTTCACAGATGAGGCGTCGTTCCAACGAGATCAGAGCGTATATTTTCACAATCGGCATGTATGGGCAGATGTCATTCCTTACGAAATTGTTGAAGCTCGTCATCGACAAAGATTTTCTGCCAGTGAGCCGGAATTGTTGGTGATTGTTTGATAGGGCCTCACTTATTTCCCATTCAGGCTCAACGGACAAAGTTATTATAATTTCGTAGAGAATGTTCTACCTGATACTGCTAGCAGACGTCCCTTTATCTGTGCGACAAAACTTGAGGCTCATGCACGATGTAGAACCTCCTCATTTTAGTGTTAATGTCCTCGGCTTCCAAATAACATATTCGGTGACAGATGGATAGGCAGATTGACCAATTGCCTGGCCTCCACGCTCTCTGAATCTAAACCCACTGAACTTGTATTTGCGGGACATTTGGAAACTCTTGTGTGTGTAACCCCAGAACAAGGTGTTCAGAGTCTCCGTCCCCGTATTATGTAAGGCTGCGAAACCACACGCAATACTCCAGGGATATACGGAGTGTTCAAAAAGTCTCTCCGCAGTGCCGTATGATTGTTAGCCGCGCGTACCGTTTTGAATATTCATTTTTACTTACAAATTTTCACATTAAATGTTGAAAGTGTAACCCCCCCACCCGTTGAATACACAATTCAATTCGTCTAATCATGTTTCCAAACATAAGATGTAACATTTCTTCTTTAACAGAAGCAGTGAAAGTGGATACTGCAGTTTTCAATCCATCGATGGATAATGGACGGTTTTTATAGACAGTTGCTTTCGCTGCACCCCAGAAGAAAACGTCAGGTGGTGTTAGGTCAGGCGATCGTGGAGGCCAAAGTCCGTGTGAAATTACGCGATCAACAAGAACATCAGCAAGCAGCGACATTGAAACGCGAGCTGTATGCGAGGTTGCACCATCTTGTTGAAAATAACCGTTCAGTATGTCACTTAAAACAAGTTCTCCTATGAATGGGTACAGAACATCACTGCAGTATCTTCGCGCTTTTATTGTTTCGTTGAAAAACCCAGGTAGGCGAACAGTCATACGGCACCCACGGCTAACAGTCATACGGCACTGCAGAGAGACATTTGAACACCCGTATCAACGCATGTATGAATGCCCACGGAAAGCCTGTTGAACATCTCTGTTGAGAAAGAGTTGCGTAGAGTATTTTGGTGCGTTCTGTTTGTACGTGTTTCCTATGATTAATGAGTTGGAGAAAATGAATTGTAACATGGAAATAAAGCGTTACCAGACATAATTTCTTCGTCTGCATGTGAGGAATGTGTCCTGCAGTTCGTGCCGTACTTTTTTGCACTTTTTTGTCACAGCCTCTACAGGGTGTTACAAAAAGGTACGGCCAAACTTTCAGGAAACATTCCTCACACACAAATTAAAAAAAGATGTTATGTGGGCATGTGTCCGGAAACGCTAAATTTCCATGTTAGAGCTCATTTTAGTTCCGTCCACCTACGCTCAATGGAGCACGTTATCATGATTTCATATGGGATACTTTACCTGTGCTTCTAGAACATGTGCCTTTACAAGTACGACACAACATGTGGTCCATGCGCGATGGAGCTCCTGCACATTTCAGTCGAAGTGTTCGTACGCTTCTCAACAACAGATTTGGTGACCGATGGATTGGTAGAGGCGGACCAATTCCATGGCCTCCACGCTCTCCTGACCTCAACCCTCTTGACATTCATTTATGGGGGCATTTGAAAGCTCTTGTCTACGCAACCCCGGTACCAAATGTAGAGACTCTTCGTGCTCGTATTATGGACGGCTGTGATACAATACGCCATTCTCCAGGGCTGCATCAGCGCATCAGGGATTCCATGCGACGGAGGGTGGATGCATGTATCCTCGCTAACGGAGGACATTTTGAACATTTCCTGTAACAAAGTGTTTGAAGTCACACTGGTACGTTCTGTTGCTGTGTGCTTCCACTCCATGATTAATGTGATTTGAAGAGAAGTAATAGAATGAGCTCTAACATGGAAAGTTTTGTGTGTGAGGAATGTTTCCTGAAAGTTTGGCCGAACCTTTTTGTAACACCCTGTATACATCATAGATGTTTGAAACTTTAAAGGGCCTCTGGAAGTATATAGTTTCATTTACTTAATAAAGTATAGCTGCAAGTGATGAGCTAACACGAGAGTAAGCTCGGAAACTAATTCAACAAGTAGTAGTGTTAACATCTTGGAAGATGGGAGCGTCTACAGCATACTCATCCTATAGATGTAGAAGACAGAGCAACAACTGCTCATCGAGAATATTACAGTAAACATTCTATTCACGTCCAGAGAAACCTGAATGAAAGGTTCCGAGAACTGGTACGAAAAACGGTCTCATAACATCGCGGAACCACCTCCGGGCTGGATTACGTTCTCCACACACAGCAGGATAAATGTCTCGTAGGGCCGACGGTGCACTAGATGCCTTGCATCGTAGGAAAAAGAGGCAAAATAGCGATTCTTCGGAGCGCAATACACGCTTCCACTCAGCTGCTCTACAGCTTATGTTGTAATTGGTCCACTAAAATGCAACATTATGTACAAATGTGAGCAATTGCCTTTCGTGAGGTACCTGAACCCAAACGTCCATAGGCTGGACTTGTCTTCACTGAAAGAAGCAGGTGCACCATTCCGTGTAGGGCCGTCCGCGCTTATACTCAAAAAAATTGGGCAACTTAAACCCATTGTGGTCACAGGCATATCCAAATAGAGTCGCTCGTTTCAGCTATTCCCATAGCTCTCTCACCTTGATACGCTGATTTCATACAATCCATTGGCTTCACTTCACTCTCATGGCTTACATCAGCAATGGAAGGCAACATGACCTCCAGGTATCAGTTTACACTTTCTACTGCGCCCTTTCATGAGGCTGAGCGATATTTTGTCCAGTGAGAATATAAGCGGACGTATCACACGCTTTTGCCGATTACACTACTCATGTTGAGTCACAGTGTGCAGAAGATGGACAGAAATATGGAAACACCAAAAATACAACATATTTCCGCGCCTAATACGGTGTAGTAATCCGTTGGGATTGAAAAGAGCTCCCAGTCGTCTCGTAATGGATAAATACAGATCCCACATGGATGGACTCTGCAAAACAGTGGCAAATTCAGGTCACGATAGTGGAGATGCATAGCCATCACGCACCCTTCACTACATAGTAGACCGTAAAGATTCATATATTGAGATGTGGTCCTTATTGGCCACGGGAGATGCGACAATTCATTCTCGTGCTCACAAAACCAGTACTAGACGATGCGAGATGCGTGGACAGGGGATCCAACGTCTTGGAACACAACATCGCTATTGATGAAAAAACATTATACCATGGGATGGACCTGATCAGCCAAAATAGGTCACTTAATCCCTATTAGTAATGCGACCTCCCAGAGTAACCGAGGGCCCCTATGGAATACCACTATAAGGCTGCTGAAATGATCATCGAACCCCCGTCATTTTCACTCTTTGGACGTAAGCTCGGCCATAAGTTGGAAACAGTGTGATACAAGACTCATCCGACCAAACGACTTTCTTCCTGTGTTACATAGTCCAGGTATTTTGGTTTCGGCACCACGTTTTCCTGTTATGGGTATTTGCATCATTTACAAATGATTTTGGAAGTACAGCTAGCTCTGCGGTTACCCGCTAATGACAATATTTTCGTGTTGCTTTGTTGCTGACAGGGTTTGCGAGTGTGGCGTTCAGTTTTGCAGTGACTTTAGCAGTTATCGTCCTATTATTTTTCGTCACAATCTACTTCATTGACCACCCGTTACTGTCAGCCACCTTTCTTTTGTCTGCGTTGTGTTTTGCCGGAAGATGTTTCTCCTCTTTCTCTGTATACGGTATGAATCTTCGAATTGGTGCCTCCAGAAACACCAAAGGCAGTAGCTCCCTCGGTTCCGGAAGTACCCACCACAGGAGCACCAAAACTTTGCGCACGTTCTAATTCACTTACCTCCGACATGCGCTTTGCGCACGTTCTAATTCGCTTACCTCCGACATGCGCTTGTAACTACATACCCTTTTCTGATCACGACTGGCCCTTGCAGCGTACTGAGGACAGTGCACGGGTGCCAGTGTACAGGAGATGGAGAAAAATATAGACAGACCAAAAATACATTACCGTGCCTAACACGGTGTTCGTAGCGTTCAAAACAGCGTCCAGTCGTCTCGGAATGGATGAATACAGCTCCTATATGGTTGACAACCGAATATCCAATATAGTGGCAAGTATAGGTAAGGATAATGGAGTGGATGGACATCAGGCACCCTTCTCTGCAAGGCAGGTCTCAAAGTTTGAGTGATATTGAAGTCTGGTGAAGCGACAATTCATCCTCGTGCTCACAGAACCAGTAGTGGACGATGCGACATACGTAGGCAAGGGACCTGTCGTCTTAGAACATACCGTCACCACTGGGGAACAAACATTGTACCAGCGCCAATAAGCAGGTTTGGTTAGCTGCCTGCATTTACGTTCAAGCATGCATTTATTGCGGTGCTTACATGTTTTTCTCCAACCCCTGTACCTAAAGTAGGCGGTCTACAGTCGTTCCGACTTCCAGGCTGGACCCTCAGAGAGGTGCCACGTTACTTCCTCGTCCGACGGCTCCGGTCCGCTATGTTGTCTTCGGATCGGCCACTCCTGGCGTCCGGCGCTAGCGGGCGTAGCAGGAATGCTATCGACCCGCCTCGATTTATTGCGAGTATTATCGACCGTGGCGCGCCCCTTATGTTTTATATACGCTATACCGAATTTTATAGCTCGCAGAAGCATCCTTCCCTCGCCGGCGTGCTGCTGTTGCAACCTCAAGCCGTCCGGCTTCACATACCGATTTTCTGGTTGTTTTCACATACTGAAAAGAGCTACGAACAGCTGTGTATGTGTGTGTGTGTGTGTGTGTGTGTGTGTGTGTGTGTGTGTGTGTGAGCCGGCGGGGTGTGGTAGGGTGGGAAGGCGCCGGCCCTGAGCTGGCCGCGGAGAAATTGCATCGGCTCTTTCATGTGTTCGTTATAGAATAAAAGTTTTATCAATACGGCGCTAAGGGAAAAATGCAGAGTATGCGGGCCGCTTTGTGGGGAGGAGGAAGTGCGGAAGGCCCGCTCTTCGCCCTTCGCCCTCCGCCCTCCGTCCCTTCTCAGGGCTCGGCCCAGCTCTGCGGTCGGCCAAGGCCCGGCACTTGGGCGCCTCGTCAAAGAGTTGCGTCGCAAAGGCTTTGAAATTAAAAAAGAAAAAAAAGAAATGCTCACACACGGCGCGCGACACTCCCTCCTCCTCTCCAAACTCTCCACAACTCTCGAAAGTACCAGGCTCTGTCCTCTCGATTTCTTAATATTCTATTAGATCTGGTAATCTCATTAAGAAAGTGCCTTCGGAGCGGCACCTTTTTACTAAATGACGGTGCGGATCGTTTGTATGTGTATGTGTGTGTGTGTGTGTGTGTGTGTGTGTTTTCTTTCCTCTATTCAATAAACGATGGCGTCTCCTTATATTGGGCACTGAGGCGACAAAAGTTATTAGACTGTGATATGCATCTATCCAGATGGCGTTAGTATCGCGTACACAAGGTATAAAACGGCAGTGCATTGGCGGAGTTGAATGGGGAGTGGTAGTTGAGCTAGGGGCATCGGACGTTCCACTTAAGAAATCGCTAGAGAATTCAATATTCTGAGATCCACGACGTCAAGAGTGTGCCGAGAATACCTAATTCCAAGCGTTACCTCTCACCACGGAGATTGCAGTGGCAGAAGGCCTTCGCTTAAAACCGAGAGCATCGAAGTTTGCCTTGAGCTGTCAGTGCTGACAGACAAGCAACAATGCTTGACATAACAGCAGAAATCAATGTGGAATGAACCAGTCAGGACAGTCCAGCGAAACATGGCGTTACATAGGCTTCAGTAGTAGTCAGCGGACGACCGAAGCAAATGTACTTGCTAACGGCACAACATCGCCTGCAGCGCCTCTTCTGGGGTCATCACCATATCGGTTGGGGCGTAGGCGACTGGAAAATTGTAGCCTTGTCAGATGAGTCCCGATTTCAGTCGATAAGAACTCACGGTATTGTTCGAGTGTGGTGCAGATCCCACAAAGCCATGGGACTAAGTAGTCAACACGGCAGTGTGGAGGATGGTGCTGGTTCCGTAGGGGTCTGCGTTGTGTTTACACCGAATGGAGTGGGTCCTTTGGATCTTCGGCTACTTGGAGATCATTTTCAGACATTCACAGACGTCATGCTTGCAACAGCGATGGAATTATTATGGGTTACAGTGCCCCATATCACCGGGCCACAAGCGTTCGCGATTGGTATGAAGAACATTCTGGATAATTCGAGTGTATCATTTGGGCTCCCAGACTGGCTGACTTGAACCCTATCGAACATTTGTGGGAAATAATCGAGAGTTCATTTCGTGCACAAAATAACGCGCTGGCAACACTTTCGCGTTACTGACAGCAGCATCGCTCAATTTCTGCAGGGGACTGCCAGCAACTTGTTGAGTCCATGCCACATCATACTGCTGCACTACGCTGTTGGTTCAAATGGCTCTGAGCACCATGGGACTTAACTTCTGAGGTCATCAGTCCCCTAGAACTTAGAACTACTTAAACCTAACTAACCTAAGGACATCACACACATCCATGCCTGAGGCAGGATTCGAACCTGTGACCGTAGCGGTCGCGTGGTTCCAGACTGTAGCGCCTAGAACCGCTCGGCCACTCCGGCCGGCACTACGCTCTTGAAAAGGAGGCCCGACGTGATGGTAGGAAGTATCTCACGGCTTTTATTATCCAGTGTACAAACCAAAGCGATGTTGTTCGGACATGGAGAGGATACAGAGAGACAGGAACTGTCGATGAAATGTCTCGCTCAGGCCGCCTAAGAGCTGCTACAGCAGTGGATGACAGCTACATACGGATTATGGCTCGGAGGAACCCTGACAGCAACGCCACCATGTTGAATAATGCTTTTCGTGCACCCACAGGACGTCGTGTTACGACTCAAACTGTGCACAATAGGTTGCATAATGCGCAACTTCAATCCCGACGTCCATGGCGAGGTCCATCTTTGCAACCACGACACCACGCAGCGCGGTACAGATGGACACAACAACATGCCGAATGGACCGCTCAGGATTAGCGTCACGTTCTCTTCACCAATGAGTATCGCATATGCCTTCAACCAGACAGACGTGTCTGGAGGCAACCCGGTCAGGCTGAATGCCCTAGACACACTGTCCAGCGAGAGCAGCAAGGTGAAGGTTCCCTGCTGTTTTTTGAGGTGGCATTATGTGGGGCCGACTTAGGCCACTGGTGGTCATGGAAGGCGCCGTAACGACTTTACGATACGTGAATGCCATTCTCCGACCGAGAGTGCAACCATATCGGCAGCATATTGGCGAGGCATTCGTCATTCGTCTTCATGGACGCAAATCGGGCCCCCATCGTGCACATCTTGTGAATGACTTCCTTTAGGATAACGACATCCTCGAGGAGAGTGACCAGCATGTTCTCCAGACATGGACACTATCGAACATGCCTGGGATAGATTGAAAAGGGCTGTTTATGGACGACGTGACCCACCAACCACTCTGAGGGATCCACGTCGAATCGTCGTTGAGGAGTGGGACAATGTGGACCAGCAGTGTCTTCATGAAGTTGTGGATAGTATGGCATGACGAATACCGGCATGCATCAATGCAGGAGGACGTGTTACTGGTTATCAGAGGTACCGGTGTGTACAGAAATCTGGACCACCACCTCTGAGGGTCTCGCTGTATGGTGGTACAAAATGCAATGTGTGGTTTTGATGAGCAATAAAAAGGGCGGAAATGATGTTTATGCTGATCTCCATTCCAATTTTCTGTACAGGTTCCGGAACTGTTGGAACCAAGATGATGCAAAACTTTTTTGATGTGTATAATACTGTGTAGCTGCGGAATTCCATCTCAGCTGCAGAAAGTAACTGGTCAGTAGTCATATAGCAAACCAAAGTAATATCTGGGGTTTTGCAAGAAAGTGTTGTGAGCTCCCTGCTGCTTGTAATCAATATAAACGCTTTAAGAAACGATCTGAGCAGACCTCTTAGATTCTTTGCATACGTTGTCGTGGTTTATTGTCTAACAAAGTCATCAAAAGAACAAAACCAATTGCAAAATGATTCAGACGAGATATCTGCACAGCTCGAAAAGTGGCAATACAAAATGTAAAGTCCTTTGCGTGAGTACTAAAAGCGTCTGTCGAATTCTGGTTACACGATAAATCAGGCAAATGTAATGTTTGTTGACCTAGGGATTACAAATGCGAACAAAATAAATTGGAACCATTTCATAAAAAATATTGTGCGGAAGGCAAACCAAATACTGCGATTTATCAGCAGAACACTTGGTAGGTGCAACAAATTCACTTTTACCAGGTAGTTTTGGGGGATGACTTCGAAAAAATTCAAAGAAAGACAGCTCGTTTTGCATTTAAGGGAAACAAGGGAGAGAGAAACTTCCTGGCAGATTAAAACTGTGTGCCCGACCGAGACTCGAACTTGGGACCTATGCCTTTCGCGGGCGAGTGCTCTACCATCTGAGCTACCGAAGCACGACTCACGCCCGGTACTCACAGCTTTATTTCTGCCAGTATTTCGTCTCCTACCTTCCAAACTTTACAGAAGCTCTCCTACGAACCTGCAGAACTAGCACTCCTGAAAGAAACGATACTGCGGAGACATGGCTTAGCCACAGCCTTGGGGATGTTTCCAGAATGAGATATTCACTCTGCAGCGGAGTGTGCGCTGATATGAAACTTCCTGGCAGATTAAAACTGTGTGCCCGACCGAGACTCGAACTCGGGACCTATGCCTTTCGCGGGCAAGTGCTCTACCATCTGAGCTACCGAAGCACGACTCACGCCCGGTACTCACAGCTTTACTTCTGCCAGTATCTCGTCTCCTACCTTCCAAACTTTACAGAAGCTGTCCTGCGAACCTGCAGAACTAGCACTCCTGAAAGAAAGTATACTGCGGAGACATGGCTTAGCCACAGCCTTGGGGATGTTTCTCATTCTGAAAGGGAGAGAGTATCACGGAAATGGTAAGCGAGTTGGTGTAGCAGTCATTAGCCAAAAGTGTTTTTCGTTGCTGTAAGATCTTTTCACGAAACTTCAGTCACTAACGTTATTCCCCGAATGACATTTTTTTGTCGGCTTCCACCTGAAATGGGGGAAATGAACATCGTAATAAAATTGGGTGAATCAGAACTCTCATACGAAGAATAACCATCTTGTGGTGTTGCAGTTCTTGTTATGTCCGTGCTTGCTACGGCTATCCTCATCCTATTATCTCATGCAAAGAATTGAGCGTCGTATTTCCCGCGCGCTTTTCGTGACTCGAATGGTAGAGAAATACTTTGAAAGTAGTTCTATGAAGCCTCTGCCAAACGCACAACTTTGAGTTTCGGAGTGATTACCCAGAAGCAGATGTGAAAATATGTGTAAAATTACAAACCAATATCCCTAACACTGATTTGCTGCAGAATCCTTGAACACATTCTCAGTTCAAGTATAATAAATTTTCTTGAGACCGAGAATCTTGCGCGCACGAATCATAACGGTTTTAGAAAGTATCGCTCATGCGAAGCTCAGCTTGTCCTTTTCTTACATGATATATTCCACAACGTGTTTGACACGGTGCCCCATTGTAGGCTGTTAAAGAAGACGGGTGTGTTCATCAGAGAGAAGGGTGTTTTCATGACTGCCCAAGGACGTGTGGTAGGACCGCTATTATTCTCTGTAAACATAAATGGTTTGGTGGACAGGGTCGGCAGCAACCTGCGGTTTTTTTTATGATGCTGTGGTGTACGGTAAGGTGTCGAAGCTGGGTGACTGTATGAGGATACAACATGGCTTAGACCAAATTTCTAGTTGGTGTGATGAATGGCAGCTAGCTCTAGATGTAAGTTAATGCGAATAGGTAGGAAAAACAAACATGTAATGTTCTGTTACAGCATCAGTAGTATGCTGCTTGACACAGTCACGTCGTTTAAATATCTGGGCGTGAAGTTGCAGAGCTATGTGAAATGGAACGAGCACTTGACAATTGTGGTAGGGAAGGCGAGTGATCGATTTCGGCTTATTGGGAAACGTGTAGGTAAGTGTGGTTAATCTGCAAAGGAGACTGCATATAGGACGCTAGTTCGACCTACTCTTGAGTACTACTCAAGTTTTTGGGATCGGTACCAGGTCGGATTAAAGGAAGACTTCAAAGAGAGGCGGCCAGCTACGTTTGTTAGTGATAGATTAGAACAACATGGAAGTGTTAGGAACACGCTTCAGCAACTCAAATGTGAATCTCTGGAAGGAAAGCGACGATCTTTTCGAGGAGCACTGCTGAGAAAATTTAGAGAACCGGCATTTGAAGCTGACTGCATGACAATTCTACAGCCTCCAAAGTATTTTGTAAGCAAGTACTGGAAAGATAAGATACGTGAAATTAGGGCTCGTACGGAGGCATATAGACAATCGTTCCTCCCTCGCTCTGTTTGCCAGTGGAAGAAGAAAAGAAGTGACTATTAGTGGTACAGGGTACCCTTCGCCACGGGCCGTACGGTGGATGTGGATGTAGAAGTTGTATGGGTGCGCGGTGGGCGCTATTATTTCGTGTTTTATTTGCTTCCTCTCTCAGAGTAGTCTGACACGAACAGACCTCAGTGCTAATTACAGTCGCGGTAACGTCGCAGACTACAGCAGCAGTCAGGTCGACAGTAATTAGGTCTCGTTATATTCCGCAAGTGAACGTCTGCAGTGATATTGTTCATTCTTCATTACCCCGGATTCTTGCTTTCTAACTCCGCGTCTAGCTTAATCGCTGACGACAGAGGATAAGGCAAACACTCCCAAGCCGGAGTGGTAAACATGTTGACGTGCGTGTGTAGCGGCAGCGACGGCACGGACCCCAGGACAGGTGACACGCTAAGTCGCTGTTCCTTCGCCAGACGGCCGCCTGTGCGCCGTGTTATTCTGACACGACAGGACGGGCTGGCTAATTGGCAGGATAACACGGAGACAGCGATTGCGGCGCTAATGAAGATAACTCGTGGCGGCAAGCAATTAGGCGCACACCAAACAAGGAGGTCGGACAGGATCGAGTAAGGACGCTCGGGAGTAGTCTCGTTTCCGGCGCTGCAATACACTGGGTGCCAGTGGGGTGCTGGCTGCAAAGTACAACGACAGCGTGTACTGAGCTCCAAGGGGCAGACACGAATGCAGTGGGGAGAAGGGGGCAGCAGTTCATATCATACTAAACCCCTCCCCCACACTGAGACAAAATATTTTACTGAAATCGTTTAAAACACGCTGCCTGACGAATAAAGGGAAGTACCCAGAATGGGTAAAAATCGTAGAGGGAGACCAAGAGATGAATACACTAAGCAGATTCAGAAGGATGTAGGTTGCAGTAGGTACTGGGAGATGAAAAAGCTTGCACAGGATAGAGTAGCATGGAGAGCTGCATCAAACCAGTCTCAGGACTGAAGACCACAACAACAACAACCCAGAATGGGACGAGGAAACTAAATAAAACTTCACGGGTTAAGATGGTTTGTAATGTTATTTTATTTACGACAAACTTGGCAGTGCGAGCACACTTACCACTGTAACATTGCATCCCTTCTGGGGCCCTATTCTGTATCTTTCATACCGATCGGTATAGTAGCTTAGTCTCGGTAGTGACGTCATTTTCGCTTCTTTATCGAGATATCCTATTCAGTAAGCTTGTGAGACCTGTTACCGAACGGTCCTCCCACCGATTTTACGAAAATTGTACCGAGAGGTTTTAGATTTCGGTATGGCCCTATCGATCGGTGATCTGTGGTTCATGTACAACTATAATTTATTTTAAACATATTTAGCGGTTTTAGCTTTGGATTTAGTCACTGTGTTACTAAAGAATCACCAGAGGACGCATCTGGTTGGAAAGTGAGTTCATAATAGACTATTTTCCTTTGTAAGAAATACGGTTAGGTTGGGCTGTTACTGTAAATGATAACAGAAAAAAAAGTTTTAGGTCGTTATTCTCTCAAAATACGTGTTATTTTTATGCAAATAAGAGTTTAAAGATCATTAAATATCAAAACATCGGCTCTGCTTGTGTATATTTCATGAGTGTGAACTGACGTTAATAGCAACTTTGTGTACTTTTTCCCACAAATGGTTTAGTTAGTAATAATCGAAACATGTTTACAACTTTCAAGTAACAATGGAAAGCAATTATGTGAAGTCTGACATTGGAAACCTTGCAAACTATCACGCATTTATGACTTACGTTTCACCGTTTGGCAACGAAGTCAGCCTACGTTGCTCTACACAATAGTACAAGAATTGAACGATATGTTCTTGTTATTTGGCGTGGCCAAGTGGTTAGCGTGCGGGAATGCCATACAAAAGGACACGGGTTCGCGCAAGGATGGTGGAAAAATATTTGTTTTTCCTCTTCATACACTGCTGGCCACCGTAAATGCAACACCCTGAAGGAAGCATCCGATTCAAGTGAATTTTACACCATGGGTTTGCAGCGATGAGATATGCAACTGATTAGAATTTCAGCGCAGACGCACATCACGCGCGCCTGTGGCGCCACCTCATAGCGCCATTTAAGGCTTGGCGATTTTGACGAGTGTACGGTCGGCACGTGTGTTTACCTTGTGGTTGTTTCACAAGACGATCAGTTATGCCTCGTAGACAACAGCGAACATCTTTTGATCAAGTATCCGAGTTCGACAGAGGAAGGATAGTGGCCTACCGAGATTGCGGATTATCATACAGAGAAATCGCTAGTCGTGTCGGACGAAACCAAACAACTGTAATGCGGATATGTGACCGTTGGATGCAGGAGGGTACGACGGACCGACGTGGTCGATCGCATTCACCTCGGTGCACCACTGCACGTGCTGATAGGCAAACTGTGCGCATGGCAGTGACGGATCGCTCAGTGACATCCCGAACCATAGCACAGCATATTGCGTCTGTAACGCATCATCCAGTGTCTGCGCGTACCATTCGACGCCGTTTACAGCAGAGTGGTCTGTCCGCAAGACGTCCATTGCTTCGTCTACCATTGACGCAGAACCACAGACGTCTCCGTCGCCAATGGTGTGATGACAGACGGATGTGGACGGCAGAATGGAATGACGTTGTCTTTACTGACGAGGCACCCTTCTGTCTGCAGCACCACGATGGTCGGATTCGAGTGTGGAGACACGGTGGAGAGAGGATGCTGGACAGCTGCATTATGCACCGCCACACTGGTCTTGCACCGGGTATTATGGTATGGGGCGGTATTGGATATTACTCTCGCACGCCTCTAGTACGCATTGCCGGTACTTTAAATAGCCGGCACTACATATCCGAGGTGCTGGAGCCAGTTGTCCTTCCTTACCTTCAGGGCTCGGTCACAGCCATATTTCAACAGGATAATGCGCGACCACACGTGGCACGCATTGTCCAAAGGTTCTTCGTCAATAACTAGATTGAATTGCTTCCCTGGCCGGCTCGCTCTCCGGATCTTTCGCCGATAGAAAACATGTGGTCCATGGTTGCTCAACGAGTGACCCAGATTACATCCCCAGCTGCCACACCAGATGATCTTTGGCAACGTGTGGAAGCTGCTTGGGCTGCTGTAACCCAGGAACACATCCAACGTCTCTTTGACTCAATGCCGAGACGTGTGGCAGCGGTGATCTCCAACAATGGCGGCTACTCTGGCTACTGATTCTGGCAGGAACCACATGTCACAGACGTCTGTAAGCGTAATCATTTGATACTTGGTCAACATGTTATCTACAAGATAAATCTTGTTGTGCTACCTCTTGTCTTTCTTGGTGTTGCATTTACGGTGGCCAGCAGTGTATATGCAACACGTTCTGAGACATTGTTATTCGTGTAAGTTAAGATTTTTCTGCAGTATTCGTTATTACTTACATGTAAGAGCGCACTTCCTCAGTAAGGATTTCGTGATTTCTGTGTGTTTAAAAAACGAAATATGAAATTGCTGTGAGTGTAACAACCGACAGTGACCTTCATATTTTTTCTTATCAGAAATAATTCACCATTTTTTCCGAACATGTAGCGATTTCCGAGGATGCGGATAGACAGGAATCTAAGAGCACAACTAAACTTTCTGGGAATGTAGCTAGCAGCAGTCATCTTCATAATCTTGCTTGTCACAATTATTTAACTGCGATAGAATCCTCAACAACAGTAGACAGAGATAAAAGATCTCTGCCGTAATATTTTTAGACTGTAGCACCATATACGAAACAGTTTCACTCATGAGATGGATGTTATAAACTTCGACGAACTGCAGGAGCTCTCGAAAATGCAATGTAAGTGCGTGATTTGCAGAGCACCAAGATGAGTTTACTGTATTCCTCTGGCCACCAAACTCGTACGAATTAAACTCAATCATGAACTTGTGGGACCACCTCTATCGGACTGTTCACACCAAGGTTTGTCAATTGAGAAACCTAGTGAAGCTGACCGCATCACAGGGGTCAGCATGGGTCCACATCCTAGTTGGTGCCTTCCAGAACCTCACTGACTTTCTTCCCGCATGTTTCGCAGCGATCCACGCTGCAACATGTGGTTAAAAAAAATGGTTCAAATGGCTCTGAGCACTATGGGACTTAACATCTGTGGTCATCAGTCCTCTAGAACTTAGAGCTACTTAAACCTAATTAACCTAAGGACATCACACACATCCATGCCAGAGGCAGGATTCGAACCTGCGACCGTAGCAGTCGCGCGATTCCGGACTGAGCGCCTAGAACCGCGAGACCACCGCGGCCGGCAACAACATGTTGTCATTCAGGCTTTTGACAGGTGGTCGCATTTATGTGACTGGACACTGTAATTGCCTAGTGCGTCTGCGTCCAGTTAACGCTGCTGGATAGCACAGAGTGGTGCAGGTAGTCCATCACTTGAGAAGGGTTTACCATGTTCTTGGTGCACAATACGGAAATACTGCCTTGTAGTAGTCAGGTGTGGTGGACTGGAACCTTGACGACGAGTATGGCTGTCCCCATGTTCCTATGCAGTTCAAAATCAGGCCCTTAACATCTGAGGCTGTTCACGCCCGTTATATACCATACTGGGGCTCTTAACTGCAGTAGACGCGAACAGCACTAATTCACTACGGTGGCCGTTCTGCCCGTCACGGTGTATTTCAATTCTAGTCATATACATACCCGCTTTTGGGGTGTACGTGTATGGAGTTACGTTTGTAGTCGATCAGGTCTTCCAGGTGCTTTACATTTTTTGATAGGTAGTATATTTACATACACTATATAAATTACCAAATTATTTAGCTAGTTTCGGAGAACTAAGCAGCGTAAAAGCTAAGAGTCTTGAAAGTGGCAAAGAAACATAAAAAAATTACAAGCTACTTATCAGGTCGTTTTTCACGTGACTGGCCTGGCGTCCTGATCGCATGCAGAGAACATTCCAGCCAGGTTAAGGCGGACATTCACAATCTGACTGTACCTGCTGGCGAAAAAAATCCGGCACGATTCGAGAGGCCACAACCATGACGGGTAAATCACAGGAATCTGAATATTCTGTGTCAGACAGGAAGGAAAACAATCATAGCCGCGCCCGTGCCCCCCCCCCCCCCCCCCCCCCCGCACTTCACCGCGCCCCATATACACATACCATGTAAAAATAGCAAAAAGCCTGCGTACCTGGAACGTAGGCAGAAACAGCTGAAAGAAACAGCACCATCCTCACTTACATGCTCATATAACCATAGTCTGCAGACACGCTTTTACAATAATACTGATAAGTGAAATACTGATAATAGTGAATTCACAGTCCGATTTTTATCGTGCAGATTTTGATGTTCACGTAGATCTCGACACACACTATAAAAGAATATAATTATAAAAATTTGAGAGATTTAAGATGTTTAAAATCTCTGTTTTTCTTACAAAAAATTGAGTGTGAAATTAAAATTCATAACGTAAGAAGTTAAATCATTTGCTGCTGTAATGTTGTAGAAAAAAGTTACAAATAAAACATAAGGAAATATAGTATAAGGAACACAAAAGAGGATGAAAATATTGCACCGGGCATTCAACATTTGCAGAACACCTCCGGCAATAAAACCATCAAGCTTCTACAATAGAAAGGACATGAAAATAGCGAGATTCAGCAACTAAAAATCTCTTTAAGCTATACGAGAAGTTGCAAATTCAAAAAGC
This sequence comes from Schistocerca piceifrons, assembly GCF_021461385.2. Taxonomy (NCBI): domain Eukaryota; kingdom Metazoa; phylum Arthropoda; class Insecta; order Orthoptera; family Acrididae; genus Schistocerca; species Schistocerca piceifrons. Next base: position 474,168,707 of record NC_060138.1, on the reverse strand, counting down.
AATAATAGATAAGAAACACATAATAAATGACCAGACAAACATCAGCAACTAGGTGGTATTCAAGCTAATCAAACATGATGTAGAGAAAGAACAATCTCCCCCGCCCCCCAGATACCACAAAATAGTATCACAGATTATGCAGTATCCCAACCGCAGATCAGCCAACACTGTTGTTAGGATCCAAGGTTGATAATTTTCGAAGGGGACCTCTGCTGGTGCTAAAATTAGCCCGCTACCCCATCCCCCTGGGGGTGCGGCAGGAGTCACTTTAAAATTTCAAATGGGAACCTCCATTTTTTATTGCAGAATCAGATTCTACATAGAAAAACTACGTACATTTTGTCTTAAGCATTTGTTTTGATTCTTGGTACTTGGCGCTGTAATTCAAAAAAGTCCATGTTCTCATTTTTGCCTGGAAATGGTTATGGATGTATAAAAAATACTTATTTACTTCGTAAATTTTGATTCGCTAAAACTAAAACTCTCCCTCTCTCCTCGTGGAGTAGGGTTTGAGAGAGAGGAGTTAGAGTTTCACAAATGTTGACATAAATATTAATTTTTCCCGCAGATTCGAATAAGTTTGGTTTGTTTCGTGTGCATGAGGCCACACAACTTTTAATTATTTATTTTAATTTAATTCTTTTAATTTAATTTTATTTTAATTTAATTATTTATTTTATTTACCCGTACCATTTTCCACGCAAAAATGGGAACATGGATTTTCTTGAATTACAGCGCCACCTGCCAAGAATCAAAACAAATGTTTAAGACAAAATGTACGTAGTTTCTTATGTAGAATCTGAGTTTGCAATAAAAAAATGGAGGTTCCCATTTGAAATTTTAAAGTTGACTCCTGCCCCACCCCCAAGGGGCTGGGGTGGCGATCTAATTTTAGCACCAGCAGGTGTCCCCCTCGAAAATAATCAACCTTGGATCCTACATATTTTTCGCGTGAAGCTTATTTTTCGAGTTATTCTGCTTTGTCAACTTAAAACAATGAAAGATAAACGTACTCCCAAATAGCAAAACAAAACGCACGAAATAAAGAGATGACAGAGTATCTCCACAACACAGAAATGTGAATATATTTAGTGCAGTGAAATAGCTGAGTGCTAAAATTCCACACATACACCTGCAATAACTGGAAGGATGAAATAAAGAGCAAAAACAGTCAGTAATGATAATAATTAGCTCTGTTTGTAACTAAAGCGCGCGAACTGTTCATGATCCAAGCAAACAAAATCGTAAAAAAAAAAAAAAAAAAAATCATATTGTCACATTGGCCACTGAACATTCTATAAGAGATACCGAAACTCGTTTGGTTTTAATCAGACTGGTTTTGATTACAATTGCAAAATACGGTAATTAACCTGTACGCCTTGTAATAAAAATGTGCCTGTGTACTATGTGCATATGCAGTCCTCCTAGGCCTGGATAAAATGTGAAGGAATTTTCCTATTACGAAGCGGTTTGCAGAACCCTCCCCCCTCCTCCCCCCTCCCAAACGTTGTGGCTTTCTTTGAAGATAGGAAAAACCCAGGCCGGCAGGAGTGGCCGTGCGGTTCTAGGCGCTACAGTCTGGAGCTGAGCGACCGCTACGGTCGCAGGTTCGAATCCTGCCTCAGGTATGGATGTGTGTGATGTCCTTAGGTTAGTTAGGTTTAATTAGTTCTAAATTCTAGGAGACTGATGACCTCAGAAGTTAAGTCGCATAGTGCGCAGAGCCATTTGAGCCAGGAAAAACCTAGCGTTAAAATATTTCTAGTCGGGAACACCATGTTGACGTCATGGTTCGCAAAGCCCACTGTCGGAACGCCCACGACGCCCACAGCACTGCATGCACGATTGTCAGCTCCGCAACAGGTTTCCAGGAGCTCTCCTTTTGTGCACGCTTGCGCACGCGCACACACACACGCACACACAACGTCTGTCGCTGGAGAGCTGTGCACAGAGAATGAAATTAGCGTTATGAAGGGCACTCGTGTTGGAGCGCTCGAAAGGCGTCTGCCCGGGGTCGGCACTCTACCAGGACCGGCAGTGATTAGCTGGCGTCGCAGCAGCTCCGAGAGCCCAGGCCGCACCACAGGTAAGAGCAACTGTTAATCATGCCGAGTGAGAGCGGTCGCCGGCCGCCGCCTCGCCGCCTCACCGCCTTGCCCAGATCAAAGCGCCGCCCTACAATGTTTCGCGGGCGTGGACACTCTGCACAGGACTTCTACTAATTACTCTGCCACTGCTCGCCCAAGACGGCCGCTGTGCAGAGCCGCAGCAGCCGAATGGAGTCCGGTAATCACTCGGGGACAAACAGGCCGGTCGTGCCGTACCTGGTTCGGTCTACTCACTTCCAGCTGCCTAAGGCAGTGTCCCATTCCGGCCGGTCCTCTCAAGACTCGCTGGCAAGTCTCACCGCTCTCAGCCTAATGCCAGAGGAAGTCCGTAGCTGTTGGCTCAGGAGCATAATTTTCAGGTTAGTGTACAGCTGTCAACTACTTGGAGGTTAATGTGGACTGTGCAGTGGATAGTGCTGTATTAGGTAATACGCCCTTGCCTCCCTCCAAACTTGAGACGAACGTACCCATCCATTTAAGAGGTGGAGGGAGGGGGGGCATAAAAATTTCGTCAAAAACGTTGAAATCTTTTTTTCCACCAGATATTTCACGTAGTAGGTGAATATGGAATGGGGCTAAGAAATGATAGAGGAAGCCACCTGGTAGAATTTTGCACAGAGCATAACTTAATCGTAGCTAACACTTGGTTCAAGGATCATGAAAGAAGGTTGTATACATGGAAGAACCCTGGAGATACTAGAAGGTTTCAGATAGATTATATAATGGTAAGACAGAGATTTAGGAACCAGGTTCTAAATTGTAAGACATTTCCAGGGGCAGATGTGGACTGTGACCACAATCTATTGGTTATGAACTGTAGATTAAAACTGAAGAAACTGCAAATAGGTGGGAATTTAAGGAGATGGGACCTGGACAAAATGAAAGAACCAGAGGTTGTACAGAGTTTCAGGGAGAGCATAAGGGAACAATTGACAGGAATGGGGGAAAGAAATACAGCAGAAGAAGAATAGGTAGCTTTGAGGAATGAAATAGTGAAGGCAGCAGAGGATCAAGTAGGTAAAAAGACGAGGGCTAGTAGAAATCTTTGGGTAACAGAAGAGATACTGAATTTAATCGATGAAAGGAGAAAATACAAAAATACAGTAAGTGAAGCAGGCAAAAAGGAATACAAACGTCTCAAAAATGAGAGACAGGAAGTGCAAAATGGCTAAGCAGGAATGGCTAGAGGACAAATGCAAGTATTTAGAGGCTTATCTCACGAGGGGTAAGATAGATACTGTCTACAGGAGAATTAAAGAAACCTTTGGAGAAAAGAGAACCACTTGTATGAATATCAAGAGCTCAGATAGAAACCCAGTTCTAAGCAAAGAAGGGAAAGCAGAAAGGTGGAAGGAGTATATAGAGGGTCTATACAGGGGCGAAGTTCTTGAGGACAATATTATGGAAATGGAAGAGGATGTAGATGAAGATGAAATGGGAGAGATGATACTGCGTGAAGAGTTTGACAGAGCACTGAAAGATCTAAGTCGAAACAAGGCCCCGGGAGTAGACAGCATTCCATTAGAACTACTGACAGCCTTGGAAGAGCCAGTCCTGACAAAACTCTACCATCTGGTAGAGTTCCTCAGACTTCCCTCAGACTTCAAGAAGAATATAATAATTGCAATCCCAAAAAAGCAGGTGTTGACAAATGTGAAAATTACCGAACTACCAGTTTAATAAGTCACAGCTGCAAAATACTAACACGAATTCTTTACAGACGAATGGAAAAAGTGGTAGAAGCCGACCTCGGGGAAGATCAGTTTGGATTCCGTAGAAATGTTGGAACACGTGAGACAATACTGACCTTATGACTTATCTTAGAAGAAAGATTAAGGAAAGGCAAACCTACGTTTCTAGCATTTGTCGACTTAGAGAAAGCTATTGACAATGTTGACTGAAATATTCTCTTTCAAATTCTGAGGGTGGCAGGGGTAAAATACAGGAAGCGAAAGGCTATTAACAATTTGTACAGAAACCAGATGGCAGTTATAGGAGTCGACGGGCATGAAAGGGAAGCAAATTGTTGGGAAGGGAGTGAGACAGGGTTGTAGTCTCTCCCCACTGTTATTCAATTTGTATATTGAGCAAGCAGTGAAGGAAACAATAGAAAAATGCTGAGTACATATTAAAATCCATGGAGAAGAAATAAAACGTTTGAGGTTCGCCGATGACATTGTAACTCTGTCAGAGACAGCAAAGGACTTGGAAGAGCAGCTGAATGGAATGGATAGTGTCTTGAAAGGAGGATATAAGATGAACATCAACAAGAGCAAAACGAGGAGAATGGAATGTAGTCGATTTAAGTCGGGTGATGCTGAGGGAATTAGATTAGGAAATGAGACACTTAAAGTAGTAAAGGAGTTTTGCTATTTGGGGAGCAAAATAACTGATGATGGTCGAAGTAGAGAGGATATAAAATGTAGACTGGCAACGGGAAGGAAAGCGTTTCTGAAGAAGAGAAATTTGTTAACGTCGAGTATTGATTTAAGTGTCAGGAAGTCGTTTCTGAAAGTATTTTTGTATGGAGTGTAGCCATGTATGGAAGTGAAACATGGACGATAAATAGTTTGGACCAGAAGAGAATAGAAGCTTTTGAAATGTGGTGCTACAGAAGAATGCTGAACATTGGATGGGTAGATCATGTAACTAATGAGGAGGTATTGAACAGAATTGGGGAGGAGTTTGTGGCACAACTAGACTAGAAGAAGGGATCAGAGGTAGGACATGTTCTGAGGCATCAGGGGATCACAAATTTAGCATTGGAGGGCAGCGTGGAAGGTAAAAATCGTAGAGGGAGACCAAGAGATGAATACACTAAGCAGATTCAGAAGGATGTAGGCTGCAGTAGGTACTGGGAGATGAAGAAGCTTGCACAGGATAGAGTAGCATGGAGAGCTACATCAAACCAGTCTCAGGACTGAAGACCACAACAACAACAACATATTTCTGTAGCATGTTAGAAATACTGTCTCCAGTTTTCTGAGTTTAATTCGTGCAACAAATGATGTAAAAGTCATTTGTTTCAACCAATGTGCAGCGCCACGCCCCCTTCTCTACACGACTCTGTCCGTGTTTACGACGTTTCACTATTTCCTGCCGTCAGGGAAGTATCAGCAGAGTATAGAAGCCAGCATGTGTATGATGTGTTTACAAAGAAATACACAAATGCTGGAACACAAAATCTACAAGAAAAATGCAACAACCTCATTTGGAAGAGATTCCCAAAGGTAAAGTTCCGCTTATTAAATGCATGTCTGGTATTCAGTAACGGTACAACTGGAAAAAGCAGGACCCTTATGAGAGAAGGATTTGATGCAGGTTGGTTCACTGAAAACGTACTGAAAAGGACTGGTGACGCGCTTACTGCCATTTCTGAAATATCAGTCAAAGCTGTTGACAAAACGGCACGCCACAAGGAACAGGCCAGAAGAAAAGACTTACATGTAGACAATGACGATGAAGTGCGTGGTTATAGCCAACGTTAAGGTACTTGTTTATGGCATAAACGTCATTAAAAGCTTCTTTTTGCATTTCCCGGATCTTTTATTTTTCAGTGTATGAGGACCAATTTCCGATGGACCACTACAGATAAAAATTGTACACAGTAAAACTCAAATTCTTGTGGAACAAAGTTTTCCTATCGCCAAATTTATTTAAATTTTTGTGAAGTAATTTTTGCTATTTATCACACACAGAAATTTTAAAAAAATCATTGCGAGAGTGTTAAAATTAACACTAAAAACATTGATACATAAATTTGTTTATACAGTTATTAAGCCGGCCGGAGTGCCCGAGCGGCTCTAGGCGCTACAGTCTGGAACCGCGCGATCGCCACGGTCGCAGGATCGAATCCTGCCTCGGGCATGGATGTGTGTGATGTCCTTAGGTTATTTAGGTTTAAGCAGTTCTAATTTCTAGAGGACTCAGCACTTAAGTCCCATAGTGCTCAGAGTCATTATGAACCAGTTATTAACAAAAATCTACCACTTTCTGAAATTGATAATGAAAGTAAACTTTGAGATAATGTTCCTCATGTCATACTATGTGTTCTAGAAGTGTCTGGAAACATCTCCATCAATTACGAGGCACAAAATATTTAAAAAAATTCCAGATTCTAGCCAATAAATTCGTGACGACATGTGCAAAAATTTAGTGCAAGTATCCCCCACCCAACGGAAGCTACATTAGCTTATATGTTTCTGAGTATTTTCTTATACGCCCCCTCTCCCTCCCCCCTTCAACGATGATATATGAGAATAGTGAGAAACTTAACATCAAAATTGGTGATCACAAAGGAAACAAAGTTAAGGAAGTTACCTTGGAAGCAAAATAACGCGTATCAGTCGAAGCAAAAATGTTCAAATGTGTGTGAATTCCTAAGGGACCAAACTGCTGAGGTCATCGGTCCCTAAACTTAGACACTACTTAAACTAACTTATGCTAAGAGCAACACACACACCAATGCCCGAGGGAGGACTCGGGAAACTCCCTCGGGAGGCGCCGTGCAATCCGTGACATGGCGCCTTAAAACGTGCGGCCACTCCACGCGGCGCAGTCGAAGCGACAAGGACATAAAAAGCAGAGTAACACAGTCAAAGAATGCCTTCATGGCCAAAAGAAGTCTATTACTATCACACACAGCCATAATTGGAAGAAGAAATTTGTGAGCACATACAGCAATGTATGGTGGTGAATAATGGATTGTGGGAAAACCGAAATAGAAGAGAATCTAAGCGTTTGAAATGTGATGCTTCAGAAGTCTGTGGAAAAGAGGGTAGACTGATGAGGTAAGGAATGAGGAGCTTATATTCAGAATCAGCGAAGAAAGGAGGAAAGGGAAAACACTGACAAGCAAAGGGAACTGGATGGTACAGAATGTGCTGGTACTACAGACAGCTGTAGAGGGTAAAAACTGCCAAGGAAGACAAAAATTGGATTGTATCAACAAATAATTGAGAACGTAGATTGCAGTTGCTACTCTGAGATAAAAAGGCTGACACAGGAGATGAATTAGTGGCGGGCTACATCAAACCAATCAGAAGACGTATGGCTCAAATATAGATTCTAAGCCGCGAACAAGGTGACGTGAGACTAAATAAATGTCGTCTGTCTACCAGCCCTCACATCTCTTGCCGCTTTGGTGGTGTGTGTCTCAGTGTTGCAGGTTATTTATCCCACCAGCCCTGAGTTGGCATCAAGATTTTGATTGCATCTGTCGAGGCCTTCCCGCCATAGAAAAATATTTTGTGATTGCAAGGAAACGAAGACATGACAGATCAAAGCGCTACATCAGCGTGTTTTGCTGGAGTGGACACGCTGCCCAAGACTTCTGCTGCTTACTCTACCACTGTCCAAGAAGGCTGCTGAAAGGAGTCTGGCAGTCTCTCCAGGCAACCTGGGCGTGGTATACCTCGGCTGGTCGTCTCACTTCCAGCTGCCTGAAGCAATGTTCTATTCCGAGTACTCACCTAGTTTTTTCTCTGTCTGCAGCCTAATTCCAAAGACAGTCTTAACATGTGTGGTATCTGTTCTTCCGGACGTGTACGGCTAAGGTAATCAGTGCAACTGGTCTGGCCACTGTGTTCGGACGGCGCAATGATCAGCGCGTCTGACTAGTAAGCAGGAGACCCGAGTTAGAAACCTGGTCCAACACAAATTTTCAACTTTCCCCATTGATTTAAATCAATGTCCACTGGCAGATCGTAGCAGTTTACGAAAGGGCATCATTTTAAGATTGGTCTAAAATTGCTATCACCTTAAGCTTGGTTTGAACACCACAGCGCAATGTCCAATTGAACGTGTATGTCCTTGCTTTTTTTTCACCTTGGAACTGATATAGCCACCTACAGCTTAAAACGGACTCCGAACAACAGTCATTTTAAGAGCAAAGAGTCCTATGGCATTCTTGTCTGGCCCGAAGGGTCGTTCAGCTGCCTGATCAGAAAGGGTTTTCTTCCTTTGCACACAATGGTGCCTTTCTCATGCACTATACGAAAGCAATTTCAAACACTTAGTTGTTAAATTTGGAAACGAAATTCTGAAAGGGTTTGGTTTGCGATCATTTAACCCTCATCTACATTTGTAGTTTAATTCATTACCCCATGCGTCACTCTTTTGTTTACAAGTCCGCTCCTGTTGCAACGTTAGCACTCCTCTCCTATGTAAAGTTAGTAGTGCCTGAGCTTCTGCTTTGTAGGAGCGGGCTAACCAGTGACCATTACATCTGTAAGTATATACCATACGAGGTCAAACCCGCCCCATGAAATTATAAAAGTTACTTTTATTATTTGTGAGGACAGATTGTTTCTAATTGCTGTAGACAGAATAAAGCGACGTATGAACGATGATCAAATTTTCGAGGTGTTGTTACCTAGTGATGACTGCTGAGTCACTGGATACTTCAAATTCTTTTCATCATGCAGATGAATTTAGTGACAATAAAATAGAAATATCTGATCATGAAACTGACAGTGAAATAGATGACAGTGAAGAACCAGAATAAGAGAAGTTTCTAGAAGAAAACCAAGAAATAGCAAGACAATCTGGCTATTTTTATGGAGAAAACGTTTATAAATAAGAAAATTCTTCGCAAAAATTCTGAAAATGATAGCAGGACCGACGAACCTGCAGTGTAAGTCCAAGTGAGACCGAGTCAGCTAATAAAGTCAAATGTGTCACGATGCCACATATGACCACGACTTAAACATCTATAAAAAGATGTTCTAAATGTACGAATGGATTCCATTGACAAAAAGATATGTCTTGACTGCGACGAACGGATGTAAGTGCTACGTAGATTCGTTAATTTATCTACTGTCATTTTCGTTTTTGGTAGTAATAGTCTATTTTTCAATTTTTAGTTTACATATTTGGTTATTGTCTGGTCTCAAGAATTCTTTCTGAACGTTGTTGAAGTGGATCTTCTTTGTTTTTAAGTTAATTCCAAACCTTCTGTTTAAGAGGGCAACGTTAATGTAAGAGCACTAATTGTTGGTAAGATCATGTTTTCTTTTTTATAAATATTGATATTTCAAAAATAAAAGCCTTGCTTCTAGTGATTCTTTAACATCAGTTGAGAGAAACAGAGAAGTAGATGTGTTTGAGATGGTTTTTGTTTTGGGATCGAAAACTACTCCACTGTCAGTCTAAATAGCGAGTGTAGTTAAGGGTTAACGTAAGTTGTAGTTGTTTCAAAGAAAATGCCTTTTGCATGCTGCACATCGAAATTTGTATTTTTTTTGTGCACCCAGACCCGTTCCACCTTTTTTACAAGGCATCTTCAGTGGGTGTCCTGAAAAAATTACATGATTTGTCCTTTTTACACATAGGATGCACGAGTCTGGATGCATAAATAAAAATAAAAATTTCGATGTGCAGCATGCAAAAGACATTTTCTTTGAAACAACTGCAATTTATATACAGCTGCTGCGAATATGGCCGCTACAAGAAACGTGTTAAACGTATGTTGCTGAAGAGTAACTGTTTCAACCACTAAACATTCATATAGTGAACTTGCTTGTTTAAACTTTAGTGCAAGACTATTTTGCTGTGCAATACTGGAAATTCAGGCTAGTACTCAGCTACAGAGCTTACCGCAACCATACTGAGCGCTTAAACAGTGTTATTACAAATTGCAGCGCTTTTCTTATGCTGTTTTGTGTGTAACCTGATATTTCTTCCTTTCCTTCTTGCCTTATCTCATTTCTCTATGGAGTCAGCATTGTTATACGTCGGCTTCGGCTGTGTCAGTGCCATCAGGTAGTCGAATGCTCTTCCTGACGCTACCGATCCCCTAGGGAACGATCCCGTGTACCGCATCAGTCTGCGTCTGGTGTAGATGTCATGGCAAGTCTGATATTGTCTTCTAAGTGTTTGGCTAGTGTGCAATCGAGACAGGAAATGGGTAGCAGCCCAGCATTTACCTAGCTGGACATGGTAAACCAACTGAAAACCACATCCAAGCCGGTCGCCTCACCAGCCCTCGTCGTTAATCTGCTATGCGGCTTCGAACCGCGGCTAGCTCACTTCCCCATGTCCCAGGAACGGGCACGTTAGTGCTCTCCATTATCCCGGAGGGTTTTTCTATGGAAACCAATGTCCATGCGACGTCGTTCATACCTAACATGTTCCAAAACGCCGAGCATAAAAATGGGATTTTCCGGTGCTCATACCTCGTGTACTGTTGGTGACAGAAAGATAGCGTCACGTCTTTTGGGTAGCCCTTGGACTAGGGACCATTCGCATATTCAACAGAAGGGATGTCTTAGTGTCACTATCCTGCAATACACGGGTTAAAGTATGAATACTGCCAACTTTCTCCTGCTTAGTCAAATGAAGCAAATAGGTTGGTCTCTATCTCTCTGTCTCTCCCTTTTTTTCTCTTTGCACTTGATGTGATCTACGGTGGGTGTGATGGAACTTACAAAGGCATCGTTAGTTCATGGGCGGTTCCTCGGAAAACCCCCATAAATGGATTCCTTACAATATTTTCGCCGTCGCCAGCGGACGAAAGCCCAGCCGAGGTTTCCAAGACTACGCATAGAAAATGGCTGAAATTTTCGCGATGTGTTCCTACGATCCCTATCAAAGTTGAAAATTTTCTTCGTGTCTTTATCTGCTTCCGAGATACATGCATAATGTGCACTTAAAAATGGGCGTGTGGCGGAAACGTAGTTTATGAAGTGACGTAGAACGGAGAAATATGCTGTAAAGCGTCTCCATTGAAATCCGGCAACTCCATGCTGTGTTACTGAAGCACATGCAAAGTTGTTTTGGACCTACAGTCCGGGCTGAGGCATATAATTAATTTAGTGCTATTTCAGTTTCCCATAAATAAAATACCTAAATTTTATTGACAAATACAGTTCTTTTCCTGTCAGTTATATGCCTGCTGCAACAGGGGAAGGAAGGGAACCAGCGAAAAACGCTTCTATTGGAGCACAAAAAATGCGAATATGTTCCTGTTTATTTACCGGGTGATCAAAAAATCAGTATAAATTTGAAAGCTTAATAAACCACGGAATAAAGTAGATAGAGAGGTAAAAATTGACACACATGCTTGGAATGACATGGGGTTTTATTAGAACAAAAAGAAAAAAAGTTATTGCTAGACGCGTGAAAGATCTCTTGCGCGCGTCGTTTGGTGATGATCGTGTGCCCAGCCGACACTTTCGTCATGCTTGACATCCTAGGTCCCCAGACCTCAGTCAGTGGGATTATTGGCTTTGGGGTTACCTGAAGTCGCAAGTGTATCGTGATCGACCGACATCTCTAGGGATGCTGAAAGACAACATCCGACGCCAATGCCTCACCATAACTCCGGACATGCTTTACAGTGCTGTTCACAACATTATTCCTCGACTACAGCTATTGTTGACGAATGATGGTGGACATATTGAGCGTTTCCTGTAAAGAACATCATCTTTGCTTTTCTTACTTTGTTATGATAATTATTGGTATTCTGATCAGATGAAGCACCATCTGTCGGACATTTTTTGAACTTCTGTATTTTTTTGGTTCTAATAAAACCCCATGTCATTCCAAGCATGTGTGTCAATTTGTACCTCTCTATCTACATTATTCCGTAATTTATTCAGTTGACGTTTGCTGTGTCACAAACAGGGGCCCACACTGAGTTCCTGTAATGTGAGTTAGTAACATGAAGAGATGCTCTATCCAGCGATACGTGATTATTCCCTGCATGTCTCATAGTTTTCGCGCAGGCGTTTTCTGAAACCCTGGAGGTACGAGAGACGTTCAATAAGTAATCGAATACATTTATTTCTCGGCTACTTTCGGTTGGAAAAAACGTAGAATTTGTTGTGTCGCATCGTGGAATAATTCCGCTTCAGCCCGTAAGTTTCACGATTTTTCGACCGGTGGCTGTGCTACACGTAACCTTCAAAATGGTGTCCACAACAGTGGTGCGTTCCAAGCAGAGACCTGGCACTGACTTTCTTTCGGCAGGAAACCAAAGCATGTCAGATATTCACAGGTGTTTATAGAATATCTACGGAGACCTGGAGTTAACAAAAGCATGGAGAGTCGTTGGAGGAAGCGTCTACCATCATCGCAATAAGGTCGCGCTAACCTTTCCGATTTCCCGCGTGCAGGCCGGCCGCATACAGCTGTGACTCCTGCAATGTTGGAATGTGCAGATACTCTCATTCGAGGTGATCGACGAATCACAATAAAACACCTCTGCTCAATTGGACGTGCCCGCTTCGTTCCTCGCCGCTTATCAAAAGACCATAATGGGATACGAATGACCAACTGTGCGGAATTGTTTCGGCTTTACGAGACTGATCGTGACAATTTTTTGTCATAAATCGTCACATGCGGTGAAACACCCATTTTTACTCCGAACCGGAAACTAAAGGCCACCCACGGAGTGGCGCCACATCACTTCTTTTCTGAAGACGAAGTTCAAAGCCGCAGACTTAGCTGTGGTAAAGACATGGGGACGGTCTTCTGGGACTCTGAAGAGGTTATTTTGTACGATTTTCTGCCGCATGGTACAACGATCAACTCGGAAGTGGATCATGCTGTTCTCGGGAAATTGAAGAAACGACTTCAGCGTGTTCGTCGCCACAAAAATGAAAACGAACTGTCCGCGGCTCGTGGTCGTGCGGTAGCGTTCTCGCTTCCCAGGTCCGGGTTCCCGGGTTCGATTCCCGGCGGGGTCAGGGATTTTCTCTGCCTCGTGATGACTGGGTGTTGTGTGACGTCCTTAGGTTAGTTAGGTTTAAGTAGTTCTAGGGGACTGATGGCCATAGATGTTAAGTCCCATAGTGCCCAGAGCCATTTTCTTTGAAAACGAACTTCTCCTTTTCCACGACAACGCAAGGCTTCACACAAGCCAGCGTAGACGGGAGGAGCTCGCAAAACTTCGCCGGGCTGTTCTTCCTCGTCCACCCGGATCTCGCACTTTCCGACTTCCATCTGTTGGGCCCTATGACGAATGGTTCAAATGGCTCTGAGCACTATGGGACGTATCTTCTGAGGTCATCAGTCCCCTAGAACTTATAAACCTAACTAACCTAAGGACATCACACACACCCATGTCCGAGGCAGGATTCGAACCTGCGACCGAAGCGGTTGCGCGGTTCCAGGCTGTAGCGCCTAGAACCGCTCGGCCATCCCGGCCGGCCCCTATGACGAATGCACTGCGCGCGAAGCAGTACGTGGATGATTGGAGGGGGGGGGGAGGGGGTAATGATGCAGCAGGACACTCGGTCCGACATCGAAAAGTAGTGTGGAACCATGCGAGCGTACAGGTCCTTCCAGTGCAATGGCATTGGAATCCAGGATAAAGCCAACCTGTTTTCAGGAAAAAATGTATTGCATCACTTATTGAACGCCCCTTGTACAAATAATTTCACATGTGAGTGTTTGATTTTACGTGGAATTCGATTTTGTGCTGTCGTCATACTGTACACAGTGTCTCTCTTTATTGCGGTATGCATTTCTCCAAGGTCATAGAAATAATTAGATACCCGTTAGTTCTATTATTTGGTCCTATTCCGCAGCCAAACTGTTTAGCTGCATGTATATTTTTAACAAATCCAAATAGTTTATTTGCTTTATTCCTCCAGAAACTAATACAAGACTGTTGAAGAGTCCGACTGCCCTACAGATAACTGATTCGTTATCCGGTAATGTTACTGGATAATAACGTGGCGGATTTCCATGGGCTGTGTATCACTATCCTATTTATTTATTCAAGCAGGTATCAAAAAAATGCTCAGATGTGTGAAAATCTTATGGAACTTGACTGCTATAGTCATCAGTCCCTACGCTTACACACTACTTAACCTAAATTATCCTTAGGACAAACACACACACCTATGCCTGAGGGAGGACTCGAACCTCCGCCGGGACCAGCCGCACACTCCACGACTACAGCGCCTCAGACCGGTCGGCTAATCCCGCGCGACAAAGGCAGGTATCAATTGCCCTCTCCGGACTAGAGCATTCCCATTTTAAACATTTCCACTAGAGATATATATCTTGCAGCCACCGTGAGTCAAAGTTCGGAGTGAGCAATGTGAACCATTTTGCTGTGAGGGGGGCATCTGGAGCTACTACGTCTCCCTGTTCTCGTGATTTTCCAAAGTATCTGAGAAGATCACGTATTCAGGGAAGCCCATCCACCTATTCAATACTTAGATACTTAGTCAAGTCACCAACTGTATGGGTTCAGAATGACAATTTTACTTCCCCAGTTATTATGCATTCACTGTAATCATAATACATTTACAAGCTGTAAGGCTTCACCACTTGCGTTATCTTGTCACTTCTCGAAAGCATTTGACTTTATTAATCGTAATATTCTATTAGAGCAGTTACTTTTAATGGAGTATCTGGTTGAGAACCTTACTTGTTTAGCGCAGGTGCAAAAAACAATCTATCTTTATAAGATAATACATCATCAGTTCAGTATGACGATGGCATCTGGAAAGCGTCCAACTGTGTTAATTATAAAATCCTATCATTTTTGTTGTCTTCTGTCCGAAGACCGGTTTCATTCAATTTTCAATACTAATCTGTTGTCTACAATGCCTTCATCTCTGCGTTCCTATTGTAATCTACTTGATTCAAACCTGCTGACTAGTCAACTATTTGGCTCTCCCTATAGTCCCACCCCCCCTCCCCGCCCACCCCACCTTACCATAGTTCCCTACGTTACCAAATAGATGGTTTCTGGATCCCTGATGATGTATGCTATCAACCGATCCCTTCTTTCAGTCAGGCTGTGAATCAGTGCTCCTTCCCCCATTTAGATTCAAAACCTCTTCATTGATTATTTGATGTACCCAACTAACTTTCAGTGCTTTTCTCTAGCATCAGATTCCAAAAGCTTTATAATCTTCTTGTCTATACATCTTATCGTCCACTTTTCACTTGATGGTTGGTTAATTCTAGGGAGGGGATCAAACAGTGAGGTCATCGGTCCCATCTGACTGGGGAGGAATGGGGAAAGAAGTCAGCCGTGCCCCTTCCAAGGAACCATCCTGGAATTTGCCTGAAGAGATTTAGGGAAATCGCGGAAAACCTAAATCAGGATGGCCGGACGCGGGTTTGAACCGTCGTCCTCCCGAATACGAGTCCAGTGTGCTGACCACTGCACCACCTCGCTCGGTTTCGTAGAAGACTATACTCCTTACAGATAACCTCAGAATAGACTTCCTAACATGTCAATGTGTATTAATATTCCGTTAGTGTTCATAATTCTTAGGCATCCATATCGATGAGATTTTAAACTGGAAGAAGCACATGTTGGAACTGCTAAAACAATTTAGTTCAACCACATTTGCAATTAGAATGATCGTAATCATAGGGAGAAACAAATCAGTGAGTTGATGTATATTGCATATTTTTGTTCAGTAATGTCATACGGAATAATGTTCCGAGGAAAATCATCTTTCAGAAAGAAAGTCTTCATTGTTCAAAAACAAGCTGTAAGAATAATATGTGCTGTTCACGCACTATCATCTTGTAGACATCTGTCATTCTGGCACCTGAATCACAATATATTTATTCCCTCGTTAAATTTGTTGTGAATAATACTCTATAGTACAAAACGAATGATGATGTAGATAATTACGGCACCAGAAGGAAAAGTGACTTTCATTACTGCACGTTAAGGTTGTCTTTGGCACAAAAACGCGTGCTCAGTGCTCCAACAAATATTTTTGATCTGACAGACATCAAAGTAAAATTTGAAAACAAACTAAAAAATTTTCTCGTTGAAAATTGCTTCTATTCCGTAGAAGAACCACTGTTATAATTTGCAAAAGGTGTTGGGTAAGAATTACTAATTCACATATGTATGTTTGGAAAAATACTTATAAATGTTCAGCAGGTAGCGATGTTTACAAAGTAATTTGCATATGAATGTATAATGACACGTACCATATCAGTACGATTTATCGTACAAAATAATCCATGAAACATGAAACTAACAAACTAACTAGACTTAAAGTTGATACGGATATCTGGTTCAGCACGCGAGTAATTTATTTCCTATACAGCAAACATAATGTATTTCTTTGTAGATAAGAACAAACGGAGCGCTTTTGCAACCTCTAAAAATATTTGACTATGCTAAACTTATTTATGTGGTATATCGTTATGGGAAATGTCATTCAACTCATGTCTGGTTTAGTTCATGTGCAATGAACGTGATGAAGAATTATACATTACATTATTCAAGTAAGTCAAAGAGGCAACGCATAATCTGCGTATGGAGATGGTGATAAATTTAAAACCTGTGTAGACACAGGAAGATATGATGGCTCACGCTCCTGTCAGTGCCTACTTAATTTTTCATCAAATGTTAGACTTCTTTCTTGTATGTGAAATGTGTGTGAAATCTTATGGGACTTAACTGCTAAGGTCATCAGTCCTTAAGCTTACACACTACTTAACCTAAATCATCCTAAGGACAAACACACACACCCATGCAGAGGGAGGACTCGAACCTCCGCCGGAACCAGCCATACAGTTCATGGTCCATGACTGCAGCGCCCTAGACCGCTCGGCTAATCCCGCGCGGCTTCTTTCTTGAGTTCTACAGCTCCTAATATATATATATTCGGTCATTATATTTGGTGCAGTTGGTGACCCACATCTCGTAAATATTCAAGTAAAATCGTATTTTCGTAATATTACTGGCACGGGATGACTTTGCACAATTATATGTTTCATGATGGCATTATAAGAGCTATATCATAAAACCTGTAAAAACAATTTTATGTTTTATAATCCATAAATAAGACTTTCTTTAAACTGTCTCGTTATTGAAGTAACAGAGTGTCACTAATTAACTACTCATGATATAAAAACTAGCCTCATTATTTCTCATTACTCTAACACCACGAAATTTAGGTTCCCATAAATAAAAAGTAAGAGAAATTAGCGATATTCAACTCCTACTTTCTTACTCGTATTTGTTAAATTCCATATCTTTCATCATCCAGCGCTGAAAAAATTATTTTACTGCGTCCTGCACACTGAGCGTTTTGAAATTGAAAACAATATTTGTCTAGGGTTCTTGCTGCACAACGCCTCTGCAATAACAGAAACTGTGTGACCAGAGCGTTCCTGATGGACGTCCGCGAATCGCGCTCTCTCTGTTGTAGCATTTGCAGGAATGTTAGAGCAGTAAGCCTGAATTAATGCCACGTGTAAAGCGGACGGTGATGAGGGGTGGGGAAGAGCAAGGGGTGCGCACGGTCAGGAGTGGCTCTCTTTACCCACGCCAACAGGATTCCGCCTCCGGCACCCCCCCCCCACCCCTCTGACAATGACGTAGCGGCGCGAATCAATCAGTAGCCAGCGGCTAGTGTACAACAAACACTGCGAGGCCAAGATAACACTGTTTGATTAATTATAGGCAAAAATCGCCGTAATCACAGGACGCACCGGTGTTTACTTTCTCCGGTTAAGCGATTCAGTCCCACGCGGCAGAAATGACAGCCACTGGCTCAATCTTGCCACTGCCATGCCTCTGCTCTGTATACTTGTTGACAGAATGACAAAACACACGAGCTTTTTTTCGTTTCCTGCTAGCAAACCTTTTTGTGAGGCGTAATACATGATCGAATATGGAGTCGGTGCATCTGCGAACAACTGCCCCTTTTAAAATATAAATAGATTACTTTGTTAAATATTTTAAGTACTAACAAAAGTTTGCCCTTACAGATTATGAAGGTGCTTTGCCTCGACATTGATAAAAGACAAGTTTGACCAACTTCGATGAGAGTGTGTTATGTGGAACACAAAAAGTAAGTGATACCACTGGTACAGCTAAACAGCTTAAGACGCTTATTAAAACAAGGCTTCTGCCGGCCTCAGAGGCCGAGCGGTTCTAGGCGCTACAGTCTGGAACCGCGCGACCGCGACGGTCGCAGGTTCGAATCCTGCCTCGGGCATGGATGTGTGTGATGTCCTTAGGTTTGTTAGGTTTAAGTAGTTCTACGTTCTAGGGGACTGATGACCTGAGAGATTGAGTCCCATAGTGCTCAGAGCCATTTTTGAAAACAAGGCTTCTCGTCCAGATTGTATACCAATTAGTTTTCTACCGCAGTATGCTGGTGAGACACCTTCAGTTTTAGCCATAATATACAACCTCTCAATCGGCGGTAGATCCATGCCTAACAACTGGATAGCTGGCAGAGGTCATATCAAAGGACACGAAATGCAATAAAGGCACTCCGCTGAAAAATGGAGCCATATCACTGACAACGATTTTCATCAGAGATCTGAAACATATGCTATGTCCCAGCATCATGAAATACCTCGAAGAAAACTATCTTGTATCAAATAACTAGCGCAGATGCAGAAAAAATCGTTTGACAAGCGCAAGTGAAGAAAAAATAAGACATTTTAAGACATGTCACCCTTGCAAACGAATATGACCCAGACATAGTGAACACTATATACAACAAAATTAAGAAGAATGTAAAGAAGAGAAACAAATGGCATGTACCGATTGCATTCGATAAGGGCTAGTATCCCACCATGAACTACACACATCAAAAAAGTTTTGCATCACCAGTTTCCGAGAGTTCCGGAACATGTACAAAAACCTGGAATAGAGGTCAACATAGACATCATTTCCGCCCTTTATATTGCTCATGAAAACCACACATCGCATGTTGTACCACCATACAGCGAGACCTTCAGAGATGGGGGCCCAGATTGCTGTACACCGGTACCTCTAATACCCGGTAGCACGTCCTCTTGCATTGATGCATGCCTGTATCCGTCGTGCCATACTTTCCACAAGTTCATCAAGGCGCTGTTAGTCCAGATTGTCCCACTCCTCAACAGCGATTCAGCGTAGATCCTTCTGAGTTGTTGGTGGGTCACGTCGTCCATAAACAGCCCTTTTCAATCTATCCCAGGCATGTTCGATAAGGTTCACGTCTGGAGAACATGATGGCCACTCTGGTCGATAGATGTGGTTATTCTGAACGAAGTCATTCAAAAGATGTGCTCGCTGGGGGCGCGAATTGTCGTCCATGAAGACGATTGCCTCGTCAGTATGCTGCCGATATGGTTGCACAATCGGTCGGAGGACGGTATTTACGTATCGTACAGCCGTTACGGCGTATTCCATGACCACTAACGGCGTACGTCGTCCCCACATAATGCCACCCCAAAAGAGCGGGGAACCTCCACCTTATTACACTCGCTGGACAGTGTGTTTAAGGCGTTCAACCTGACCGGGTTGCCTTCAGACACGTCTCCGACGATTGTCTGGTTGAAGGCATATGCGATACTCATTGGTGAAGAGAACGTGATGTCAATCCTGAGGCGCCCATTCGGCATGTTGTTGGGCCCATCTGTACCGCGCTGCATGATGTCGTGGTTGCAAAGATGGACCTCGCCATGGACGACGGGAGTGAAGTTGCACATCGTGCAGCCTATTGCGCACAGTTTGAGTCGTAACACGACGTCTGTGGGTGCACCAAAAGCATTATTCAACATGGTGGCGTTGCTGTCAGTGTTCCTCCGAGCCATAATCCGTAGGTAGCGGTCATCCATTGCAGTAGTAGCCCTTGGGTGGCCTAAGCGAAGCATTTCATCGGCAGTTCCTGTCTCTCTGTATCCATATCCGAGCAACATCGCTTTGGTTCACTCCGAGACGCCTGGACTCTTTCCTTGTTGAAAGCCCTACCTGGCACAAAGTTAAAATGCGGACACGATCGATCTGCGGTGTTGACCGTCTAGGCATGGTTGAACTACAGATAACACGAGCCGTGTACCTCCTTCCTGGTGAGGCGCCGCTTATGCAGGATTGTTTACACCTATGGGCGGGTTTAGTGACATCTCGGAACAGTCAAAGGCACTGTGTCTGTGAACTGTGGTGATGCAAAACTTTTTTTTATTGTGTGTACATAGGCAAAACAGATAGAATTGAGCTCATATTCTGGAGAAAGGGAGTTTAAATTGCAGGTAACATAAAAAATATTGGCGCGTCATAACTTGCGACATAAGAGTAATAAATATAGGAAATCTGGGGTGTACAAAATATCATGTCGTGATTGTGATGAAATCTGTACTCGCCAGGCGGGCAGCTGCTTTGACTTGAAACTCAAAGAACACATCTACGGCAGCAATGGTTCACATATGCGAAAGGAGGGATATGATATTAGCAGCACTTACCAACAACCAATAGTTCTGAATCATATTGAAAAAAATAGACAATTAGACATTTTAGAAAAAAATGAATATTTACGTCACGAAACTCAAAGAACCGGATAAACTTCTCAAAGAACAAAATGAGTATGCGACTAATGCACATTTTAGTATTTACGGCGATTTACTCATCTGAGTTGGTCGCTGCTTCCCGCATACATGCGCCATGGGCTGCCTTGAGAATGAGTGCTGCAATGTGCTCTGCGGGCTGCGTCTGCGCCTCATAGCTTCTACCCAGCTAACACAAACAGCTCGCAGCCGGAAGAAGAGTGCCAGCGAGCTGCAACAAGGAACTGCTCTGGTCGTCCATTCCGTGCCGTCTCTCCTCAGCTTATGTGCACTGGCGTTAACATCCAGCAGCCTGAAGTACAGCGTTACCGGGCACCAAACAATATACCAAAAGGATTGCTACTCTAACTCTTTCATTTTTAAATGGGTTTCACTGTTTTAATAATCCATA
The DNA here is from genome assembly GCF_021461385.2 of Schistocerca piceifrons. NCBI lineage: Eukaryota > Metazoa > Arthropoda > Insecta > Orthoptera > Acrididae > Schistocerca > Schistocerca piceifrons. The sequence continues at coordinate 474,147,929 of NC_060138.1, read as the reverse complement.
TTTACTTTTGTATTTGACGAATAAGTTATTGAAATGTTATTGTAATAATTGTCATATTGTATGCTTTTTCACGACTGAAGTTTGTCTCATAGAAGAAGCCCGCATATGGTGCAAAGAGTAGGGAATGAAAGTACACTTGGTTGTACACAGCGTATTCATTTTAATTGAAGACATTGAAATGTCTCATACATATCGGATCAAAAATAGTTATAGTTCCAATTTGTTTTTCTCAGAGTGGGACATCTAATGATACCACACTCGATCCTCCACCCCATCCCGTGCGTTAATGGCGGGGTGCAACGTTGAAATCTTCAATGGGAACCCCGCTTTTTATTTCAGATTACGATTCTACGACAAAAGCTACATCCGTTTTGTCTGAAGCATTTTCTTCGTTTAGCCATAGATGGCTCTGTAATCCGAGGAAGAGAAGTGGGTACACAATCGTAATTTACGACATATTTCTCCATGTTCCATGAATATCCAATGGCACGTGGAGCCCCACGTGCTGCGAGGGTGGGACTAGCCAGTATTTCATATTTTCTAGTTGGAAGCACCATTCGCAACGTTATATTCATCTGTCATATTGAATAGGGCGCTACATGACGCGCCACTGTGGCCATGGCTCGAGTCGACTGTTGCTCTACTTTTTCAATTACAGTAGGCGTAGTACTGCCATCTTTAGTACACTTTGTGATGAGTTTTTCGAATTACCGTACACAGTACAGAAGCGTATCTGCGGGAACCTCAGCACAGACATTTCTGATGCGATCGACCATGTCTTCACGGCATGTTGGCATTTTCTGTTATACGCTATAATTTAAATATCCCCAAAGAAAGAAATCCTGCAACGTCGGTCAAATCCGTCTGCCTAGCGAACCAGTTAATAAGGCCACCTCTGCCGATACACCGATCAGTGTAAACACGGGTTCATACCTCATGTGCTTCAATTTCGTAATGCGCTGGGCAACATTCATGCTGAAACCACTTACGTTGTCGAATATCCAGGGCAACATCCTGCAATAGTACCGGAACTTTCTGTTCCAAAAAGCTCAATATTTGCGTCCAATCGACGTGCCATAGATATAACCCAGACCAGTCAGTTTGTTCTCTAAGATGTTACACCATACGTTAACCGACCAAAGACGTTGATGGTCAACTCGCCGTAAGCAGTACGGATTGTCTACGCTTCAGTAATGAATGTGACGTCAGTTAACGCTACCATGGTTTGTGAACGTAGATTCATCGGATAACAGTACCTCGGCAAAGAACGTAGAGGTCGTATGCCCTTTCACAAAACACTACCCGGTTATGGAAATCGGCGCCATGAATGACATGTGGTATGAATGATAGTTTTGACGATGTAGTATCCTGACGGTACTAACTACGGACATACCGGAATCGCGGTGTAATTGCCGGGCGCTTATCTGTGGGTTGTGGTGTACTGCTGCTGGTACAGCTACTTCATTAGTTTCTCCTGTAAAACATCTGCTTTGTTTCGTTTTGCAGGTCTATAGGCTGCCATCAGACATAAAGGGGTTCACAACCTTGTAGAAGAACGAACGAGAGCCAACTTTCTCTGGAAAACTTTTGGCATACAAGGCACAGCAGCCTCAACATTTCTCCTATAATATAAAGCCAGGATAATTTCAGTTGTTTCCTCCTTGGTTGCAACATTCACCATGCATCTGCTCGTCTTTTCTGGAAATGATAAGCAGGTGTACAGGCAACAAACACTGGGCAGGTACTGTAACGTTTGGAGCCGCAATCTGTTCTACGCTAGCACGATACGTGAGCTCCAGTCTCAGTGTACTGCTTCTTATGATACGTCGTAGTTCGCTACACGGCCACGGTGGCGCGACGAGCAGTCCACTGTTTGATATTTCAGAGGAATACAACGTTGCGAATAGGGTTTCCAATTGAGTAGGCTAGATGCAAAAGCCGCTAACTGTATGATGAGCAAAACTGGGATAATCGCGAAAAACTCGTCCAATAAAAATCACAAGATTTAAAGAGCTTGTTTATTTTTTAAAAATTAAGTAAAATATAATTAATTACTGGGTATTACTGGCTGAAATCTGCGATTATGCCTAATACGTTATAATCTCAAGTGAAATATTGACATAGTGGTTCTTGCACCGAATTTATGATGTTAGCAGGTTTTGCAAACGTGTCGATCCAATTACAAAACAAACATTCAGTTGCAAAACCCTCTATTCCGTGTCATGGTAGGAATCACAGAAGGATGGAATTAATTATTGCGAATATAAACAGAACAAATTTTATTACAGAGAGAAGTCTGTAATTTCTACAAGATTGGCGTATAAAAATACGAAGATGACTTTATTTTATCTGAGAAAAACTGAATTATTTAGCGTCAAAAGGAGAAAAAAAATCTTCAACATTAGAGATTTTTTTAAAAAAGAAAACCATTGTGCTTTCGACATAACAAGATATTGTAGAAAATAAAATAAGCTCAAAATGGCATCTTAGTAAAACAGTGCTAACATTTTAGAATGTGATAAAATTGGTGGAAAGTTGCATCTTAGTTAAAACAGGGACAAAAAATTCTAGAAAACGAAATTGGCTGAAAATTGGTTTTAAGTAACATTGATTTCAAGACTGTCCGTCAATTCAAAATCGCTTCTGGCTTCTTCCTCGTTTTTCGTTCTGAGAGTTGAAAACGGGAGCAGCAACTATTGGAGTGTATTCCTGTTCGTCTAACACTTCGGTGCAGAATTTGAGTTTCTCGTTGGTCGCCCAGTCTTCACCAAAGTGGTGGAACTCCAAGAGCTTTGTGCGCCTCTGTGTTTGGCTTCTGAAAGTTTTACACCTGCTGTGGTTGGTGTTGGACCGCTTCCTTTGCTGAAATTTTTTCCCCTCTTCACTCTCTCCAAACTGAAAATTGCCTAAGGGTTCTCCACGAACAAGACAAACCTTGTTTTTGCTTTCCCTGGACGAAATTTTTTTTACTTTTGAATCTGGAAATGCCTTCTGCGTGTGTCATAAGAATTGGTCTCAACACAGTTTTCATTGTATAACACTGTTTTAACAATACTTTGCATGTTCTTACCTTTTTGTTTTGGAAACATTTCTTTTCCACTGATCAGGGCGCCTATCCTTTTCTGAGAGGGTCCATCGCCCTCGGTCTTGTTCTGATTATTTGCAACTACTGCGACAGATTCGACTTCTTACAGAATTCCTGCCATATCAATACTCCCACTTCGTTTGTACCATTTTCCGCATTTAAACTGTCCACAAAATCAGTTATTTTGTTCAAAACACACAAGCAAATACGTCAAAAAACATTCTGCTGATCAGCTGAACTGTGCTTACCGGGGTACATTTCGACGATGCTACGGCGCTGCCGACCTAACTCTGAATAAGGAAAATATCCCTTCTAATCATAACGAACTGAAAGGTAGCTTTGAATGTCTAGGCTGGACATTTAGCTGGCCTTGCACCCGAAGACAACGTACAATTATCGATGTTTGCAACCGAACACGATTTTCTACAATCCAACGGTTCACAGTGGGTTTTGCACCTTGCGACCTATTACACCGTGTAGGTGCTGAAAAAATCTATGTTGCAGTATGCCTAACTCAAAATCAACAAAAAATGCATTAAGTGACTTTTGTGTCTGGACTACTCAACTACAAGTTATGAGATACTGGCCTGTCCTACCCTCGCAGCATGCAGGTAGGGTCCCAGGTGCCACTGGATATTCAACGGCCGTTGAATAGTATGCAGTTACGACTGTGCAGCAATTTCTATTCCTTACATTACAGCGCTATCTGTGGCGAAATTAAGACAATACTCGAGACAAAATGTATGTAGATTTAGCCGTAGAACCGTAATCTGCAATAAAAAACGTGGGTTCCCAATGACGATTTCAAAGTTGCGCCCCCACCACCCATGTATGGGGTGCGTTGGCAGGTCGAGTGTGGTATCGTTGGATGTCACCCTCCGAGACAAACAAATTGGAACTATAACATTCCTTGACCCGATGCATAGTTTTCGATATTTCAATGTCTTCAGTTGAAATCAACACCCTGTATATATAATTCCCTGATCTCTGATTTTATGTTTAGTTGACAACACATGGCTACTCGTACATCGAATGCTGCCCTTAGTTATGAACAATATGCATGTTAATGGCGCTGTACTAAACTCATAAGCAGACGTAGGGAAAATAATTGCACTTGTTCCAGGCCTTAATGTAAGCTTTTCTGTTCGCTATTGCAGCGTCTGAAGATGGCCTCTGAGGGGCAGACTTGTTGTGATAGTACCATAAAAACAGATTGCGCTAGAATTAAAAATACAATTAATTGTCGGGTATTTCAGGACCCTCTTTCTTGCTGTGAAATGTATTACTGATTGGGAAAAAAGCGTTCGGTTGAGCGACTACACTAGCTACGCATCAGTTCCTGATGGACAGTCACAGTACGCTGAGCAAGCGACACTGTACTCAACCGCGCTCTAAGTGTGATACGCAGAAACTAACAGAATTTTTCTGTTAAACGTCCTGACAGCGCTAGAGGGCCTTGGTTTGGTCAGAAAGCTGGTCCAGTCCGTGAAACATTGCGTCTTTGCCCCCCTTATTCCTGTTACTAGGGGTCGGGTTCCCGAATTATGCGGCGGTGCAATTTGTCTTGCTGTAGGTGTCATCTTCACTAAGCTTTAGCTTCTTCATATCTATTCCGATGTCCGACAGCCACTTGATTCGATGCCTTTCCCTCTCTGTCCTCTTTCTAGACATGGAAAGACACTTTTCCACATGGTCATCAGGTCATACAGTTATGGAGGCAAATTTAAAACTACATCTTACTAATTCATTGCGCACTTTGTTTTTCAATGTTACTCCTCTCGACCATCACCAATAACCACTTCTATTGTTTGGAGCTCCTGTTCATGAGTCTCTTTCGATGCATAGACTTCACTGTAACGCAGTAACGATGGTCTTATAACCGTTTTATAACGTCAAACTTGGTTTCTATCCCATTTTCACATCACAGAGAATCCCATGAAAACATAGGGCACTTCTCCTATCAGACGTCAACTGATCTTTACTCTGATATTATTGATTCCAGATACTTAAAAATTTTAACTCATACAAGTGCAGGATTATCAACCTCGATCATATCGATTATTTTAAATGGTAAGTGCAGTGTAAGGCTCAAATATTTGCATTTTTTTTATACTTCGTACCTGACTACTTTTGGCCTGTAAGCGTCGTGCACACTTACACGTAATATTTCCATGTGACATTATTAGGCTTTAGTATTCCTTATCCTTTCACATGGAGTCTTGCTGATTATAGATGGCAGGTACATGATAGTACGTCAAAAAATATCTAGCTGCGGAAGGAATGGGAAAACTTTATCGCTGTCACCGAGGACTGGACGATAGGGCAGTGATACAAGAATTGTCCGCTGTCCGCTTCCGTTGCACTTCTGTGTGACAGTCGGTGGTTGAAAAAAATGTACTAGCTTACAGGTATGATGACGAGATCAGTATCTGAATAGAGCAGGAGAGAAGCGGATTGAAAAATTAAGTCGCTCATCCGCTCGGGACAGACATGCGATCTAGAGTTCAAGTGCGAAAAGTCTTGATGGTGCAATGTGGCGTAGAAGATATCGGGCTTTATTATGATTCTTTATGAGGCAATGGACTGTAAGTGAACTAATAAACTGAAGTTCGCGATCCTAAATACTACTATTACGGTATTTCAACCTACACTACCTAAATCATTGACCTAATGTGGGACAGCAGGAGCGGATCACTAGACACTAACCGGCAGTTAGCAGGTCATCACGAAGTCACCACAGTACCGTGCATATCTTACAAGGTGTTGCCGGCAAGTGCTAAGATGTGTTTCGTTACTTAAGCTCTGGACTGCAACTAACTCGGAAACGGCGCAACGTATCGAATTTTTATCGGAACATTCATATCTCAGTACAACCCGCCCTGCAACATCCCTACAAGCGTTTCAGACATTTTCTGACCACACTGTATTTGTGACGTCATCTGAGGTCACCAATGGAACAGACAAAACGATTGTTGCCTCTTACGTAGACCATACGTCTTCTGTTGATAACAGAGTTTTCCCCACGATCTAGATGATGATTTCCAGGCGTTTTCCGAGGTCGTATCGATAACGTCGTCGTCACATCATTTGGAAAAGTGCTGCCGAAGAAGCCGAGACGTAAGCCAAGAGGCAGTACACCAACAACTGGCCACGAAAGTATCTACAAACAACAGGATTAAACGCGTGTATTAATTTTCTCGAATTTCAGGTTGATGGCTGCTCCTCGTATGCTCTGTTCTTGTGACCTGGAAGAATTTTTGGAGTGACGATCGGTGGTGCTCGGCTCGTTAACCGGGCAGTGAAACAGAAGGCTGTGGCGCTCGGTGTTCGGCCGGGAGGCGGAGATCAGGAGCAGGGGATTCCCCGGGGAAGGCCTTGGCCTAGGACATCCGTGCTGCCGGGACTCCCCTCCTCGCAGCGTGGGAAGGGGCTGGGATGCGCTGGGCTGGGCTCGTAAAATATTGACGTAAGCCGAATCGCAAAGAAACAAACTGTGGCCCGGCCACCGCCCCCCGCGCTCCTCTTTCATTTATTGGCCACATTAAAGTAGACAGTCTTCGGACCAGCAGCGCGGAAACAGTTATCAGACAATATCGTTAAGTCCCCGACAGCGCAGACGGAAAAATAAACGGGTACCGGCCGGAAGACATTAGCTCACAGTTTTTCTCCGACCGCCTGTTGCTTGCAACGCTGTCTGTTATTTCCTACATCAGCTCTTTTCTTGTTCTTTTTCTTTCCTTCCGTTTCTCTAACTGACCATTGTTTCTCTTAATTAATTTCCTTTTAAAACTACATCGATTGTCTCCTCTGCCTCTCACTGTCTTGTTTGTAGTGTCTCACTTGAAATCTTTTCTTTTTCAGGTGCTGCAGCTGTTACCACCAGCCAGTCTGCCCTCTAGGCTTTCGATATACGATTTCAGAACCTGTAAGTACTCCATGGATTTAAACAGAAGTAAAGTACTACAGAATATAAATTCTCAGTCCAAAATACGAGAAAAATGATTTCCTTCTGATTATCTGGCAGTGTAAAATAACAATTTAGCTTTCGTCTCGATGTTTGTCCGTAATATCTTCGAAATACGCGCTTATCCAAACAATAAACGTCGAAGAATTGTAATACTTACTTTTGTGCCTCTATTAATGTCTCTTGTCGCAATAGACATAACTTCAGGCGTTCAATAAGTAATGCAACTTCTTTTTTTTTCTTTAATACAGGTTGGCTTTATTCAGGATCCCAATACACCATATTATTCCACATTCTTTTGTTTACAAAATCGTATTTTTCTACATAACCTCTGTTCAGTGCGACGGCTTTAAGCCCCCTTATTGAGAGAGGCTGTATGCCCGATGGTACCATTTTATTAGTGGACGTTGGAGCCAACGTCTTGCTGCTTCAGTAACCTTCCGTATCATCCATATAGCGCTTTCCGCAGAGTGTTTCTTTCACTGAGCCAAAAAGCCGGAAGTGGGAAGATGGGAGATTCAGGCTGTAGGATGGATGAGGAAGAACAGTCCAATAAAGTTTTGCGAGATCTACCAACAGAGGTGCCAATTTAGCAGCAAGGTGTTTGATCGTGATCAATCCATCACCTGGAATGAGAATGTCCATACGTTCCAAAAGTCACAACTGTGTTGTTGCTGGCCGGCACGCGTGACATTGGGCAGGTTTGCGCGGACTTGTTGCGATGATGACAGACGTCTCGTCCAACGACTCACCGTGCTTTTGTTCACTTCCAGGTCTCCGTAAACATTCGGCAAGCGCCTATGTATACCTGCGATGCTCTGGTATTCCGTCAAAAACTACAGTTCTCTGCTTGTAACGCACTTCCGTTACAGAAGCCATGTTCAAGGCTGTATATAGACCGATCTGAAATTCATGAAACTATGGGGGCTGAAACGGGAATACTTCACAATGTTCCAAAACAAATTCAGCATTTTTCAACCGAAACTAGCCGAGAAAAAAATGTGTTGGATTACTGTATTAACGCATCTCATATTTGTCTCAGATCACGGTGAAATTCGCAAATTCGGAGCTTATTACAAAATTAGACATATGCCGTAAAGACCTGTGTTGTACTTATATAACAGGTATTCTTCTTAGTTCATGTTAGCTTTGCGTCCAGTAAACGTACACAGTTAACAGTCAACGACTATTCTTCCATTTTCATGTATAACGTTTGCGATCCCTGAGAAAACTTTTCTTTGGTAGTTTTAGAGTCATCATTTTCCGCTGTTATGGTGTCATCTGTAGAAGCTCTCATTCTATTATTCTAAATGTATTTAAAGACCGTGAAAACTACTGCCATCTATGTCACGCGCGTTGCAAATGTTATTTTTTCTTTTACTGTCATCACTTATTGTTATATCTTGCTCGGAGCTTTCTTGGAATACACAACTGAACATATCACGGGGTACTCATGTAAAATAGCAAATTCGTAACACTCAGATTCAGCATTGATGTAAGTAATTGTAAGTTGTAAACAATCTGACTTTGAAATGCAGAATATTCTGGACACCATAGAATGAAATGACATGTAGAAAAATTGAATATAAACGTGTAAGCAAAGTATGAGCTTTGCGGCAGATATTAGAATGATTAGGCATTGTTTAGAAATATGAACAGAGATACTCTTACAAAGGAGCAAGTGATGGTTTATATCAATTACTTAAAATGGATCATATTCGTTTTCCCAAAATTATGTATGTTTCCATGTGGGGAACGTCCATGAAAAAATTAGAAAAATAATACTGGTAGAAATAGAAACCTCAAAAGGATTTCCGTTGTAATTCGTGCTGAAAGACAAAAGATACAATAACTGAAGATTGATATCCTGGTACACGAAGAAATGCTATTCAGTTGCCGTAAAGGAGGTCATAACATGAGCTATTTAAAGTGGAACGACGATATAAAACTAATTGTAAGAAACGCCAGCTCCAGACTGTGAATGAGGTTCTGTGGCTCAAGTTGCTGGAACTGTAGTGCGTCTACGAAGGAGGGGGCTTACAAAGCCATTGTTCGACGGATGCTCCTACATCTAAAGCTAGAGCTAGAGAAGGTCCAAAGTAGACCAGCGCGATTCATCACTGGTTCGGCGAAAGCGTCACTGAAGTGAAATTACAGCTCCTGTTGCACACACTCCAACAGGCAAATGCAGCAAGATCTGGTTCACTTTATGACGTTGAGAGCGTACTTTTCAAGAAATGAAGTAATTTATCTCTTCGTCCTACATATAGCTCTCAGACCGTCCCTTAGAGGCATTCGAGTTTATTCGCAGGCTTACTAACAGCCGTTCGTAACAGGCACCATTCGCGACTGGTGTCGGAAAGGGAGAAGTGATACTATTACATGAAGTAATCTGTATCACATACAGTAAAGTGGTCCGCTTTATGTGGACGAAGATGTAGCTGCATAACTAATTAAGTAACTGGTAATAGACGCTAAAGACGAAAGACTTATGGCAGATACACACAAAAAAGAAGTTAAACAAAAAAGAGAGTCTACTTTTGAGTTCAAAAATACGGTGCAGATATGAAGCGCTTACTAGACAATAAAAGCAAACCTCCAGGACCACTCGAAATTTGGTAGTTCCTAAACGTCTTCGATGGTGGCTACTACTATTGTAGGAAAAACTTCAGGTATGGGGTAGCAGTGGCAGCAGTGATGGTGGTGGTCATGGTGGTGGTGGTGGTGGTGGTGGTAGCAGTAGTAGTAACAGTAGGTTTATACACGATCCATTCACACAAATATGAGCACCGCATATGTTCGACGTCAACTTGCAATAACCAGTCACAAACGGTAGGTGGCAGCTCTAGCTCGTCGGAGAGACGTAGAAAACAGCGTATTCGTTGTAAACTGGAAACAGAGTGATTTATCTGACGTCCAATCTTTGGCTTTCGGCCCAGGGTGGAAGCAATTCCGAAACGGCCAAGTTCGCTTGGCATCACGGTTAAAGTATACCGTGCATGGCAAAATGGCGCTATCCAAAACTGGCGCCGAGGCAACTCTGGTGCACCACGCGCCATAGATGACAGGGTGAAGGACGGCTGCAGAGATGTGTACGGGCGAATAGACGTATAACTGTTGAGCAACTGACCGTCCAGATGAACCAAGAGGCTATGAATAGTGACTCCTCAACGACCGTTTAGCGAATGTTGCTGTGTTTGGGCCTCACAGCAGGCACCTGGTTCATGCACCCATGCTGACTGCTGTTCATCTGCGACTAAGGCCGAAATTTGCACGCCAATCCTGCAACTGGACGTCCACTGAGTGGCGAAAAGTGGCCTTTTCAGATGAATCACGTTTTATTGTCCATCGGACACATGGCAGTTGTGGTGTACGGCATGAAACGTCTGAAATTAAACACTCTGCATCCAGGAGGGATCGTTATCGTCTGGGGAATGTTTCCGTGTGATCTCGTCATTCTAGAAGGCAGAATGAATCAATACAAGTATCTTTCGTTGCCGCACCATGTCCATTCCTACAAGCGTTTGTTTTTCCCTCGGCACGATGGCATCAGGCAGCAGGACAATGCAACGTGTCACACAGGTCGTAGTGTACATGTGTGGTTCGAAGAGCGTCAGGAGGAGTTGAGCCTGCTCCCCAGGCCACCAAACTCCCCGTATTTAAATCCAATGGAGAATCTGCAGGATCACCGCGATCGGGCTGTTAGCGCCATGGATGCCCAACAAAGAAACCGAGCGCAGCTGGCCGCGGCATTGGAGTCGGCATGGCTCCACATCGCTATTGGTGCCTTTCAGAACCTCACGGACTCTATTCCTGCTCGTTCGCGCTGCAAAATGTTGTTATTTAGGCTTTTGATAGCTGATCACATAAATGTGACTGGACGGTGTGGTAATACTGTAAGTAGTAATACGCAGCAGTAGAGGAATTATCATCATACACAAACATAAAGCTGATTAAAATAGTGTATGTGAGGATATGTAAGTAGAGAAATGGATAGAAGCAGTGTTAATAAACGTAGTAATAGTGTAAGTTGTCTGTAATTTATGCACGCTTATATCTTTCACCCCTACGGCATTTGTTGTAGTCTGTTAGCTCAACCGAAGAGTCTTGTAGATGAACACTCTATTGTAGTAGAAATCCATGGCCATCTCGTTTAGGTTGGTAGTTATCGAGTTAACAGGGAAGCAGAACCTTTGGAGGGCAGCACGATGGGAGACTCGCTTCCTGGATTGCACTTCGACTACACTAACTGCCCCTATCCTGACTGTCGCCTGTGCTGGAAGTAGTAGCTATTCTCTAAGTATCAGATTCATGATTGGTAACCGCTTGACGGTAGGCTCGTACACCCCTGCATTAATTTTGGAACACTCTTCTTTTCGGTCTACAGCTCGACTTCACACTTTGATTCTAAGCATCCACTGATATGATTTGGTGTATTCAAATACTAGCTACGTACTGTGGACTTGCATAATATGAGTTAACGAATGACATGTAATTTCTCGCTGCGCATGGGTTCGGTAAGTCACTGTGTCATCCTCTTGTTCTGAGAATTTAAACACGTTTCATGTAAAAATCTTCGGAAAAATATGTGATGTATTACAAGGGTTTCCGTATTCCATGCCTCCTCCCATGTGTTCCTAATGGGCAATTTTTTTTCTTTAACTATCCACCTGCTTTCTTAATTATATATAAAAGTTGCAGATACATTTGTATACTACGGCTCTACACTTCGCGTTTACTATCGAGAAACTACCGATCACAAATAATTGCAATTGCTTAGCTGCGTGTTTTATTTCAGGTGCGGATGCAGACAATTATATTTGAGGTTCCGTAACAGAGCAGAATAGGTCCTCCGTTGCACAGGTAACGTTTCATTTCATGGACTTGAGGATCAGTTATTTTGTGTGTTTTTTTAAGATAACAGAATACGTCTGCACTTGTTAATAAGTTAAAAGGTGGAGTCACTAAATGCTGAAACGTAGTTATTTGCTTACCCAGTTTTAAAAATTACAGTTAAGAAGCTAAAATCATTAACTGTTAAAAGGTTTAGCTTACTGACATTCATCTTTTAATGCGAGTAACACATACTAAGTTGCACTTCATAAGTTCCGGTATAGTGATGTGTACACAGAATAATTTCCATTTAAGGATTAAAATATTTGTGAATGTATAACCTAGTGTTATAAAAATGTGGTATACGTATAATAGAAAAAATACATTATTGTGCTGAAACATGAAAAATAAAAAAATACATGGTTGTCCTGAAACATGAATAATACGGACGGCTTTCCTCTTGAAGGAAGTTTTTGAAGATGGAACGATTCGTTTGACACAGTGAATGACGAATTTGTAGCCGAGGTACAGCCGGTAGAACCTTATGAGCTGGTACCAGAAAAACGGGAAGGAGGCAAGAGTTGAGGACACGTCAAGGAGATCAAATCAGAATGGCTAGGAATTTGTAATCCACTACGCCCGGACATAAATACAGTATAGTAGGTATTTTATCAATTAGGCCTTTTAAATGGTACAGGAAATGTGTTGAAGAAAATTTGTGAAGGTGAGAATCACTGCTTGATGTTCAAGGATGGAGCGAGTGTTTCATCTCACAGCTCTCCACAGTAATAAGTACGTACTTTTTAGTTGGTGACAAGTATTTTGTCCGGAAAACTTATGTCACATAGTCTTCTCAAACATCTCGAGGTGGTCATGAGACTAGTAGGTCAATGAAAAACACGCGTTTCCTTCTACTAACTACCTCATTTTACCATTAGCTTCCCTCCTCAACGTTCCTCCCTAGCACGCAAACACTACCTGTTTTCTTGCTTGTTGGGTTCGATCTTCATTTCCATTCTAGATCATTGGACATGCCTTCTCACCTACTGCAAGTGTACGTCGTTCGTACTTCTTGCACTAAATTCTCAATTTTTTCTGGTGGGTAATTCTCTCCATCTGGAGCATAATTTCACAGGACAAGATATTAGCCCCCGCCTTAAAGTAATTGCTGATCGCTCTGGAGACCTGCAGATGACGTCTAACTGGTACCAGAGGGCCCTGCGATCATCTACACATGACGTGAGTTATGACACTGAAGTGCCAGTCGGATTTATAGAATCACCGAAATGTTATGGGTCGACGTGGTGACGAAAGAAAATGATGGAAAGGAACTATTGTGTTTGAACATGTACACGACCATATCGTGAATGAAGTTGCCCGATTTGCTGATGCACCAATCTGAATTGTAAAACTTGTCTTACATTCACAGCCAAGTAACCCGGCGTAAGGAGAGTGTTCGTAAAGAGACCCCGAACGACTGGAAATGAAGACGAGTGTCAAGCCTCCTGCATAACAGTTGATTTCAAACAAGACAGGGACTGCTGCTGTCAGTGAATGCACTGCCATTTCAATCAGTTTATGAGCGAACATTCAACAGGAATAACGTCACGATAAGGCTAATGCTCACAGAGGCACATAAAGGTGCACGTGTAAAAAAAAAAAACACCACACCAGAAAAAAGCGCACGGCAATGACTGGAGGCGAGCAGTGCCCTCCGACGAGTAGCAAATTCACCTTTTTTCAAATGTCGCAGGGCGTCAATTGCATTGGCAGCCGAATGAGGCATTCAACCTGCAGTGTATGGAGATTTTAATTGAAGTTGGAAGTGGTTGTATGATGATTTGATGATTTTGGGGTGTTTCAATACCGCGACTTGTAAGTAGACACACAGATTTGCGTGAACGTGAATTACGTGGCAAATTTTAATATTCTAGTGAACCAAATGTTGCCTTTTTTCCTACATCTTCATGATGAGTGCGCTGTGGATATGCCGGTCTTCTAAGACGACGACAGCCACGTTCACAGATTTGCACGCGTACCTGCCTTGTCTGATGAACGCTCAGGCGCCCTGTCACATCTCGACAGTCCAGGTAAATCACTCGACCTTTATCCCATAGAATAAGTCTGAAAACTATTTGGAACAGCGGGTGAAACGTAGTGATCAACATCTCTGTAATCTGGTGTGTATCGTGTAATCGAAATGTAACATACTTTTTTTAGCTCTCATGTGGAGTCCCTCGCATCCGTATTGTTTAGTGTCAGATTCCACTTCTCGCATCACACAGATATACTATTTAAATCATTTTGCAATTCGTTTCGGTCTTCTGATGACTTAACTAGATGATAAAGGACAGCATCAACTGCAAACTAAGAGGACTGTTCAGATTGTCTCCTATGTCGTTTATGTAGATCTGGAATACCAGAGGGCCGTACCTGTAACGCTCCCTTGGGGAACGCCAGATATTGCTTCTATTTTATTCAATGGCTTTCCTTCAATTACTGTCAACTGTGATCTTTCTGACAAGAAGTCATGAACCAGTCTTACAGATGAGACGATACTCCACAGGCACGCAGTTTGATTAGAAGCCGCTTATGACGAACGGTGCAGAAAGCCATCTAAAAATCTGGAATCAGTTTCTGTCGACAGTACTCATTACTTCATGTGAATAAAGAACCAGCTGCGTTTTTCAAGAATGATGCTTTCTGAATCCGTACTGCTTGTGTATCAAAAGATAATTCTCTTCGAGGTAACTGACGGTGCTCCAACATAGTATATGTACCAAAATCTTACTGCAGATCGACATCAGTGATGTGGGTCCGTAACTGAGCAGGTTACTTCTATTTCTTTTCTTGTGTACTGGTGCGGCTTGCGCAATTTTCCAGTCTTCAGCTACGATTCTTTGGTCGAGGGAGCGCTTGTATGTTGGTATACGTTTTGGAGCGCAAGACTTGCCCTAACTAAGCGATTTATGTTACTTCCCTAGATCGAGGGTGTATATTTCTAAGTTACTAACGTTGGATGCTGTTATTGATCTGAATTGTGAAGTATTTATTGCTTCTTCTTTAGTGAAGGATTTTTGGAAAACCGTGTTATTGAACCCTCTGCCAGGCACTTTATTGTGAATAGCAGGGTAATCACGCAGATGTAGATGTAATAACGCTGCTTTAGCGTGGTGCTTCCTGAGAGTGACAATTTTTTGTCGGCGTGTTTGTGGTTTGGTAATACAAGGTGGCGCATGAGAAACTGGTCCAGAGTACCAGACTGCTCATTGTAGCCCACCGACTGTCACCTATTGTTTCGAAGCTGTTGCGTCTACGTTTTCTACTGTCAATACGAAGGCCATTCCGACTTGACTAAGACATCTGAAGTAAATATCTCAGTGAAATGTAACTTCTTCAAGAAAGAAGAGCAATAGTGGAGGCGTACGTGTCTACCGTTTCATTTTAGGAATCACGGGACATTTTTGTGGAGAGCGGTATACAGGATTTAGTGACAAAATGGTGTACTACAGAACTGGTCAAAAACGCAAAAAAAAGAATCGACACCTGTGATCGCGGATATTCGATCCCGAATGATCCAGAGTACAAAAAAGTCGACACATAAATTGTCGCAACAAGCGAACGTGTCGCGTAGGTCATGTCAACGTGTTTTACACCATATAGGGGTGAAGCCTTGCCGGCCGCTGTGGCCGAGTTGTTCTAGGCGCTTCGGTCCGGAATCGCGTTGCTGCTACAGTCGCTGGTTCGAATCCTGCCTCGGGCATGGATGTGTGTGATGTCCTTAGGTTAGTTAGGTTTAAGTAGTTCTAAGTCTAGGGGATTGATGACCTCAGATGTTAAGTCCCGTAGTGCTTGGAGCCATTTGAACCATCTGACGAAGCCTTACAAAATGCCATGTGTCCAACAGCTGACAGAAGAAAATGAGGCAAGACGTGTGAATTACTGTATGTGGCTACGTCAGACAATTGAGAGTGGAATCTTGGATCCGCTGCTGTATTTCAAGAGTAATGAAGCCTGTTTCCATGTGGCAGGACATGTGAACTTCCAGAACATCAGATACCGGTCAGCGAACGATTCCTCTACTATTGGTAAGGAACCTCTTCACGGTGAAAAAATCGGAGTGTGGTGCGTCGTGTCAGCAAGTCGTATTTTGGGTCACATATTTTTTGAAACAACAGTAAACACAGGTATGTTTATGCTAATCTTTGAGGAACAGCTGCCTCCCCCCCCCCCCCCATGAATTTACGTATGCTGTCTTTCAGCAGGATGGGTCGATCTGTCACGCTTCACGCGAGGCCGTATCGCGAATTCATGAAAGATTCACATAAAAAAACGACTGTCAGCAAAGGACTGTGGCCGCCGCTTTCGACGGACCTAAACATTTGTGACTTTTATCTGTGGACAGTCTAAAGGGAAAAATGTACGCAAATAACCTAACAATGTTAGGAGACTTGAAGGACCATATTCAGAATGAAATTCTGAGAACTGACGTGACAGAGCTGTGTAAAGTGTATATCAGCGTGCTACCGCGCACGCAAAAGAAAGTGTACTGCGGTAGGAGGTCATTTTCAGCACCTGATGTAACGTAATGTACAAAACGATACAAATTCAGTACATACAGACCTTTGCATTAGATTATTTGTTATTTCTTCGTTGTGCAACTGTCATTCGAAGTGTTGAGTGCTATCACAAGGGATCTTGAACTGACTCCGTATTTCTAGATTTCCAGAAGGCTTTTGACATCGTACCCCACAAGTGGCTTGTAATCAAATTGCGTGCTTATAAAATACCGTCTCAGTTACGCGACTGGACTCGTAATTTCCTGTCAGAGAGGTCACAGTTCATAGTGACTGACGGAAAGTCATCGAGTAAAACAGAAGTGATTTCTAGCATTCCCAAAGTTAATGTTATACTCCTTCTGCTGTTACTTATCTACGAGGGCTATTCGGAAACTATATCCCAGGCGGTCGCGAAATGGAAGCCGCTGTAAAATCAAGAATGTTTATTTGTAGTAGTTACCTACGCCTTACAGCTACTTGTCTACATGGTCGTCTCTCCGACTTAGACATTTGTCATAGTATTGTACCAACTTCCCAATACACTCGTTTTAGAAGGCAGCTGCCTGTACTTTGAGCCAATTCCCTACGCTCGTCAACAACTCATTGTTCGTGCCAAAACGTTGTCTTCAGAGCCAGCGGTTCATGTGAAAAAGATCAAACTCAGGACTAACCAATTACGGACTGTGTTGTGGGTGAACAAACACTTCACATGAAAACACCGCAGGAGCATTTTCATTGCCCCTGCAGAGAGCGCCCTAGAACTGTCATGAAGAACGAAACGCATGGCAGTTATGTGATATTGGCTGCACGACATCAGGCGATAATCTCGCCAGGCCATCTTACATAGAGTGAGGCACCATTTTCTATAAGTAACGTGCTCAACGTGCGCTCGGAATTGAAAAGAGCGACCTGTCACGATCGACGGGCGTACTACACACATTACTCCACACATTTTTGTAACACTTTACGCATTTTCACAGTTGTTTCCATTTCGCGACCGACAGGAACTTCTTTCCGAATAGCCTGAATGGTGCTGTCGTTTATCGTGCAGTTATGTCATCAGAAGATCAACACAAACTGCAAAACGATTTAGAAAGGTATCTGTACGTGAGGAAATGGGCAATTGACCGTAAATAACGAAAAGTCTGAGGTGCTGAAAGGAACCCGTTAAACTTCGGTTACACGATAAATCACTCAAATCTAAAGGCTGTAAAGTCAACTAAATGCCTAGGAGAACAAATTAAATTGGAGAGAACACACAGAAAATGTTGTGGAGAAGGTGCGTTTTATTGGCAGAAAACTTGGAAATCGCAACAGATTTTCTAAAGAGACTGCCTACACTACGCTTCTACGTCTCCTTTTGAGTACTGCTGCACGGTGTAGAATCCTTACCACATAGGATTAACGGTGTACATCGAGAAAGCTCAAATAAGGGCGGCACGTTTTGAATTATCAAGAAATATGGGAGAGAGTGTCACGGACATGATACAGGATCTGGGGTGGGAATCATTAAAACAATGGCTTTTGTAGTTTCGCCGGGATCTTCTCGTGAAGTTTCAATAGCGAGTTTTCTTTTCGTAATGCGAAATTATTTTGTTGACGCCACCTACATAGGGAGAAACGATCACCATGATAAAATAAGGAAAACCAGAGCTCGCACGAAAGATATAGATGTTATTTTTTTGCGAGGTGTTCGAGAATGGAATAATAGAGAATTAGTGTGTAGGTGGTTCGATGAACCCTCTGTCAGCCATTTAAGTCTGATTTGAAGTGTAGCCATGTAAATGTAGATATTGCATGTTCCTGTATTCGGTGTTATAGCTGCTCCTGAGGGGCAGCAGTAAATGCTTGGCGGTCCGGTTTCTCGTGCGCCACACTGTATTAGAGACGTGCGGTTCTCTATGAAAGTGGTAGCAGTGTAAGCGTAGACGATGGTGTAGTGCCGGTAGCGGCAGGCACGGCGGCGCTCGGTGCGGTCCACGGTCCCGCCGTGATGTACGCCGCTATCGATTGTGGCGTGGAGCGCGGAGTGGTGAGGCTGGCTGGCTATTATCTGCTCCTCCAGGAGCCATCCATAAATTATACGCGCCGCGGCGGACAGGTGAGGCCCACGCGGGACGCCGGCTCTGGCCCCACTCCGGCCCACGTGCACTACTGCGGCTGCTGCCGCACGCAGCGAGGCCGGCGTGCTGCGTGCCACCCGAACTTGCAGCCACGGTAATCCTTCACGGCTGCTGACTATGAGGCGCGCGACAGAGTTACGGTCTCTGGATAACGTCGTGTCAGACCTCTGCTGTACAACAGCCACGCCACGACTGGTCTAATG
Source organism: Schistocerca piceifrons (assembly GCF_021461385.2). Taxonomy (NCBI): domain Eukaryota; kingdom Metazoa; phylum Arthropoda; class Insecta; order Orthoptera; family Acrididae; genus Schistocerca; species Schistocerca piceifrons. Next base: position 474,129,162 of record NC_060138.1, on the reverse strand, counting down.
AAATGTCGGCGGCAGGCTTGTAATACTGATACCAACACACCATTGCGTATGCAGTCAAATGAAAATCGAACACCCGCCACAACGAGAACATGGAATGATTCCGTTCAAAAGTAACTGTAGTTCAATACTTTTATCGTGGCGGCTCGCGCATGCCCGCCCAGACGCGGGAGATTGCTGCGTTGCCAGTTGCACGCGCCAGGAGTATAGTATAGTTCGCAAACTTACGTTTAGGGGGGAGCGCGCAGTTTATGAAGTAAAGCCACCACGGCCTCATTAACCCTTTCGCTGCTACAGAGACTTGCTCCCCGCATTTCGTCATCACTGCACTGCTCGTCTGTGCAGACACATGGTGTTCCGACTGCTTTGACACACTTATCATTCGAGATTCGAGTTCACAAAAACTTTTTGGCCCAAAAATTTGATTTTTACACGTCTTCTTGACTGATACCTTCCCCCCCCCCCCCCCCACCCCCCATAAATGACTAAATTTGTTTCGATGTTCAACGCAGTTATTGTGCAGTATTAAATGTAGTAAACCACTGCACGAAATTTTGAAGAGATTACGGAGGTAAAAGTCCACAGCGTATACTTTCCATATGGTCGATTTTAGTTGCCACTAGAAATTTCAAAAAATTACATTTAAACGAATAAAATTCATGAAGTAAGACACTTCGATATTGTTTTTAAATAAAGAAAATATTAAGCACCGAACAAGGTTTGAACTTTTTATTTTTTAATAATTGATCTCATTTTGTTCGTTGTATCTGCTCGGGGCGGACGTCGCCAGACACCCGTTTCAGTTCGTCGTTGATTTATTAACTCAGTTTTTTTTTATTACAGAGGGCAGCTAACCCTCTGACCGAACACGCTGAGTTACCATGCCGGCTTCAAAATATCTCATTTGGTTCGTTTTCGTTCGTTGTATCTGCTCGGGGCGGACGTCGCAAGACACCCATTTCAGTTCGTCGTTGATCCATCAACTCAGTTTTTTTATTACAGAGGGCAGCTAACCCTCCGACCGAACGCGCTGAGTTACCGTGCCGGCAACTCAAAACCTTCTGGTTAGCAGCCAAACACCTTCACCATTACGCTAACGCAGCTCGTCGTTCAACAGACTTCCTTGAGGACTTTAAAGAAGTACGCAAAATACCAACAAACACTGTTGGTATGACTATGAATTACTCATGTTTCGTCGAAGTACATCAGGAAATAAACAATTACCGCTGTTATTTATTGCGAAAAAGTGGTTAGTGAGAATGAATTTTCTTGCTATCGCCTGAATTAGGAGGCTTATTGCTTGTTTGGTTTCATTAATTAATAGAATATGAAGCAATTGGTATGAAGAATGCTTTTTTCAAACATTCTTTTATAGAAAATCTGTTATCAAGACATTGCTTTTGTTCAATTACTTTATTTATGACTGAAATTTCTAAAATTGAAGACACTCGTCCGTGCTCTGCACTGCAGTCGAACTCTGGCAACGCCGTCCTCTGTTCATGGGCTGACTGTGTTTTGTGACGTCAGATGCGCAGAACGAACCTAAACTCAGCCGCCGTCGTAAATGACGCGCACTGTAGGGCCGTTCGATAAGTAAAGCAATACAAGGTTTTTGTCGGTCAGATTGGGTTGAAAAGTGCGGAATTTGTTGTGGGCCATCGTGAAATATTCCTGCTTCGGCCCCTGTACTCGTATGTACTTTTGAAGATGACGGTGCTATACACATCCTTCTGCAATGTTGGAACGTGTGGATATTCTCATTCGAGGTGATCTACGGATCACAGTCAAAACCTTCATTGCACAACTGGAGGTCTCTGTTGGTAGTTGAGATACTGTAAGTAGGCTGTTTAGGTTTTTATGTTGGTAACGCCACGTAGCGCTCTGTATGAAAATCACTGACTGTGCTGTGTGCAGTCTGTGGCTGGTTGAACTCATTGTTGGAATATTCGCTTGTTGGGCAGTAGGATGTGAACAGCGCGTAGCGTTGGACAGTTGGAGGTGAGCCGCCAGCAGTGGTGCATGTGGAGAGAGAGATGCCAGGGTTTTGAGAGGTTACTATAAGTGGACGATCTGGGCGTGCGTCCGCCAGAAAAAGGAAATTCGTGAAAATGGATGTCGTAAGTGATGACTTTTGAACATTATTAAGGTAAATACATTGTTTACTCTCTATCAAAATCTTTCATTTGCTAACTATGCCTATCAGTAGTTAGTGCCTTCAGTAGTTAGAATCTTTTATTTAGCTGGCAGTATTGGCGCTCGCTGTATTGCAGTAGTTGGAGTAACGAAGATTTTTATGAGGTAAGTGATTCACGAAAGGTATAGGTTATTGTTAGTCAGGGCCATTCGTTTGTACGGATTATTGAAAGTCAGATTGCGTTGCACTATAAAAAGAAAAATATGGGGTGTCAGTTTAGTGATGATCAGAATAAGAAAAAAGAGAAAACTGTGCGAGTACGTTCAGTTTTAGTCAGCTGTCTCTGTATGAAATAACGTAGAAGATTACCAGCACAGTAATCCATAATTTTCCAAAGGGGATGTTTCAACACACCTATCCACCAGCCGGGGTACTTCAAGGTGTGTGCCCGCTGGACTCCTCCCCGCCTAACAGAAGAAAATAAGGAGCAACGATGTGCATAATTGCTTGCGCGCCGGCCGGAGTGGCCGAGCGGTTCTAGGCGCTACAGTCTGGAACCGGGCGACCGCTACGGTCGCAGGTTCGAATCCTGCCTCGGGCATGGATGTGTGTGAAGTCCTTAGGTTAGTTAGGTTTAGTTAGTTCTAAGTTCTAGGCGACTGATGACCTCAGAAGTTAAGTCGCAAGGTGCTCAGAGCCATTTTGCTTGCGCGTTGCGAGGCTGATCGTAACCCCCTCCCCCCTTTTTTTTGTGGTTCATCGTCACAGGCGATGAAATTTGGGTTCATCATGTCGAATCGGAAGCAAAACGGCAGTTCATGGAGTGGCGCCGCGCCATCTCTCTACCGAACAAAAAGTTCTGTTTGATGTCCTCCCCCATGTTGCAACGATGAACTCTGAAGTGTCTTCAGCTACCATCAGGAAACTGAAGAAACGACTTTGGCTCTGTTCGTCGCCACAAAAATACAAACTAACTTCTCTTTCTCATGATAAACGAAAGTTCACACAAATCTGCGCTCCCGTGACGATCTCACATAACTTCATTGTACAGCTCTCCCTCATCCACTCCACAGGCCAGATCTCGCACCTTCCGACTGCCTTCTGTTTAGCCCAATAAAGTATGCACTCCGCGGGAAGCGGAGGTTATTGACGCACAAAGACGTCACTCCGACGTCTATCAGTAGAGTGTTATCATGCGGGCATACTGGTCCTCCCAGTAAGGTGGCGTAAAGATGTTGAATTGAACGGAGGTTATATTGAAAAATAGGGTTTTGTAGCCGAATGAGTGGGGAATAAAACGGTATATTGGAATCCTGGATAAACCAACCTACTTCCAGAAAAAGTGTTCCATTAGTTGTTGAACGCCCCTCGTAATCACCGATTGCATTAACACAGGTATCCCATTAGGAGACGAGACAATCGATTCCTATTTCGTAGAACGCGGTCGGCCGTTGACAGATCCACAACTGCTCCGTCTCTTCCTCGTCCGACTAAAACTGACGTCCATGCATGTCTTTCTTCACGTCGCCAATGATGTGAACATCACATGGTAAAATATCCGGGCTGTACGAAGGATGTTGCAGTGTTTACCAACCAATTCGCTGAAGGGTAAGCCTTAGTCCGACTGGCAGTGTGTGAGCGGGAGTGCAATAGGAGGATTCTCTCCAACAGCCCGAGGACAAACGGCAAAGCCAACAGTGAACACATTTCACATTTTCCCCGACAAAAATCTCCAAAACTGATCATACAAGCAGTTCTCTCACTGCAACCGCTCTCTGCTCGTCTAGTTTTTCGAGCGTGAAACCACCAGCAATGCGCAGCGCTATCACGAGACTTCACAGAAAGTGCAACGCGCCACAAAGTCAAAACTGACGGAATCATACTGTTGCACGATAGCGCCCACCCTCGCTACGCATCACAGCGGTTTGTATGGGAAACACTGCATCATCCTCCGTGCAGCTCGTATCTTTCACCGCGTAATTCTAACATCTTTGGCGACCTGCAGAACGACATCCGTTGACGTCTGTTTCAGTTCAAATGGTTCAAATGGCTCTGAGCACTATGGGACTTAACATCTGAGTTCATCAGTCCCCTAGACTTAGCACTACTTAAACCTAACTAACCTAAAGACATCACACACATCCATGCCCGAGGCAGGATTCGAACCTGCGACCCTAGCGGTCGTGGAGTTCCAGACTGAAGCGCCTAGGACCGTTCGGCGAAAACGGCCGGCTCTGTTTCAGTCAAACGAGGAAGTGCAAGAGTGGCTGCAGCAGCGACCGACCGTGTTATACGAAGCGGTAACTAATCGTCTTGTCTCCTAGTGAGATAAATGTTCTAATGCTTGTAGTCATCACTTTTGAATGGAAACCGTTCCATGGTGTCGTTGTGTAGGCGTTCGGTTTTCATTTGACTGTCCCTTACAGTACTGAAGTTTCCTTCAAGTGCATACGGACGTACTGTAAAACTCGCCACGAACAGAATAGTTGTCAGATGAGGGCACAGAAGCGTGCTGCTAAGACTGTCTGGGGCGTTCGGTTTTCCATCAGTGGAAGCACTCCTTGCACATACCCAGTCGATATTACTATTAGATTATGCATTGCATCAGATGGTTGGAAACGGTCAGACCTAACAGGAGAGAGAGTATCACTGTAGTACCAATATACAACACGCGCTAACTTAATACTTCTTTCCTCTAGTGGTTATTGTTAGAAACCACCCTCCCTATTAGTTATATCTGACATTGTCAGAAAAGGAGAAAGAGACCAAATACAGATTTCTTAAAATTAATTTTGTCTGTAATTTTTTGTGATTACCTAGATCGCGTAGATTATAAAACATTAAACTGTGATGATTAGTTTCAGTTGACAAAGCAGTCATCTTCTGATCTGAGAACACGCAAAGAGCAGAAAAATGCCTTAAGTTAGAGTTTACGATCTGAACCTCGAACTAATAAAAGTATGGAGGAGGATATTAGTGGTTAACGTCCCGTCGACAACGAGGTTATTAGAGACGGAGCGCAAGCTCGGGTGAGGGAAGGATGGGGAAGGAAATCGGCCGTGCCATTTCAAAGGTACCATACCGGCATTTGCCTGAAGCGATTTTAGGGAAATAACGGAAAACCTAAATCAGGATGACCGGAGACGGGATTGAATTGTCGTCCTGTCGAATGCGAGTCCAGTGTGCTAACCACTGCGCCACCTCGCTCGGTAATAAAAGTATGAAAGCGAGGAAATAGATAAAGATAATAACGTACCAATCATGGGAAAATAAATGTCACCACATAGCATATTGAAAACAATGTATCGTCTCCATAGCTGGGAGCAGTTTAAGAGAACTGAAACGGCCCTCAGTTAAGCCTGGACTGTGCATAGATTAACAGTATTACGTGCCACGTCAGCAATAGTAACACTTTCAATAAGAAAACTGAATAAACCAGGAAGGTAAAACCAATTAGTTCCTACAGTTCCTCGTTTACTTCTTTTTTTTAATTGTGTTACTCATACGGACGTAGTATGTTTCACACATTACCTCTTATAACATGGAAAGTTACCTACACCTTTACAGCACTACTTTCAGAGAATTGTATTTAGCAATTCCTTGACCCAATAGTTCCTATTGGAGGCCCGAGTTAAAACTCTTTCCTATGAATTTTCGTGTGACACTGGAGGTGCTCTTTCACGCCGGTAACATCCGTCTTGCACGGCTTGCTTCGTTCGGGTTCACCTCTCCACGAGCCGTGTGTACAGCATATTTCCACCTCGGGCCCAGAGTGCAGAAATAATACGTGGGAGGAGGGCAGCGCCCCAGAATAATAACGCTAAGGCGTCTTCCCCATTACACTAAAACGACTAGCACAAACGCCGGAAATCAGGGTCTTCCCGGACAAACGGCGCAATTAAGATTTTAAAATTACAGTTATAAGTAGGAAGAGGAATCGGACGCGGAAGGAAAAGAAAATAAGTCCTCCAGGAGGGAAAAGGTTGCTGCGAGAAAGTAATTTCCATGGCGCGTCCCCAGGGACACCGGAGGAGGCCAGCACAGGGCGACGAACAAGTCGCGACACAGCCAGCACCGAGTACTCGTCTGCCTAGAAGCGCGACCTCGAAAACACGGCGTTTCCCGCGAATAGTTCCACGGTGGATTGCAATATATTGTCTGAAGCCGCAACGAATTCGTATTTTAGAATAACTGAAATACTGGAAATTCCACCTGCCTCCATTGCCGAGGCTATACGCTTGTACAGTGCACTGAAGTCGGAGGTAGACGGTTCGAAGCCTGGTCGTGGAAGAAACTATCAGCGCCAGCATTTGCCCAAGAGAGCGGGAAGGGGCAGAAGTCGATAATTCAAAAATGGTTCAAATGGCTCTGAGCACTATGCGACTTAACTTCTGAGGTCATCAGTCGCCTAAAACTTAGAACTACTTAAACCTAACTAACCTAAGGATGTCACACACAGCCATGCCCGAGGCAGGATTCGAACCTGCGACCGTAGCGGTCGCTCGGCTCCAGACTGTAGCGCCTAGAACCGCTCGGCCACATCGGCCGGCGTCGAAAATTCCCTAAGCCTAAGAACTTAAGCCTACAAAACGGTTTTCCTGGACGTTTTTCAAAATGAGTTTATTATTTCAGCGCCGTCATGTCTCGTTACAAAGTACGATAGGCCTTTTATTGTATACAACAGACCAGTTCCTGATGAGTATTTCGTATAAACATCGTGTTTGTATGCAGAGATACCCTTTGTTGCTTCTACCTGTTTGCCAAGGTTGGTTTCCTACATCGACTTTTCGTTAATCGCGGAATCTTCCACCGTTGTCTATTGTCCTTTCTCATTCCGTAATAATGCTTTTACATATTATTTTCTAATAGATATTTGTCTGTCCCTTAAACATCATATTGTTACATATTTTATTTTACTTCTGAAGCATTTTATCAAGTTTTGTCTCATCATTTGCCTTTCCTTGCTTACCTCCCTGCGCTATATAGGCTCTTCTCGCTATATAGGCTCTTCTTGTAACGTGCCTCCCCCTATTTAGGCGCTACCACTTCACAAAAGATAAACTTTCCTTGCTTACCTCCCTGCGCTATATAGGCTCTTCTTGTAACGTGCCTCCCCCCTATTTAGGCGCTACCACTTCACAAGAGATGTAAATTTATACATATATAAACACCGTCCGAACAGGCCTTGAGGCCGACTGCAACAGTACTGTTAACAAAGAAACGACCGGAAATGAGGACGCGACTTGTCTTCAATGGACAGCCAATACCCTGGACTACGACGACGAAATACCTGGGAGTGATGCTGGATAAAGTGATGACCTTTATCCCACACGTAAGAGATGAAAAATGGAATACTATGCAGATGATCTGGGTACTCACGCGGTTTTTCAGGAGCAGGAATCTAAACCTGTCAACGAAACAAAAACTTCATAGAGCAACGGTACAAACCTCCCTGCTGTACAGCTCGACGTCTTGGGGAACAACATGTGACTCTTACGCAGTTTGCAATCATTACAAAAGAGGTGTTTGAAGTGGAGCCTAGGCGCCCCAAGGTGGGCCAGGGCGAGAGAAATACAGTAGCTGACTGGAGAAAAATACGTCGCTGAGAAGATAAAAGACCAGGCAACTCGTATTTTTCACAAATTAGACGAGTATCGGGAAATGTCCTCCAACTTGAGAATGTAGGCCAGGTCCTACCACGACGTGGCACAAATACAAGGCGCCTGGAGCCATTACTGCACCCACACAGGACCATCAAAGACGAAGTAATCTTCAGTTATTCGGTATTTTACATGTAAATAGTTACTGTCAATCACTCGTACAACTACATACCGAACACCCTCAAAGCCCTCAAGGACGTACAGAACGCTCAAGTCCCTTTGCAATTGAATATACAATAAATTGAAACTATTCCTCACACCTTGCCACTCCAGAAGAAAAAATCGCTCTTTGGACACAGTATGCCACAAAAAAAGAAAAAAGAAAAAAAGACCTTGAGACCTTGAAGTTCCAACGGTACCGACCGACCGCTATGTCGTCCTCAGCCCTTAGGCGTCACCAGATGCGAATACAGAGGGGCTTGTGGTGAGCACACCGCTCTCCCTGCCATTGTCAGTTTTCGTGACCGGTGCCGCTACTTCTCAGTCAAGTAGCTCCTCAATAGACCTCACAAGAGCTGAGTGCACCCCACTTGCCAACAGACCTCGGCAGACACAGAAGGTGACCCAGCCAAGTGCTAGCCAAAGCCGCGCGGGATTAGCCGGGAGGTCTCGGGCGCTGCAGTCATGGATTAGCCGAGCAGTCTCGGGCGCTGCAGTCATGGACTGTGCGGCTGGTCCCGGCGGAGGTTCGAGTCCTCCCTCGGGCATGGGTGTGTGTGTTTGTCCTTAGGATGATTTACGTTAAGTATTGTGTAAGCTTAGGGACTGATGACCTTAGCAGTTAAGACCCATAAGATTTCACACAAATTTGAATATTTTTTTTGCTAGCCAAGCCCGACAGCACTGAACTTAAGTGATCTGACGGAAACCAGTGTTACCAGTGCAGCAACGCCCCACTAGAAGAGTAACTCAGCATTGCCCGGGTATTTATTTAGAGCAGTGCTTTCACACCCACACCAGGCACAGTCTGGCCTTTTGCTTAATGTTCATGACGTCATATCTCCTGAACTATGTGTCGTAAAATGATAAAATTTTGTGTGTACATTCAGCTGCATACGTGTTACGAATGGGCGTTAGTAGCAACTAAATAGTAAATTTAAACGTCATGCATGATGTGGCAGTTTTTCACACATCTCACTGTTTATGACGTCATACTCCTGAACTCTGTGTAGTAGAATCATGTAATTTTTCGTTTACTTTCGATTGGTTACGTGAATATTGTGTGTAAAATCTGTAGTGAATACAGTAAGGAAGTAATAAATTGTTACGTCATGCCTCGTGCAGTAGTTTTACTGCATGAACAGCGGAAAAGCAGTAAGCGATAACGATTTTTCCTTTCACCGTTTTACAGAGGTAGTTAGCGAGAAAAAATTCCGTAAAGACTTGAAATTACGTGTGAAGTTTGTTGTAAGTCTCTAAGTACTATCATTGTCAAATTCGGGATTAAAACACTCTGGGGATCACGCGCCCCGAGCTACGCATCTTTTTCACCCCCACCAATTTGACAGGTAGATTGTTCTTACCCTCAGAGTGATATATTCTTAAATTTTAAACGTGTTAATACAATATTTATGCCATTATCATATTTTTGTGATGTGTGTTGACATGTTGTTTTTCAACATTGTTTATTTCGTGTCACATATATCTCTTCTTCGATACCAGACGAGTTCACTGAACATAACTTTTTTATTTTCTTGTATTTATGAGGTGTGTTGAGGAGCTGTTTTGGAACATTTATGTTTTACGCTTGTGGCTGATGATGGCTACTGCTACAATTTGCTCTCTTTGACAGAATCTGTTGTTCATTGTTGCTCGATACTTTGTAGATTCCTCTGGAAAATGGCCTTTGGAAACGAAACCGGTCGTGGTTTTTAAAAGTAAAAGAACAGGGCAACATCTGATGAAGTTTCATTCAAAAGTATTTATTAATTGTGAACGGAAAGACATATGTAACACCAAACTACACACACACATTCATCACAGGCACCTTCTCTCAACTTAAGATATAATACTCACACATTGCGAGGAAAGATGCCCTTTGTTAACCATACAGATTTTGAAATTAGCGCTCGTGTGAAACCCAGATTGCTATTTTCTCACATAATATACTGAAAACTACCGATGACTGGCAACAAGCATAAAAAATGGCTCTGAGCACTATGGGACTTAACATCTGAGGTCATCAGTCCCCTTGACTTAGAACTACTTAAACCTAACTGACCTAAGGACATCACACACATCCATGCCCGAGGCAGGATTCGAAGCTGCGACCTTAGCTGTCGCGCGGTTCCAGACTAAAGCGCCTAGAACTGCTCGGCCACACCGGGCGGCGCAACAAGCATATTCCGTACTCTTAAGAGTATACGAAATAGGTTCCCAGATACACGAGTGGCTCGAAGACTTCTTAAAATAGAAACCAGTACTTTGACGTGGACGGCGAATGTTCATCAGAGGGAAAGATATCGCCAGGAGTGCCCCAGGGAAGTGTGACAGGACTTTTCTTGTATTCTATATACACACACGACAGGGTCAGCAGCTATCTGTGACTGTTTATTAATGTCGCTGCAACGGAGGCGATTTTGTTGTCGTTGAATGATGGTAAGAGAAAATCGGATGACGTGGAAAGACTTTCTGTACGGTGTGATGAGTGACAGGTTGCTCTAAATGTGTGGAAATGTAATTTAATACAAATAACTAGGAGAAACAATACTGTAATGATTGAATAAGGTGATAGTGGTGCGCTGCTCGACACAGTCATGTCGATTAGATATCTAGGCGTAATTCTGCAGATCGATATGAATGGACCGAGCACCTATGGCGGTTTTAGCGAGGGAGAATTGTCGACTTGAATTTATTGGGAGAACTCTAGGAAAGTGTGATTCATCTATTAAGGAGATCGGTAGTGCGACTTATTCCTGCTCGCGTGCTGCTATGTTTGTTAGCAGTAGGTTCGATCAACACGCGAGTACTACGGAGATTCCCCGTGAGCTTAAATTGGAATCCCTCGACGGGAGATGACGTTCTTTTAGCGAAACAGTGTTGAGATAGTTTAGAGAACCACCATTTACGACAGACCGCAGAACGATTCCATTGCCACCGACGTACATACCGCGTAAGGGTCACGAAGTATACAGACAGTTTTTCCCTCGCTCCATTTGCACGTGAACTGGGAAGGGAATGTCTAGCAGTGGTACAAGGTACTCTCCGCCATGCCCTGAGTGATTTATTCGAGTACGTGCATGGATGTAGATGTAGATATATATTTAAAATAGAGTTGTACGAGGGATGAAAATCTTTTTGCTATTAGGCGGCTGAACCTACCCTGTAGGGTCTTCCAGCAGACAATGCTATACGACTGTTCCCATTGCTGAAAATTCTGATAATTTATGTTATCCTATTACTGACTGATTGTTGAAGGACAGGCAAAACCTCTAAGTCCTGTTCTCACTACGAAGTAAAAGGAAAGACAAATGAGGGCTTAGCGTTAAGTCGAAGACGAGCTAATGAGAGCAGCAGCTCAGTGTCGAATTGTACAAAGACGGAGAATGAAATCGGCAGCGCTTTCCTCGGAGGAACAATCACCATCACCCCTTTTTTCACTAAGCGCTTAATGGAAACTACGGAAAATCTAAACCTGAACAACTTGAAGGCTATTTGGTTCCAAGTCCTTACCCAAAGCGATTCCATTGTGTCTAGCATTGTGCCACCTCTTTCGTTAAAAACATACAAGGTGCCTTAAGATGAATATGAAAACCTCGCAACTTTATGCAGATATGAAAGTATCCATTTTTAGGGCGGTTACTGCTAAAAATTATTAAAATTACTTACACCCTCACCACCACAATGGTTTAAAAACCCATAATTTCCTATTCTGAAAAGAAAACAACGTGTAAATACATGCATTAATCAATTGTTTCGAAGCAAAAACTGCTTGAAATTGTCAGAAATTGGCGTGGAAAGGTAAATTTACAGCTCGTAACGTTTTGTGTTTTTCCGTCAACTTTTCTTCATGACTCGTGCATGTAATCATCGCCTCCCACTGCAGTGTATTTGACAGCCTGAAAAAGCACATGTTGTGTGGCTTGTGCATGCGTTAAAAAACGACTGAAAACATCTGCCTGGATTATCAACATATCTGTCTCCACGCGCGAGAAGATACATTCACATTAAGTAATGCATTCGTGGAGCTAAGGGTTTAAAATTCCTGTCTAGGCGTGATGTACCCGCCTGATAGTTGTTTCCTCCACACATCAAGCAGGCCACGCGGGCAGCCGTCCCGCTAGGAGGACGTGCATAAACAGCTGTCATCAAAACCGAGATATTTTCCTTGTATGGCCTGGGCTGTTTACCACTGAGTTACACAGCGTTTGGCGGTGATAACGACGCCGACGGGCAGTGTGCTTATCGCAGCAGAGGGTGCTGTCGGCAGGGCACTATTTTGCTACGCCAGGCCACGTACCCTCGCAGCGGGGTATCCATACGCGCCCGACAATGTAGGCAACTGTAGGATCGTTATAAGATAGTTACGTCCTACTTATCGAGTCACCAGTACCACACTTCGGTCCGGCTGCATCAGCAGCTCATTGATTGGCAGTACCAGCAGCTTCGTCCCAGCTCTTCACGCTGGCAGATCCGGCCCAGTTCGTACTGGTCTGCACCAGCAGCACGTCAGATGACACGCCTGACACCGGGCCAGTAAAGTCCCAAGTCTTCTTGGCGCCTTCTACGACGATCCTAGTGTTCGTCGTGTAAGCAATTCACGGACAATGTCACAAGAGGGACATTTCTGTGAGGGGAAGGTGGAGCAAGTTGACAAGAAGTCTAAGATGACGAATTTTGGATTTCTCCGGTAACTCAACAGAAGCTGCTTCGTGCGCAATGATATTGCTTCCTTAGTGCACACTGGAGGTATGTATGTTGATTCGCTTGGTCATTTAGCTTTGTTGAGAACAGAGGCTCGGAAGTGACCGCTGTTTTTGCAGTATTTTTCTTCCTACGGTTTAAATAAGTTTCACGTTTTCATGTAAGCAACACTTTATGTAGTAAATATTAGTTGATTCCTCATAAGCCTTATAGATTTACTGATGCTTTAATACCGGCTTAAGGAAATTGTTCTGTACGGCTTTATGAATGTTTAAGTCTGTATCCAAAATGTCAACTGCAGCTAAGGTGGGGAATTATGCAAAACTTGCTGCAGTATCAGTGACCACACCTACCTTTAACTCCATATCTACCGCTGCTTTACCTCCGTTACCTCAACCTGAACGTAAAGGAGGTCCAAGAAAACGAAGAATTATGTTGTTCAAATGTGTGTGAAATCTTATGAGACTTAACTGCTAAGGTCATCAGGCCCTAAGCTTACACACTACTTAACCTAAATTATCCTAAGGACAAACACACACATCCATGCTCGAACCTCCGCCGGGATCAGCCGCACAATCCATGACTGTAGCGCCTTAGACCGCTCGGCTAATCCCGCGCGGCGAAGAATTATGTTTCAGTCTCTACACGTCACTAATACACCTATGAAAATAGCTCTGTAAGAAAAGACATAAAGAAAATAGGGCCACGGGAATACTAATCACGGCAGAAAAATGGAGAGAGATAAAAACTTTAAAGAGAATTTGAATACAAAGGTAAAAAAATGAACATAGGTCCTAAACGTAAACTTTCGTTCGGCGAAGGTTTTGGAATGAAACAGAGAAATGCTCCTAGAATAGACTTCTGCGACCGATCTTCACACTCATCCATCGCAACTGAGTATGCCAGCAGTGATTCCCATTATGCCGATGAAAGAGACTGCCTCCTTTGTGCTGGGGTTGGAAAGACAGTAAAGCGGTATCAATTCTCTCAATGCTGAGAGTCACCTCGTGCTCTGAGTGAGGGCTCAAATTCCAAGGGAGCAATAGAGAAATGTTATATTTCTGACTTTCGTGATAAACAGATAACCATAAACGAAAAGTATTTGTTTCCTAAATAAAATGTTCATTTACTTATCTTACCCAAACCCGGGACTTCAAAAATGGTTCAAATGGCTCTGAGCACTATGGGACTTAACGTCTGTGGTCATCAGTCCCCTAGAACTTAGAACTACTTAAACCTAACTAACCTAAGGACATCACACAACACCCAGTCATCACGAGGCAGAGAAATTCCCTGACCCCGGCGGGAATCGAACCCGGGAACCCGGGCGTGGGGAGCGAGAACGCTACCGCGCGACCACGAGCTGCGGACAGACCCGGGACTCTCCGTCCCTCTAAGGTTATTGACAAATGGTACCATCATTAACAAAAATAGATCTATTTAAAAATTCTTTGATTTTAGGAAATGTTTAAGACCTTGAATCTAAAGGAGATACACGAAGTAATAATTTTACCAAAAATAAACTACCTGATTTCACAGTAACGGCCAGAAAAATCACAATATAAATTAATGTCAGCTTATCCGATATTCCTCTACTTTTGTGGACATTCATCCAAGGACAACATAAATGAGTTTAGTTTTGTTAATTCAGTTATCCTTTCAAAATGTCTTCGATCAGTCCTCAGTACGAGTGTACGTCAAGGAAATTACTGAAATTAGTGAATGCCCAGAAAAGGTCTTTCCCTGTGCTGCCTGGTGTGCGCGGCAGTGAAACTTTCTGAGAGACTATGGCACGTTGTAAAATGTATAAAACATTCCGTAAGAGATTGCGCGCAATAACTGACAAAATTACGAGGTGCTCGAGAGCTGTGCAGGTGGACGAGCGAGCGATTGCTCGCGCACACCTCGCTGGAGTCGGGGCCACGACCGACTGTGGCGCCGTGGCAGCGGCGGCGGCGGAAGTTCCCTTTTACGGGAGAGCTCGAGCCATAACGCTGCATCCGGAGAGACAAAAAACGTACCGCGGTTTAGCAGTCTGAATAGCGGCGAAAAAAAAGGGGGGGGGGGGAGGGGACAGATCTTCAAACAGATGATTCAAGCACACGTCTCAAAAGCCTAGTTAAAGTTTACGCCGCACAGTCCAGAAATTAAATTTTATTCGAGGCTTTTGATGCTCGCAGCAAGTTCAAAGCGCCTTACACGGCCATAAAGCGGGCGCCCTGCAAATGTTACTCTCTGTCGCGAGCTGGGCCGGGTTTTGCAGGGCAGGTCCCTCTTTTTTCTCTCCATCCACCCCCTCCTCAACCCCCCCCCCAACCCCACACTCTCTACTATCTGCGTAAGCTGCTTCTGGAAGATATTGCACTCGCAAGGCGTACAGAATTCTTTGGCGACATTCCGTCGTCGGTACAGGCTGCTGATGGCACTTATATAATAAATATTAGTAAGGCGCGGTTTGTTTTGAATAATAATGAAGCAAATTTAGAGTTTAATCGCTTATGAAAACACTGAAGAAACAGCGGTCTTGGTTTCCGCACTTCGTTTTCGAATGGTTTCGTTTAATTTGGAGCAACGCTAGAATTTCAAAATATCGTGCCCTTCGTTGAAAGTATGGAAGTGAGCAAATGAGTATTCCGTATGATGTTGGCATCTGACATATAAAGTCCAAACTTGATACGTTGTCGTGACAAATACTGCCTGTGGACAGTCTACCACAGTGCTCCTGTTCTCGCATCGATAAAAAATTCGCTGACGACACTTTTCGGTAGGGTGTTGCTGTAGATTAAATTACACGTCGAGTATACGTGTGTCAGTATTGTCACATACAATACAGCAAAAGTAAACGAAAATAATAAACTCTTGGAACTGTTTAAATATGGTGGCAACCAAGTTAAGAGGGTGTTAATCAAATGAAGACATTATACGACGGGACAATGACAATCTCACAACGTTTTCGTTGGATCTGATTCTTCAGAAACATGAATATATATTTGACTGCTCAAACTGGACAAGTCAGTGTATGAAGAAAACGACTTAATAGATGATTAATTGTGTTCAAGATTGAATGTTAATGGCAGTGGTGGAACAGTACTCCTCGCAGCAGCTAGCAGTTCTGGTGACTAAGAACCTTCACCAGAAAAGAACCCAGTACTGTTGGTACTTAAGAAAATTTTCGGGAGAACGTCTTCAACACATTTATGGTATCACACACTTCCATGTCAAGTTGCTACCTACAGCTCGTTACTGAAAAGACGTCATCTAAAAAGAAATATCGAACATGAAATTAGTATTTGACTGTCAGCGAAAAAAGACGTAATGAAAACCGATTTCGAGAAAACGAGGCAATCAGAGAACTGGAGATAAAACATCACTTTCCATCCCAATGTGACATACCAAGCAGTGATGGAAAATGTGGTCATTAATAGTACCTAAAATTTTGGACAATGCAAAAAGCAAGATAAATCGGGCACACAAATTGTAAACGTTCTGCAGCTTTCACAGAACGTCTCAAGAAAGAATAGTAACTGTGCCACAGGTACATCACTGATTTCACGACTGCCAAAGACGTACGGGAAGACAAAGATAATCTCCATTCTGGAGCCCGTTTTGTGGAAGAAGTAAGCCAGAAAACTGCAAGTTTTCCGATAGAACCACACTGCATTTAGAACACCGATCAGAGTCGATTTAATTATGAATTAACTTCCGGTGCTAAAATATCAAAGAAGGGGAAAATCAATAGTTTCCTTGGTCCAGCCTCCACACAATACAACTCAAAGTTATGCAATAGACGCTGGACTTTCAATGAGTGGGCACCAAATGAAAAACTGTATATTTGTCTTGACGAAAGATCTTTCGGCCCGAACGTTAAAAAGGCAATTGAAGACAGACTTCCACTAAACATATATTTGAAGGCAAGCACAAGTAGGAAAATGTCAAAAGACCATTTAAAATCCTATTATGTGAATGGTGTTAATGATAATGTCACAAATAGCCAGAAGTGTACTCTACTTTCCGCTTCTTGAAGTGCTCAGAAGGACACAACACTAATCAATGATTCCTTTGCGAATAAAGACGTTGAAATCCATGTCATTCGGCCAAAATAAAAGAAGAGTAGTTACAGACTTTGGAAGTACCTTTTCTCCGGCAGTATAAAATATGTGCGAGAAAGATAACAGACTCTATAAGCACTCTGTGCAGCAACTCCGACACTAGATTGTGAAATAGAATTTTCATAATGATAATGCATTCTGTTATTCATAACCAGCTATTTGCTCCAGTGTCTCAGCTTACAATTCAATACCCCTGGAAAGCTGATGGATGCTATACTCCCACATATGTTGCTGAATTAAAAAACGTGATTTTACAGCTCAAGAATGTGATTCTGCCGAATGTCCAGACACTGTTTTCGCCAAATGTGCCTACTGCGAATCTGCATATCAGTGGTACATAAAACTTATAAATACGTATGGATTTCCCTTGAGAGTAGTATGCTTCAACTATTTCATTTTGTATATTTACTTTCATTTTTGATGGAAATTTATTTGTGTGGCACTCAGAGAGCGGTAATAAGAACGTCATAATCATTTGAAACCTTCTCATTCATAAGTTTACGTCATTCCAGAGATTCTTAAATGCTAAGATAAACTTATTTCTTTTGATAAGATAGTAAGATAGTATTTTCATTGTTTTTACTATATTAGCGAACGAAATAAGTTTGTCATATGAAAGTGTGAAGTTATCATGATGTGTTTATTAGTGTGCTCTATGTGCGAAACAAATTTCCCACAGAATTGGAAGTAAACACACCAATGAAATTATTTAAACAGAAAAATAACATAAGCTAAACACTAAAATAAATGTATGTTTCTGTGCGAGGTTAAATTTTGGTGCCTAACCTCATCAGCACTCCCAGGAAATCACAAATATCCTCATCGTAATTCAGATAAATGGGATGTACATGTAACTGTAAAGCAGCTGAAGATAGCAGCGTGCTACTCAATTTTGTCGTGCCAATAAATATCAGTAAAAAGTGACTCTAGTAATGAAAATTTTTTCATGAATTTAGAATACAGCCGTACACCCAAAACAGTTCCATACAACATGGATAAATTTAAGCAGCTTCGCATTTGTTATAGATCTACATAGTACCCCCAAGCGCGTCAAAAAGCTGTTCTTCATATTAATTAAGGCTTACGTTTATTTTATTGGCATAGGTAACATTATTTCATCAGGAAAACCGCTTAGAACTTACCACGCCATATCTTTATCGCTATTGGACTTACTGAAATATTTATTTCTATTTATTAGTAAAATATCACGCTGAGCAACGAATTTTAATAGAATTACGCATTGCACTGGATTTACATTGTGTAAGCAACGAAAATTCCTATTTCTCGCAAAAGTGTCACTATTTACGTCGTAGTATTTTGAATTTCAAATACGATATAGATCTCTATGCGTTCTTAATAGTAGTTGGGATGGAGTTTTTTCTTGAAATACGTATGGTTTGGTGTACGGAGAAATTTACTACTTGTGAACTAGCAGGTACAGTGTTTTGCGGCGTGGAATTGGCTACACTCTAGGAGCCGACAACGTCAGACTCTCATTTATGTGCTGAACTCCAGGACGCTAGCGGACAGCTTTCTACTCCTTTATATTGGACTACAGCTGTTAATAAAATGGGATGTTTTGGTCTTACAAATGAAACATAGAAATCAAGCGATATGATAGTACTGAGAGGACACCAACTGCAAATACAAGTATAATGTGGTGGTTCAAAACCTTTAAAGGGACGGGCAGTGACAAAGATATCCCTCAAAGTGAACGTCCCTCTGTGTCTCAAGCGGGTGCTAACATTGTGCGAGCTCCTTTCCAACGCAGCCCCCAGAAGCCAGTTCGTTGTGTGTTACGCGAGTTGAAAGAAACACTTTCAATTGTCCATGAAGTGTTACGTCAGAGATTACGCTTTTTTACGTACAAAATGCAAATGGCCCAGGCACTGCAGCCAAACGATCGTCTTCTACGGTTAACATTCACTTGTTCCATGCTAGGCTTCACAGATGTTGAAAAGGACTACCCCAAAATATGCGTGTTTTTAGATAAAGCAACGTTCCACATTTCTGGGAAATGATAATCGCCGCAACATTAGAATTTGGGGATTCTAAAGCACTCACAACGCATGTGAACATATCCGCGGCAGCCCGAAGCTTAATGTCTGATGTGGCGTAATGCACGATAGGATGATAGGACCATTTATATTTGCAGATAAAACCCTAACGACAAAAGTTTACCTGGACATGCTCGAATAGTTCCTGCTGCTGCCAATCGAAGAGCTGCAGCCGTTCATTAACTTGCAGAATAGTGCTGCACCAGCTTATTACCTTTCATGCATGAATCAATAAAGGGATCAGAACTAGGGATGCTACAATGTTGACCCTCATATAGGCACAATTGGAATACTGCTTCGATGTTACACGAGCGACGAGATAGGAACATGTTGAAATAATGGCACAACAGTTTTTATGCATTTTACAACAAACAACGATGCTCCACTTCTAATAGTGTAGTGTTTTCAAATGTTTTCTGCCATTGTAGATATATCACGTTTACTGAACTGGGCTGAAGATGCATGAGAGTGCTGCACGAGATATGGATAAAATCCTTGACTCTGTGTTTAATGTTGTCTGTGGTGAGCTTGGTCACTAGTCAGTTGTGCAGCGCTATGGCGTTCTTATTAGAAGCATTGTAGCGAGCAGTTGAGTTTCAGAGAAGGAGATCTGATATTTGTCAATCTGCAACATATTATCTGGAATACTTTGTTATGGAGATGAAAACTTGTTTCTAGAGATATTTTCTTGACTATATGATGGATGATGGAGAAGGTTTTTGGAGGAATATTTCAAGATAACGAATACACGCGCAAGTATGACATGTTTTTTTTTCAGAACTGTTAATTGAAGGAAACCTTTGTACCTTAGATAACTAATAATATTCATGGTTAGTGTTAATTTGATCTCCTTGTTTTCATTATGTCACAAATAGCACAATGAGTTTAAATTCTGTAAATTTTGTAATGAGTGAATTTTTTGCTGTACAGTCTTTTTTTGACAGTGAAGAGAATATAATTTTTCAAGAACACTTTTCTTTAAGTAAAACCCTCCTCCGTCGTTGTTAGTAAAGTTTTAAATATTTTGTCCTGTGTGCATTTCACTTCGCACCACACGCTGCTACAGACTGTTTCTGACAAGCAAAGAAAAATTTAGTTGTGAGTAGATCATTTTCCTTTAGCTGCTGCATTTGGAAATTTCAGTTTGTTCTCAAGAGCGCCAGTGAACCAGATACAAAGCAGCTTGCTGAGCATGAGTTAAATTACTTTTCTTT
The DNA here is from genome assembly GCF_021461385.2 of Schistocerca piceifrons. NCBI lineage: Eukaryota > Metazoa > Arthropoda > Insecta > Orthoptera > Acrididae > Schistocerca > Schistocerca piceifrons. The sequence continues at coordinate 474,109,128 of NC_060138.1, read as the reverse complement.
CTGGGCAAATCTCACTTTGCATTCTTGTGAGGAAGTAGTACGTAGTCAGAACTTTCAGATACATTGCCAAGGAAGCAGATTAATTTATAATGAACAATGTAGGTAGCCTCAGACTGTTATTTTCTTCCAACTTGAGCGATATTTTATTTTGTGGAAATTTGAAGACAGACATTTCACTTCGTGTACGTAACTTTCATAACGTGATTCGGTATTGATTTTTGATTAAATTGTTTTCACTGACTACACAATCAGTTTTTTGGGATTTAATTAGATTGATTTTGGCATTAAGAATTTCACTGAGATTAAAGTTTTGGTTCGCGACACTGTTCATAAGCGCAATACAGGGCCAACCAAGAGTCAGTAATGCTTAGTAGTTGAATATATCTCATAGACACGTTGCAAGAGGTAAACTTTTTTGAGAAATAATGTTAAATGTTTCATATATAAATAAATAATTACACAGAAAGCTGACAGTAGTTTCGAAGCTATGATTTATCGAAATGGCAGCGAAACTTTATGGACATCCTGTACAACCTCACAGACATTATACATATTAAATCTGCAGCATCGTTAGTTTACGCTTCCCAGCTGCTGACAAACGAAAGGTAGACAACAGTAGCAGGAGAAGTGACTGATTAAGAGTTTCCTATGCGAAACGTGAACGGACACAAGAATACGCCAGTTCTTTCTAGGAGAACAGTGAAGTCTTTTCAGAGAAGACGCGTCGCGTGGCGGTGGAAACAGGACTGTGTGCGGGGGAGAGAGGAGGAGAAGGGTGGAGTGATATTAAAACGCGAGGACAGTCAGGGTCAAAGGTCTGGTCGCTCATTACCCCGCCGGCGGCCTGGGAGCAGCTTTTGTGGTCACACGCCGACAAGACGGAGTCCTTGCTTTGAGGACAACTTATAATTACCCACATCGTTCACATCTGCTTTCTCTTCCTCGCTGTGGAATGGTTGGAACAAACTTCGTGTTGCAAGATGTGACAATATCTTTCCGATTTGCAGAACAAGAAGTTGTAGAATTCGTGGTTGTTTAATCTGCGTAGAAAAAAAATACAGAATCGCGAAGGAATCAAACGGAAGAGAGTATGTCGACTCTTCGTAAGTTCGATACCTACACAAGTACGCCATTGATTCATAAACGCATGACCTTCTTGGCCGTAAGACTCCGAGGGGTACGTTTCTTCCTCCGAGTACAATGGAATCTCTCCTGGCACGTGGCACACTCGTCTCGTTTAACAACAAGGGTACAGCCGAGCTGAGAGATTTGTAATTTGATCCAAAACACTGGCGGGAAGTATGTTAATCATGAACTTTACGACAACACCTGTCCTCCTCTATCACAGTTTTTAATATTTGACCGCACTATTATGTAATGACAGCTAGAATGTAACCATATTCTGTTAACTAACGAATATCCTCAGATATACGTAAAAAAAGAAAATAACGCCTGTCATTTAATGAGAAAATTCTCCTAACGAAGTATAAGAAACATAATTTTATAGAAAAGTACCACCGGCCGCAGTGGCCAATTGGTTTTTGGCGCTTCAGTCTGGAACCGCTGCGGTCGCAGGTTCGAATCCAGTCTCGGGCAGCGATGTGTGTGATGTCCTTAGCTTTAAGTAGTTCTAAATTCTGGGGGACTGATGACCTCATATCTTAAGCCCCATAGTACTCAGAGCCATCTGAACTATCTATAAAAGTACCGGAACACTCAAAACAGCATAAATCTGCCTTTGTTACACCATACATAACTGTTTCCTATATACTGTGTTACCTACCAAATTCATTACTAAGCGTAGACTGGATCAGAGCATGACTGTTAGCGCATAAAACCAATAGAAGACTAATCGATCCGTTTGTCTGCCCGCAACCACAATAGCTTGGCAGTTACGACTTACAGGTGGCGGAAAAGGAGACATAGCTACAATTTAGGGGAATGCAAAATGAAAAACTAACGTTATGACGACAGGCATAAAGTTACGGAGACAAGTACAAAAAACACACACATCAAATTTATAATCACAATATGAACGTAAAATTCGCAATAACTGTGTCATTATTAGTTAAGAACAGAACTAATTATAAGACGGTAACTGTTTAACCCTTTCACTGCCACTGGAAGGTATGTGTCCCATTATCAGAGAAACAGTGAGAATTTGCTGCTCGTTACTGCTACAGATCAATGTCCCACACGCAACGAGAAAACTTGTTAATGGTTCGCAGAATTTTTATAATTTCAGCTTCCATCTGCACTCTTGCTGTCTTCAAGTTTCATTGTTATCCATCTGATACGCCACGCTCGATATTGTCGCATCGAATTAGTTTGCGCCTGCTGGTAGGCAACCCATTGTACTTATCTGCGACGCTGGTTGCTGTCGGGATTTCATGGAAAATTCGCGTCAATGATTTTGACGCACGTAATGACGCTTCTCGCGTCACAAACGGTGGCCATACTGAGCACCTGTTTTCTGAATTAAAAACTTGGAGATATGTTATACCCACTAATGTCTGTCTGTTTTATGCACGTCTTGTAGTTTCTGCGCAGTCGTCTTTTGAAACTCCAAAGGTACTTATCAATCACGCTTTAAGCCCATCCCCTTCCCACGCAGGAAAGCAAAACGACGAAAAATATTATTTTCCTATTTTTATTTCTCATTAAGACATTAATTAAAATAACCACACATTAATACCCTACACTTCGAAATAAATAGTAGTGAATGGGTTAAAATGAAAGGTAAACGAATATATGCCATTTCTACTGGGTGTTCCGAAAGTATTGGTTCAAATTAATCAGGAGGTAGAGAACATCAAAACAAATATATATTTAATTACCGTACATAAAGGCCCTGACGGCAATCGTACCAGCAGCGACGGAAGTTCTAGCAGAGATCTTCTTCTACTTCCAGAACGTTTTCATACACCAGCTGTTTCATGCTCCGCCAGAGGAATTAATCGAGACACAGGAGATCAGGTGACCTGGGTGGCCAGGACCACCTCCCCTGATCCATCGATTCCCGAAAGTAGCTCTCAGGTGATTTACACCGTTGTTATAACAAGGTTGAGATGCTTGCAAATGAATCAGTGTGTTTGTAAACAGAGTTCAGAGCCAACCATTCGTGCACACAGCAGCTTGAAATGTCAGCACATAGTCCCAGTCACTGATACCGACACAACAGCTGACGTCAGCAGCACTAACAAAATATTCCCATATACACTACGTGATCAAAAGTACCCGGACACCGCCACATACGTTTTTCACATTAGGGACATTGTTCTGCCACTTACTGGCAGGTACTCCACATGAGCGATCTCAGAAGTCATTAGACATCGTGAGAGAGCAAAATGGGGCGCTCCGCGGGTCTCACGGACTTCGAACGTGGTCAGGCGATTGGATGTCACGTGTGTCATACGTTTGTATGTGAGATTTTCACACTCCTAAACATCCCTAGGTTCACTGTTTTCGATGTGATAGTGAAGTGCGTACAGGCCGACCTCGTCTGTTGACTGACAGGGACCGCCGACAGTTGAAGACGTGTAACAGGCAGACATCCATCCAGAGCACCACACACGAATTTCAGACTGCATCAGGATCCACTGCAAGTGCTATGAAAGTTGGGCGGGAAGTGAGAAAACTTGGATTTCATGGCCGAGAGGCTGCTCATAAGCCACATATCACGCCGGTAAATGCCAAACGACGACTGTCTTGGTGTAAGGACTGCAAGCATTGGACGACTGAACAATGGAAAAACGACGCGTGGAGTGACGAATCACGGTACACAATGTGGCCATCCGATGGCTGTCTGTGGGTATGGCGAATGCCCGGTGAACGTCATCTGCCAGCGTGTGTAGTGCCAACAGTAAAATTCGGAGGCGGTGGTGGTATGGTGTGGTCGTGTTTTTCATGAAGGAGGTTTGTACCCCATGTTGTTTTTCGTGGCACTATCACAGTACAGGCCTACATTGATGTTTTAAGCAACTTCTTGGTTCCCATTGTTTAAGAGCAATTCGGGGATGGCGATTGCATCTTCCGACACGATCTAGCATCTGTTCATAACGCACGGCCTATGGCGGAGTGATTACACGACTTTAACATCCCTGTAATGGACTGGCCTACACAGAGTCCTGACCTGAATGCTACAGAACACCTCTGGGATGTTTTGGAACGCCGACTTCGTGCCAGGCCTCACCGAGCGACATCGATACCTCTCCTCAGTGCAGCACTCCGTGAAGAATGGGCTGCCATTCCCCCAGAAACCTACCAGCACCTGATTGAACGTGTGCTTGCGAGAGTGGAAGCTGTCATCAAGGCTAAGGGTGGGCCAATACTATATTGAATTGCAGCATTACCGTTAGAGGGCGCCACGAACTTTTAAGTGATTTTCAGCCAGGCGTTCGGATACTTTTGATCACATAGTGTATTACAAGTTGACTTCAAAGACCATACGTTCTTTGTAGAAAGACAAGTGACAAAAGTCATGGGATGCTCCTAATACCGTGGCGGACCTATTTTTACCCAACGTAGTGCAGCAACTCGTCGTGGCGTGGACTCAACAAATCGCTGAAAGTCCCCTGCATAAATATTTGGACATGCTGCTTCACAGTCCTCCGTAACTGCAGAGGTGTGGCAGCTGCAGGATTTTGAGCACGAACTGACCTCTCGATCATGTCTCACAAATGTTCGGTGGGATTCATATGGGTGTCAACATTATTCACTCGGATTGTCCAGAATGTTCTTCAAACATCCCAGTGACATGTTTGTGAGCATGAAATCCATGAACGCCTGCAACTGGTCTCCAAGTGGCGGATCATAATAATTTCCAGTCAATTATCAGCTCACTTGTACCAGAGGACCCAGTCCATTCCATGCAAACACAGCCATATCATTACGGAGTCACCACCAACTTGCACTGTACCTTTTTGACAACTTGAATCCATCGTTTCGTGGTGTGTGTGCCATACTCGAATCCTACCACCAGCTCCTACGAAGTGCAGTCACGACTCATCTGAACAGGCCAGGGTTTTCCATTCGTGTATGGTGCAACGGGTACGATCACGAGCCCACGAGAGGCGCTGCAGGTGATGTCCTGTTAGCAAAGGAACTCGCGTCGGTCGTCTGCTGCCGTAGCACATTAATTGCAGATTTCGCCACGGTGTCCTAAAGAATACGTTTCTCATACGTCCCACATTGATTTCTGTGGTTATTTCACGTAATACTGCTTGTCTCTTACCACTGGCAACTCTACGTAAACGGCGCTGCTCTCCGCTTTAAGTGAAGGCCGTCTTTAAATGAAGGCCGTCCACTGTGAGAGGTAATGCCAGGATGCTAGTCTCGACACACTCTTGACACTGTGGATCTCGGAGTACTGAATTCCCTAACGATTTCCGAAGTGGAATGTCTCATGCGTGTAGCTCCAGACACCACTCCGCATTCAAAGTCTGTTAATCCTCGTCGTGCGGCCACGATCACGTCTGAAACCTTTTCACATGAATAATATTAGTACAAATGACAGCTCCGCGAAGGAACTGTCCTTTTATGCCTTGTGTAAGTGATACTACAGCCATCTGGATATGTGCATATCGCTATCTTATGACTTTTGTCACCTCAGCGTGTGTATATATATATATATATATATATATATATATATATATATATATATATATATATATATATAATGTAGTCTACCTCCTGAACTAGTGTGGAAAAATAGTTTCGGAACACACTAAATAATTTTAATAAATGACAAATGGTAGAGATAGTGATTCGATCTAAATTATAGTTGTCCGTAAACGTCAACGGCTATCCACCGTGGCTGATGCACCAACTCCATGCAGGTGTGCGCAGCAAAGCCGACATTGAAGCACACACGCAGTGCGCCATGGGGAAGACGGCGAGGGGTTGATGGCACTGCTCCATTTAGAACAAATTCTCCTTGCCAGGCAACAAATTGGCGGTGAAAATTTCTTACCCTGGGAAGCTGCGAATTGGCTACATCCAAGTCGAGCGAGGGGAAATAATACGTAGCGCACTCTCCACCATACTCCTTAATATGACGCTTACCTCAAATGTCGTGAATGCTCCTTTCAGAATGTAAAATCTGATTTCTCTTCACGTCCTTCCCAGATCCGAGGTTATGCTCCGTCTGTAATAACGTGGTCGTCCACGGTACCTAAGAACTTAATCTACTTTTCTTCCTTCGACCAAACAGAACTATGATTTGACAATAAACTGTACGTACTACAAAGTGTTAGCATTCTTATCCCTACCATTCTAAAAGAATTGACGCGGATCAATCGATAAACGTTTCCGGCTACATGTGCGGACCAGTGGGTCACGTAGTTTGTCTTCCGCTACGCATATTGCTTAGATTGTGTGACAACGCGACCGCTATTTCCCGCTACGGAAAGGCACGTACGAAGGAGATGTTTCAGTGTAACTGCGAACGAAGGATTTTTTTCCCGAGGTAGTACGAGTAATTAAAATTTTATGACTATCCCTCGTAGCTGTATACAACAAATGACATTAGTGTCATGTGCTCCTTGTGAAATAGGCACGGTGCTGGAAGTTATCCTGCTGGTGCAGTTAAGTGAAGCAAAGAATTTCTACGCTGGATTAATAAAACAGAGAAAGTTAAGGTGGTGGTTTTAATGCTCCAAGTATTCTAATAGTGTCTTCCTACTTGAGTACAACGCACAGAACGCTCTTGTAACCGTATGAAAATCTCATAAAAGTTTTTCTTTGGGATGTTGTTCAACTCGTGTGTCTCACTGTCTTGAAATCCGGTTATGTCGTCAAAGCGTTGACCCTTAATGTGAATTTCTGTACTTCGTCGTTTTGAGGAAGTTAGTATTGATAACAAGTGCCGTCACCCGAAACGATTTCTTCAAAAAAGAAATGTCGACATTCGTTGTTTTACGGTTAAATCGCGGGAAGCGTCCAAAAATCGTTGTTCTTTGTTCGAGAGTCAACGTGTGAGGGACAAACTTCATGCACACTTTTGCCTTCTTCACTAATTTATATGAGGAACAACCGCAGCCGTAAGCAGACGTCTTGAATAATAACCGCTTGGCTGCTCTCCTAAATAATTTATTTAACGACTGGTTTCGTTGTTTAGAAGCCACATCATCATGTTGGATCTGTGACATTCGAAAAGCGTTCGGTACTACTGTGGTCTGTTAGTTTTGCAGTCAACCGTGAGAAACAGAGCAAATTATTCGCATGTTATATCATGAAAAATGGTACATGGAGGGGACTGAACATTCCTTATCTATGAATAAACGACGCAGTTAACGATCCGTCAGGTAAACAAAAATCATCGGTCCATGACTGGATGTGTCAGCCCTTTACTGGCTTATGTCAAATAAGGCTGGGCGGATTTTTTTGTCTATGCTTACTATTTTGTTAAAAAAAATTCTTTGGCACGCTTGAGGAATCGTGGACCCATGCTTTCTGCTTATCTCACGAATCGCTGTCTGCTTGATTGATTTATTTATTTATAGGCGATGAATGTTCGATCCCGTCCATTTCGTAAGTTTATGTCTTGATTTAACATGTAAGTAATTTTCTCTATTCCTCACTGTTGATTGTAACTATAATAGACAATTTAGCGGATCTAACTTCATGATGTTGCTTGTAAGCTACGAAACCGGTCGTTAAATAAATAATTTACAAGAGCAGACAAGCGGTTATTATTCAAACTCATTCCTGAGAACTTCTGGAATACTTGACTTAAGGGATTTCCAGCTCGTTGCTCCACTGAAATCTGTGACACAACGATGTTGAGACACGAAAGTCACACGTCAGCAACTTAACACTGCCTGCTCACAACTGACTGGTCGAAGCACACCTTTTGTTTACAGCTGTTCTTTCAACATGATACGTAGTAGAAAAAGGAAAGGAAGGAAGATCAGAGTTTAACATCCCGTCGACGCCAAGGTCTTTAGTGACAGAGCTGAGATTAGTAAGGGATAGGAAAAGAAATCTGCCGTTTTCTTTTCAAGGGAACCATTCCACTATCTGGCTGGAGTGACTTAGGGTACACCCGAAAAAACGAAATCTGCATGATCGGACGTAGATTTGAACGGTCGTCCTCCGCCGTGCGAATCCGTTGTGCTAACCACTGCGCCACCGTTCTCGGTACACCCTAGTTTGTCCGCCGTTTCACTCACATGCCAAGCAATAAAATCAGTCTCGGAACTTTTTGTGCAGTGTAGTACCTGTTAATTCTTTGAGGGGCAGGTAAACGCCACAAAAATTGACCCTAAAGGGACAGGAACAATGACACATGCATCAGATTTGATCTAGTACCTGTTAATTCTTTGCGGGGCAGGTAAACTCCGCAAAAATTGACCGTAAAGGGACAGGAACAATGACACAACCATCAGATTTGATGCACTTGTAGCACTTTATAGTTTTATTGTTGTGATGTGTTTTCTACAGTAGGTTTGTAAAAATTAAACATAACAACAACAAAATATTAGCATTAAATGTGATCACCGCAGCTGACCATATCCCCTTTACAGGAGCCGCAAGGGGTAGCCACTCGGTCTGGGGCGCCTTGCCACGGTTCGTGCGGCTCCGCCCGTCGGAGGTTCCAGTCCTCTCTCGGGCATGGGTTTGTTAATTTTTCTTCGCGTAATTTAGCTTAAGTTAGAGTAAGTAGTGTGTAAGCTTAGGGATCAATGACCTCAGCAGCTTGGTCCCATAGGACCTCAAAAAACACCTTTACAGTATACAAGTTCGATAGTTGACGGTGTAACTTTGTAACTTTGCGTATAGCTTTTTAATTTTCGTGGTATCTCTTGAAACAGTTCTTGCCTCCTCTCAGGCAGTAAGTTACTTTGCACACTGAATAGAACCACACAGTTAGGAGCTGGGTCTTTCCTGAACTGTAAACTCCATCTCCTCTACATGATAACTGAATAGGCTGATGTTAACTGCTTTCGTCGTGAATACTTTCGTTTACATATAGCTTGTGTCCTTAAACTGAGATGATAAACTATTTTTTTATACAGAGGATGAAGCAGCAGTCACTGAAATTATTTTTGGTGCCAACAAACTTTTCTACACCTCTCGACGAGAGTGAATGTCGAGTCACTGTCATCACTTTCATCACTGTCAGTAATGTTGTCACTAGCAGAAATTTCATCAAATAATTGTATTGTATTGTGTGTTAACCGGGGACCTAGAAACGACGGAGAGGCTCCGTTCCCGCCGCAGTCGCAGTGGTCCACAAACCCACGACGACTACCGCAGTCCACTTCACCCCTCCGCCGCCCCACACCGAACCCAGGGTTATTGTGCGGTTCGGCCCCAGGTGGACCCGCCCCACAGGCAACGTCTCACTCCAGACGAGTGTAACCCCTATGTTTGCGTGGTAGAGTAATGGTGGTGTACGCGTACGTGGAGAATTTGTACGCTCAGCAATCGCCGACATAGTGTAACTGAGGCGGAATATGGGGAACCAGCCCGCATTCCCCGAGGCAGATGGAAAACCGCCTAAAAACCATCCACAGACTGGCCGGTTCACCGGACCTCGACACATATCCGTCGGGCGTATTCGTGCCAGGGACCAGTCGCTCCTTCCCGCCCGGAAAGCCGTGCGTTAGACCGCACGGCCAACCAGGCGGCCTTCATCAAATGATACTCGGTAGCATTCTATCTCTGTCAATCTTTTCTATCGAGTCGTACTAGATGGAGAAGAAAGGCGGTGGTCAATGCCACTAACCACACAGAAATACATCTTTGAAGTACAGAAAATTCTATTCGGATAAAAAGTAATATTACATGTAAGTATTTGGAAGGTCAGCACTTAAATATACACATTTACTACCACGAACAGTCGTAGAAAGAAGAGCTACAGAGCGAAACGCACGCCGCTTCCACTGACAGCACGAATAATGCATGAAATATCAGCTCGTGTCGTAAATACTCGGGAAAGTACCGCACTGTGATTCTCGTGCCACCTAGCAAAACTTTAGCCAACAATTAGTTGGTTAGTTGAGAGAATTATCGCCCCCGAGCGGTAAACTGAGAAAAATATGTGGTTAGGTACAGTGACCACGGTCCTTTCAAAGGGTTTTTCCGATTGTAACAGTATCGCTGGCGTGCTTGAAACACAATGTCCGTTTGTTCCGCCAGTGGCAGAGGGTCGTCCTTCCGCGGGCTGGCTGGCCGCAAGCGCGGGCGGCGCGGCGCGGCGAGCCCCGTGGACCTGCCGGCTGTTTTGGCGCTCTCCGCGGCGGGCGCGGCCCACAATGCGGCGCTAGATTGCAGGAGAGCGTATCAGGCGCGGAGTGATTGATGGCGATAATGGAGCGCGCGCGGGTCGATCAACCCGGACACGGCGCTCGGCGTGCCCGCGCGGCCCGTATAATTGAGAAATGCGGGCGAGTTTGTGCGCGGGCACGCCTCGCGCGTCTGTTTTGAAAGGCTTCCCGCTGCGCGCATCCCTTTAGAGCCGGCGCCGCCGCGACAAAAGCGAGAGCCCAATACCGCCGCTTTTGTACGCTTCCTGTCCTCCGACGTTTTACTCGGCAACAGGCTGCACCCCGCCCCCATCCCTGCTGCCCTCCCCCTCCGCCGCCCCAACGTCCTCTCATTTATCTTCATTCATTCCGCCACCCCACCACCAGAAGAGCAGCTATCTCTTTCCTCATTGCCTTTAACGTATTCGGACAGGACCACCGAGGACTGCAACAGAATACCAAAAGCGGTTGTCAGCTCGATACGAGTGCATGCAGACACCACTCTTATTTCACAGTTACCTACACCTGCAGCAGTATGACAGTAACCTTTGCAATTGCTCAGAGAGTGACTCCCAGTATTCCATTCACGGCCACCTACTAATGAAAGTGGTTTGTCTCTGTCAACCAGTCACCATTTAAATTAGTGCCCCATCCTCCCCCTCCACATCAATTCGAACTAAGGACTGACTGTTTCGTAGCCACTCGGACGTTGTAATCGGCCTTTCTCGTTTTATGCGAGTGACTTTTTGGCCAAAAAAGACTATTCGCTGTAATAGTGCATCACGTGTTAGTGAGTAAATCAGTCGCCAATCATGGCGTCAATGATCAATTGACTATGCTGAGAATAGAGCACTGAAAGCTTGTGTATACTGTAGACTGTGCATGGGCAATAACAGGCATTCGGGAGTCATATGCTAACATAACAACATAACCTACGCTTGCCGAACTTACCCCTATTATAGAATCGAATTTTCTGTCTAACTAGTCATTGTTTTGATGTCTTCTTTGTTTTCGTGACATACTGCAAATTTTGCACCAGTGCCTTGGTATTTTTCCCACCAGTATTCTCCTCTAACAGAAACGAAATACAGCGAGAATTATCTGTTCCCACCAAAAAATTTTACCCAACCCACGATTCCTTCATAAGCCACGTGCAATATTTTTAAATTCTCTTGCTCAGTATGCTCAAACTACAGAAAACAATAATTATGATGTTGTCATAGGAAATCTAATGTAGTTAAATTGTGTTCTGGGATATGTTTTCACTGGAGGCTATGAGTAGTGGAACAAAGTTCGTTTTGGTGCATTTTGTTAGTGCAGGTTGCCTACGTTGGGGGCAGATATGCATCCTTTTAGCAGAACAATTGGTTAATGACCTGTCAATCAAAGAAGAACAATGAGTTAATGACCTGTCAATCAAAGGAGAACAATAGTTTTGCCCCTGAGGGCATACCTGCCACTGATGTAGGCAACCCATACTAACAAAATGCCCCAAAATGAACTTTGTTCCACTAGTGCCGTGGTTTTCGAGTTATTGTAGAGAAACGGCTTTTCTTGAACAAATAGAAAACTACAGCACCTAGCCAAAAATGTATTGCAGTACAAAATTGAATTATATTAAATTTTCTTCAGAAAGGTCCTGATCATTTTTTCTGTAGAAGGAACAGTTGGCAAGTAGGAAGAAGGCATTTATGTTTTGTAGGATCAGGAAAAAGATGAATCCCACACTATGCGAAAATAGTTCATAAATATATAACTTTTCTTAAATGAAAATTGTTACAATAGTAATCTATTTACAAAGAACCATAATTTACGATATTGTTTGGCACTTACAAGGGTAAGGTCTCAGCCACAGCCAACCAATTTGGCTCACATTTGTCAGGATGAGTGCGTACTAGCTAAAATAAAAGACTGTCAGTGTTTTGGTACACCACCTTGCGATTTTGAGAGAACCATCCCTGAACTTCATGTTGAACAATCAACTCAAAACACACAGGATCGGCAGACAATTGAAAAGTGAGTATTTTTCATCATCAGATGTGGGATTTTCTTAGAAATCGAGGGAAGAAACTGTTGCGACTGCCTCTTATGTACCCATAAGACAAAGGCTGTTCAACAAAACTGCCGCTAGCGTAGCGACCAAGACATATAACTGGATAGTAGAGAACCTGTGTTCGTTCTGAAGTGCATTCAGCAGATATTTTAATTTGTACATTTCTCTGTATCGAAATTGGTTGGAATGGAAGGGTTAGTAAAGCAATCATTAAGGAACGATAAGAAGTAGGCAAATAAATTTCTCAAAAGACTTTGATTACTACAGAATTAAAATTTTAAGCATCGTTCCGAGTAATACTACTGCGCATTCGGCACGACGGACCACAGGTAGGCGTCTGCGTGACGCTTGTTTGCAGTGTTTTAGTTGGACGACCCTTTCGTTCAACTTATGGGTACATAAGAGGCGATCCCATCTATTTTGAATCGATGACGCGTCATGAACATTAGGGGTGGATTTCTCAGCAATAGGGGGAGTGGATGGCAAGCCAAAATATCTTAGAGTATTTCATTTTAGTTTGTACACAAGCGAACTGCCAAATATGAGCCACACACATCGGTTGCCCATGTGTGAGGCCTTCCCTTTATTAGAAAGAAAACAAGATACACAGGACAACGTAAAAAGACACTATATACTTTTTTCTGTTAAAACGTCTACATTTATCTGCCCGAGAAAGTAAATGTCCACACTTACAAACACGTTCAAATATATTCATCATTTGAATATTGTTGAACATGTTTGAAAGTGTGGACATTTGCTTTCTCGGGCATATAAATGTAAACGTTTTAACGTGTTTGCAAGAGACTTCTTCAATTCTTTCTGTTCTCAGGAGCGTAGAAATTTTATTATAGAATCTTTGTCAAAAACATCAGCTATGAATTTTGCTCTAGTTGCAGAGCTTTTCCCTACGTTCTGTCACTATATTTATATTTTTTTCGTAAAAAGGATCCCCTTCCCCTAACGTCATTTACACATTTCAGATACCAAGCTACACAGCACACAAATATCATACGACACTCAATTTTGGCGCTAACTTACTGTATATGAACGCAAACGACCTCTTGTGACAGGCGAGACACAGTAAACAGTGAGCAGCGCTTGTGGCGAGGGAATTGGCATCTTATGGAAGAACGCTACATCTACCTACCAGGGAGGCCAAAATCAGCTGTGGATATAAGAGGGGTCATGACCAATCCCCCCTCCCCTCCAAAGAACATTTAACTGATAGCAATAATGGTTTATCATGTGGATAGTCCAAAGCACTCATTGTCAGTCATCCACTATCCAGTGGCGTCGCTCTTTACATCTCCTCAAGCGTCGCTTAGTATTGACTACAGACACGGAGTGAGTCGACCATTGCACCCCATACTTTTTAACTCCCTACGCACAGTCATTGCCCTAACGGGACTGCTTGTAACACATTGGAACTCAGGAGTGGTTTCTTACGCTACTTCCATGTAATTTTTACAACACTCCCCGCAATGGTCGACGGCCCCTGTCCGTCAGTACAAGTCTGCTTCGTCCTGGTTTAATTGTGGCTGTTCCTTCGCGTTTCCACTTCAAAATACAGCAGTCGACTTGTGCAGCTTTAAAAAAGGTTGAAATGTTCCTGACGGATTTCCAATGACTAAAGTTGTAAGGGGCGTCCTATGTGGGTCAAGCACTACGAGTGCAAGGCCCGCATTATCTGACAATTTTCATTTTTATCATTGAACTGAGTGTTGCCATGGCAACCAGCAACATCCGGAGATCAAATTAAGGGTTCCGCCCGCATAACTATACACTACTGGCCATTACAATTGCTACACCACGACGATGACGTGCTACAGACGCGAAATTTAAAAGACAGAAAGAAGATGCTGTGATATGCAAATGATTAGCTTTTCAGAGCATTCACACAAGTTTGGCGCCGGTGGCGACACCTACAACGTGCTGACATAAGGAACGTTTCCAACCGATATCTCATACACAACCAGCAGTTGACCGGCGTTGCCTGGTGAAACGTTGTTGTGATGCCTCGTGTAAGGAGGAGAAATGCGTACCATCAAGTTTCCGACTATGATAAAGGTCGGATTGTAGCCTATCGCGATTGCGGTTTATCGTATCACGACGTTGCTGCTCGCGTGGGTCGAGATCCAATGACTGTTAGCAGAATATGGAATCGATGGGTTCAGGAGGGTAATACGGAACGCCGTGCTGGATCCCATCGGCCTCGTATCACTAGCAGTCGAGATGACAGGCATCTTATCCGCATGGCTGTAACGGATCGTGCAGCCACGTGTCGATCCCTGAGTCAATAGATGGGGCCGTTTGCAAGACAACAACCATCTGCACGAACAGTTCGACGACGTTTGCAGCAGCATGGACTATCAGCTCGGAGACCGTGGCTGCGGTTACCCTTGATGCTGCATGACAGACAGCAGCGCCTGCGATGGTGTACTCAACGACGAACCTTGGTGCACGAATGGCAAAACGTCATTTTTACGGATGAATCCAGGTTCTGTTTACAGCATCATGATGGTCGCATCCGTGTTTGCCGACATCGCGGTGAACGCACATTGGAAGCGTGTATTCGTCATCGCCATACTGGCGTATCACCCGGCGTGATGGTATGGGGTGCCATTGGTTACATGTCTCTATTACCTTTTGTTCACATTGACGGCACTTTGAACACTGGACGTTACATTTCAGATGTGTTACGACCCGTGGCTCTACCCTTCATTCGATCCCTGTGAAACCCTACATTTCAGCAGGATAATGCACGACCGCATGTTGCAGGTCCCGTACGGGCCTTTCTGGATACAGAAAATGTTCGACTGTTGCCCTGGCCAGCACATTCTCCAGATCTCTCACCAATTGAAAACGTCTGGTCAATGGTGGGCGAGCAACTGGCTCGTCACAATACGCCAGTCACTACTCTTGATGAACTGTGGTATCGTGTTGAAGCTGCATGGGGAGCTGTACCTGTACACACCATCCAAGTTCTGTTTGACTTAATGCCCAGGCGTATCAAGGCCTTTGTTACGGCCAGAGGTGGTTGTTCTGGGTACTGATTTCTCAGGATCTATGCACCCAAATTGCATGAAAATGTAATCACACGTCAGTTCTAGTATAATATATTTGTGCAATGAATACCCGTTTATCATCTGCATTACTTCTTGGTGTAGCAATTTTAATGGCCAGTAGTGTAACTATCACAGGTCTATTAAAACGCAAAATGAGCACAAGCTCCATTGTAGTAAAAATCAAGTATTATGAAAAAGAGTTCTCTGCCGGAAACCACCGTAAGTGGATTCGGTGCTGAACAACCGGGCGGACATTTTAGAGCACCAACAGAGAGGGCCGACCAAGTCGTCAGGCTGTGCAGAGGCGTCCCTTTGATCGGTCTTACCCTGGACCGGACGTCCAAAACAGACAATGGCGGCGCCGTCGCCAGGCAGCAGAGTGACCTTTATCGCAGAAGGAGGAAAACGCATGTCAGAAGAAAAAAAGTGTGAAAATTGATCAATAGATTGCGCTGTATGTATCAGAATACGTAAATGAAAACACTTGCCATGCGCACTACCCGTTGAAGTTGGTATAAAAACGGCGGGTACACGGCTTTTCCTCCTTACGCATCTGCGACATTCGCCATGTCTGTCTCAAAGCAGGATCGCGCTCTGCTTGTAAAGCTGTATCACAAGAACGCCTTACATACACTGTCCAGCGAGTGCAGAAAGGTGGAAGTTCCCTGCTGTTTTGGGGTGGCATTATGTGGCGCCGATATACGCCGCTGGTGGTCATGGGAGGCGCCGTAACGACCGTACGGTACGTGAATGCCATCCTCCGACCGATAGTGCAACCATATTGGCAGCATATTGGCAAAGCATTCGTCTTCATGAACGACAATTCGCGCCCCCACCCTGCACATCTTGTGAATGACTTCCTTCGGGATAACGCCAGCGCTCGTCCAGAGTGACCAGCATGTTCTCCAGACATGAAACCTATCGATCATGCCTGGAATACACAGGAAAGGGCTGTTTATGGACGACGTGACCCACCAACCAATTTGAGGGATCTACGCTGAATCCCCGTTGAGGAGTGGAACAATCTGGATCGACAGTGCCTTGATGAGCGTGTGGATAGTATGCCATGCATGCATCAATGCAAGAGTACGTGCTACTGGTTATGAGAGGTACCGGTGTTTACAGCAATCTGAACCACCATCTCTGAAGGTATCGATGTATGGTAGAACAACATGTGCGATTTTCAGGAGCAACAAAAAGGGCGGAAATGATGTTTATGTTGACCTCTATTCCAATTTCCTGTACAGGTTCAGGAAGTTGAGAATTTGGGTCTGACAGAAGGCGTGCTGAGTCAGTCAGTGCGACTATGGTCACTGCTGTGTCCGGATGGCGTAGTGGTCAGCGTATCTGCCTTACCTGGGTTCGAATCCTGATAAAGCAAAAAATTTTCAACTTTCCCCACTGATTTCGAACAATACCTACTGGCTGCTAACGTCTTTAATTCCTCTGTGTCTCGAATAAACGAAATTTTCTGTTATTACTTGAGAATGAGACAGTAATAAGAGCACATTGTACCTGGTGAAGAAATTCCAGTCGTGTGAAAGTAGATTTATTTTGTACGGACTGGTGACTCCCTGGTGAGAACCCACTGAAAAGCAGAGTGACCGTTGTTGACAAGTAAATGCGGGTACAATGGCGCGGCTATGAATTCTGTATGCCGGCACTAATAGCCCAGACGGTGGACCGGCGGACGCGCGCACACAGTGGCGCCGGGCAAACCACGCAGACGCCGGGCCCACGACGGGTGGCTGCGCCCGCGGCGCCGGCGGCAGTGTTTGACCTGCGAGGCGCCAATCAAAGGGCGGCGCGCGGCCGGCAGCGCAAGGTGTGGCGGATAAACAGCCACCTAATTACCCGCGTGTGTACCGCCGCGACCCACGGCCTGCACCTCGCCCTCCACCCGGCCGGCCGTGCCACAGACACCCGAGTACCAGGAAGCACGGCAGCGACGGGCTGCCCGCTCGCCGCGTCTTTGAACCCCATACCAGAAAATTTACTCCCTCGACCGCAGCAAAGCTTTTTGAAATCATTGAAGTTATTTTATCTTCGTTCGGGAATTATCCAACAAGCGACTCGTTTGCTATGATCACTGAATCACCTTGCTGTGTTCCAGCGGCAGCTCAATAGGCCTAAGAGGGATGTTATTTGATATTTAACATGCTAAGATTACAGTCAGTTGTGTGGGCTCTGGGTTTGATTCAGCTCACGACGCGCGGAGCAGAAATACACCGACAGAAAAAAGTCAGAACACCAAGAACGAGTTGTACGACAAACGAAAGTTGTTAGCCATGTTTCTAAATCTGAAACATGATATCTGTTCAAATTTCGCACCAGTCGCATAAGAGCTGCGCTAGTAGAGCCACCGTGAGGATGCAAATCAGGTTTGCTTTAAATACACGCTGTAACGGTCGTGAGCGTTATTTACCTTTGATACGGGGCGTGGCGAGTTGTAAGTGAAGAATGCCTTCAAGGCGACAAAGACGCCTTTATTAACACCTCACTGAGTTTTAACGAGGTAGTGTAATAGAGCTACGAGAAGCTGAATGGTCTTTCTGCGGTACTGCAGAAAGACTTGGCGCGAAGCAATATAGCCATTGTTCATGACTGCTGGCATCGGTGGTCACGAGAAGGTACGGTCGCGAGAAGACTGGACTCTGGACGGCCACATGGCACTACCGAGAGGAAAGGCCACCGTGCTTAGTGTATGACTCGGCCACATCGTTCTGCAACTGCAGCAGCAGTTTGCACCACAGTGACACAACGATAGATTACTTCATGGACAACTCCGAGCCAGATGCTGTGAAGCGTTCATTCCACTGACCCTAAACAATGTTCATTTGCGACTTCAATGGTGTCAAGCGACAGCTCGTTAGAGGGCACAATGGAGGTCTGTTGTGTTTATGTTCTGCTTCGGTGCCAGTGATACCCGTGTGTTGGTTAGAAGGAGGCCAGCTGAGTGCCTACAACCAACCTGTCTGTATGCTAGACACACTGAACCTACACCTGGAGTTATGGTCTGGGGTGTGATTTCGTATGACGGCAGGAGCACTCTCGTGGTTATCCCACGCACCCTGACTGCAAATTTGTGCGTCAGACTGGTTTTTCGAGGTGTCTTGCTGCCATTCATGAACAGTATTCCAGGGCGTGTTTTCCAACTGGATAACGCTATCCCACATATCACTGCTGTAACCCAATATTCTCTAAAGAGTGTCGACATGTAGCATTGTACTGCCAAATTACCAGATCTGTGTCCAGTCGACCACATCTGGGACATCATCGGACAGCTCCAGCGTCATCCATGAACACTATTAACCGTCCCCGTATTGACCGACAAAGGGTATAAGGCACGGAACTCCATCACACAACTGACATCTGGCTCCCGTACAACACAATGCCTGCACATTTTCATGCTTCCATTCAACATTATGGCGGTTAAGCCAGTTATTAATGTAGCACTATTTCATATTTGACGTGGCTTATAGCTTCTATTAACCTGTGATCTTATACTGTTAATCGCTTACATATGTTACCTAGACAAATTTATTCCCAAAATATCATTACTCTGTATTAATTATTTTTTGGTGTTGGCATTTTTTTCCTTCATTGTATGCAGCTACAGTGATACACTCTATTGGAGATTCCTAATGCGTCGTTTTTATTACGGCTTGTTGTGCTACAGTGGCAGCCAGTGACACTTTCAGCATAAAAAAGTTTATGAGCACATTACTGTTAATTTACGTAGTGAAAGGATATGAATTTTCTCTCATATGATACGAGGATAACATTTGTGTCTGAGTAAATAACTTGTTTTAAGTAATTAGTGAAAGGTTATTCCTAGTTTCACAGCAACTCACTTAATTCTATAAGTGGTAAAAATTATTGAAACACTGGCGGTATGTTCAGTTTCCTGTACTGGCAACTTCGATACTCTTATACACTTGCTCAGTGGATGGGAGAAAGGAAGTAAGAATGTTTCTTCTGGCAGTATAATTTCAGATTGAGTGTTCATTTTATAAAGGGAAATCTAATGTATTACAGTGTCTTGTTGTGCACTTGCACGAAGAGTAGCACCAAAATTTAGAATGGGATAACTTTTATATTTTATCGCATGTAACTGATGTGGTGTGTAAGAGTGAAAATATTAATTTTCAGATAAGTTCAGGACAACGTAAACAGAATCCAACACATCACACAAAAACACTCATACTGTATTTTCGTGGATGTTCAAAATGATTCAAATGGCTCTGAGCACTATGGGACTTAACATCTGAGGTCACGACTCACATAGAACTTAGAACTACGTAAACCTAACTAACCTAAGGACATCACGCACATCCATTCCCGAGGCAGGATTCGAACCTGCGACCGTAGCAGTCGCGCGGTTCCGGACTGAAGCGCCTAGAACCACTAGGCACCGTGGCCGGCCCATTCGTGGATGTGCTCCAAATATTCGAGCGATGACGTGTAATTGCCAGATGTGAAGAATTGAAATGTCATTTCTAGTTTCACTAGAGTAAGTACTGCATGTGTAATGTGAATATGATAACGGATTTTTCATAGAGCTCCATACGATGCTCAACAAGTAATCTATATTTACTTGTGTTATCTGAAAGTGATTCAAGAAAGGAATTTGGTTTACGAGTGGTACTTGGTTTATGATTGTTTCTGGTGCTCCTGCGTTATGTATATGCAAAAACCACTTCCAGATATAACAGCTGTGCTTTTTTTTTTCTTCGTAGTCTGTGCTTGATTCAATTCTAATGCCGTAATCTGAATTGCAACAGCAGTGTCTGTTCGAATAGTATCAGTTGACGCCATATTAAAAACGGCGTACTAGCGGCGTCTGTAAACACTAGCGGTAGGTGCCGCTGCCATATCAGTCGTCGTACGAATGGCTGTGGCGTCACTTTAGTTGCATGTGGAAACCCGTTTATAGTCTGTGGTCACAGTGGCGCTGACATCGGAGCATTCTGTCCACGATCGACATATGCAGAAGACGGCTGGTCTTTTTAAATTAGTATCCCAGTACGCGCACAGTCTCGGCGCTACTCTAAGATGAAGAATTCGTGGCGGGCCGCACCAGACCAGTCAGGAAACTGATAACACAAAACTAAAAAAGAAAGAAAGGTGGAATTACTTGAGTGGGAGAAGAAGTGGGGGGGGGCACATCATGGAGACAGAAACTAACTCTATAATTAAAAAAAAAAAAAAAAAAGAAAATGCGCGCTACACTCGCCCTAACTGATGTAGAAGAAATTGCTCCCTACATCCTCAATTATTTGTTTCAGAGTGTATTCCAGTCTCTGTCTTCCCCTACAGCCTTTACCCTCTACAACTTCCTCTAGTATAATTGACGTTATTCCTTCATGTGTTAACACATGTCCTGTCATCCCGTCCTTTCTTCTCATCAGAATTTTCTAAATGTTCCCGTCTTCGCCGATACTGTGGAGAGCCTCCTCATTTCTTACCTTATCAGTCCACGTAATTTTCAACATTCTTCCACGGCACCACATTCAAACTTTTAGACTGATGGCGGCACTGGGATACGAATACCTTTGCTCCAGCATCAGTATCCAGGCATCAGAATTCAGCACTTCGATCAGTGGCATACTGTTATAATCACGTTAGTGTTATGTTGACGCTCTCTTCGTATGCTCTACGACTTGTTTCTAAGGTCGAAAAAGGAGAAGGGCACTGAAGTGCCTCGAGCAGCTCAGACGTTTTCTTGTCTGTGTAATAGCCTGTGGGAACTCGTATAGCTTGTCGCAGCCTTCTGACTACGGCACGAACTAACTTATACAGGGTAAACCAGAATTCCACCGACAAACTTTCAGAGACTGTTCAGGGATACCTTTTGGGTATTTTGTTCTGAGGAACGCACTGTCTCCGACAGTCCGTTACAGAGCAACAATGTAATTATGATTTATTCGGTTTGTTTCCGAAATTATCCACGTTTCTGTGAAAATGGCTTAACAGCACAAAGATCAATGCAACAACCCTCAGACGGTACACGTACACTTATTACACTTATATCACAGTCTCCAATCTGTTCTGTCAGTGTTCAGTACAGCACCTAATGAACACGGAGCTGTTCCCTCACAAGTACTGTTTAAAATTTCGATCACCTCGATCACGGCTGTGTGTACAGAGACGTTATCATCGACTATATTACACGCGGCTGCGGTAATTCCAACGAGGTCGGTGCAAGCAGCGACCGGAGTATCTTCAACTAGCCTCTGCTCATGCCCTCAGAAGAAGTAGTCCATTGATATGATGTCTGCTGTCCGCCCCGACTGACGTCCTTATGGGCCCGGGTTCGATTTCCGGCTGAGTCGGGGATTTTCTCCGCTCAGGGAGTGGGTGTTGTGTTCTCTTCATCATCATTTCATTCCCATCCGGCGCGCAGGTCGCCCAATGTGGCGTCGAATGTAATAAGACCTGCACCGAGGCGGCCGGACATGCCCCTAAGGGGCCTCCCGGCCAATGACGCCAAACGCTCATTTTCGTCATGTCTGCTGACCGAGCTGGACATGGGACAACACCATCGCAACCAATCCATTGTCGTCCGAACTGTACCTCAATGTGGTTCCCACCATCGAGTGCAGACAGTGTTTCGGCGTCCCATAACGCTGTAACGACATAAGCAGACTAATTCTCAGCGGCACATCGTCGACGGACTGCGGGAGGACACAGTGAAGAAACATTTTGCACAGTACTCTGCTCAGCGTATCAGGAAGTAGGTAAGACCCAGTCACAAAACGATCAATTCAAGAAACGACAAAAATGACCAAACGATTCATTAAATAAACACATCAACTCCCATAACAGCAAGTTTTGTATTTCGTACTCGCCATAGCAAAGGAAAGCCAGGCAAATGTATTAAAGGTGTATAAATGCACACCTCAGTACACATATTTGAGGTGGTTCGTCTCTGACCTCTTTTCAGTACGTGTGGACAGTGTGAAACCTCCCCTTAGAAAAAATTATGAATTACTGTGCTGGTAAATCCCTTGCGTTATTTGATTTTCAAACAGCTGAGCAAAACTGAACATGCTCAGACATTTCTCTCTTTACTACCTGACACACAATATTTTTAGCGCAACGCAATCTGACTTTCAATAATCGCTACAAAAGAATGGCCCTGACTAACAATAACCTATGCCTTTCATGAATCACTTACCACACAAAAATCTTCGTTACTCGAACTACTGCAATACAGCGAGCGCCAATACTGCCAGCTAAATAAAAGATTCTAACTACTGAAGGCTCTAACTACTGATAGGCATAGTTAGCAAATGAAAGATTTTGATAGAGAACAAATAATGTATTTACCTTAAAATGTTCAAAAGTCGTAATATACGATATATATACGATATAATATATAAAATACTCGTATATATCAGTTCATGATATCCAGTATTACAAATTTACTCTTTCTGATGGACACAGGTCCAGATCGTCCGCTCTGAAAATTCTGCCATCTCTCTTCCCACATCCACCACTGCTGGCGGCTCACCACCAACTGCGCAACGCTACGCGCTGTTCACATCCAACTGCCCAACACTACAATAGCGAATGTTCCAACAATGCCAACCAGCCACAGACTGCACACGATACAGCCAGTGATTTTCATACAGAGCGCTACGTGACGTTACCAACATGAAAACCTAAACAGCCTACTTACAAGTATCGTTAAACCCGTTTTATGTTAGTGATTCTACAGTCTGCACACCTATACTGTGGACAAATATGGAACATCTTTTCGTATACATTGCCGAACATTATTGGTAACATCTTTGTTCCGCACGACAGCAATGTCATTCACTATGATCTTTAAGCTTCCACTCTTGTAAGCACGGTCTATGTTGACACAACCTAGAAGGCGTTTTGTGTGTTCTAAAGTTAAAGCTCCGTCTACTGTATTTATTCAGCACCGCCAACCCGCGTGTCAGCCTTTGCCGATGGCGTCATTCGGATGCTTTGTGGAGGGGCATAGGATCAGCACGCCGCTGTACAGGCTTTTGAGGCGCTACTTTTCGCTCGAGCAGTTCAGCTGTTGGTATCATTAGGCTGAATTCACCCTGTTCCAGTCCTCTGTGGCAGTAACGGGAATCGAAACGGGGGTACCCGCATAGCAGATAGACAAGCTGACCAATCATCTGGGGAGTCAGACACCTGTTATTCTCAGTGACACTATATTGTTTGTCGTATGACTGCCGATTTATTAGATGTTATTTTAAGGAAGACCTACTCACACCGAGTGGTGTTCGCGTTAATGTTTATGATTTAAGAGTGCATTTATACAGGTTGTATTCGGAACTGCCGGTCTTTCTATTTACACAAGATGTTCAGAAACAGTGTCTTATAGTTTGAGAGGTAGTTAGAGTAATAATTCCAAAAACTTGGGTCCGGAAACGCATACTTCCAGAGATAAACACGTGCTTATAGGCAGGGCTGCGCGACGCTTGGTTGCGGATATTAGCACAGTCGTTGCATTGGCGCTCCATCAAATATGTCGGCAGTGTATTACGATGTCTTACAGTGCTCTACCTACCATTAAGTGGTCTGCAGTTAGTTGTGTTGTTCGGGACGTGTTGTAGACTGCGTTAGTTTTCGTCGCGTTTGTGTGCGTTGTTCCACAGTACTGTCAATGTTGGGTACATTGCATGGTGTTTTACCTTCTTGCAAACGGAGAGTCACTTACGTGCTGTTATTGCGCTGTCTGTACGTACAAATGGTGTAGTAAATTAACATATTCCCTCTTCCATCACTTGTTAGGAAGTAAAATGGCGAATGTGATATTCTGCTACGGTTTAGCAAATGGACGTAGTCTGCAAGACCGCGCCTCTACGCTGAAAAATATCCACAGCGCAGAGTGCCCTCTGGTAAGCTGTTCGGCAAACTCTTCCAGCGTTTGGTGGACACAGGTAGCCTTGCTCTCAGGAAGACTGACAGCGGAAGGCCCCACACAATCCGCACGCCTGACATGGAGATGGAGGAGTGTGTGCTCCCCCCACTGGAAAGATATCGCTGGGGGAGTGTGCGACGATTAACAGCAGCAGAAGGCACATCTAATTCTCTTACCTGGGGGTTCTTCATGAACATACCCATAACATCTACAGCGCGTTCAGGCCCTAAGGCCACACGATCATCATGGCAGACGGCGGATCTGTTTATAGCTGTTGCAGAAGTGTGTCAAAGATCCACTGTTCACATCAAAGACCGGCAGAGTTCACAAGAGATGGTGTTAGGGATTTCGCTAACCAGCATGTATGGGTATATGTAAATCCCGAAGCAATTCAGGAAAGGGGACAGCAACACCGATTCTCAATCAACGTGTGGGCAGGCGTACTTGGGAAGAGATTAATAGGTCCACACGTGCTATCACAAAGGTTAACTGGGGCGAATTGTCTGGACTTTCTCATTACCGTACTGCATACCTTACTGGAGGCTGTGACATAGCAGCGACTACAAATGTGGTTCATGCATGACGACGCACCTGCATACTTTCGTCAAAATGTGCGCGAATATCTGTCGCAGACATTTCAGGACCGTTGGTTTGGTCGGGGGGTCCCATACTTTGGCTCTTTAACCAGACTTCAATCCCCTAAACTTTAGATTATGAAGACACTGGAAGGAATTGGTCTACGCCACACCATTCAACGATATGTGGACTCAACAGGATCGCGTCTTTAATGTGTGCCAGCAGGTTCAATAACAACGGGGTATACTTCAAAGGCTGCATCGTTCCTTACCACCGATGGCAGAGGGGTACATTGTCATGAATGGACGCCACGTTGAACACTTGTGTTAATCATAGGAAGTAGGCATTTCCAGACCCTTGTTTATTGGACTTATCTCAGAAAGTATGCATTTCTGGACCCATTTTATTGGACTTATTTTTCTTATTTCGATAGTACTACCACCTCTCAAAGCACTCGACACTTTTATTTGCACATCTGTATTTTTATGGCGTGTGTCGGTCGCAGGACGGCAAGACGGTAGTAATGGATGCATGACAAAAAGTTTCAGTGCCTCAATGTATAGTTGGAGCCGTTCCTTTTTTAATAATATTAGCTGTATATCACCATACGTTAATTGACAATGGTACAAGAAATGAAACTGGTCATACCAAATACGAATAACATTTACAGTTGTCGAAGAATTGTTCTTTCGAAAAAATAAATGACAGATGGGAGAAAATGCATTTTTCAGGGAGATAAATTCATATAACATCCACCGTATGATTTGGAGCTGCAGTGAATAACCTTCTGCCGTTGAAACCCACTGGCACATGATTACCAGTGAATGATTACAGCGTTTATTGTTAGCATACAATATAATGACGGCAGGAACTAGGAGTCGGTTGTCTGAAAAGGGCGGAGGGGGAGGAAGGGCGTCACAGTTTGTTACCGTCACCCTAAATATAACTAGCCGTGACCACAACCTTTAAAGAGCCATAGACGGCTAAGTTTTAGTAATAACAACAATAAAACAAATAAAGTATTTTAATACGCCGTAATTATAATCTAGAAGAAATAGGCTTACAATGTCCTTCCAAGTGACCAAAAACGTATCTAACAAAAAGACACCTTCACGGAATCCGGATAAAGAACAACACAGTTATCAAACCGGAAGCCTTGAACGCAGCCGTAACATTGCCCGTCACTAAACCAAGGTCCAAGTAAAAAGCTGGAGATCAAAGGAAGATAGGTACTGAAAATCTCTCAGACACAATGACGAAAAGAAGAACTGATTTTTATAAACCCAAACAGACTAATCAAAAAATGTTTTGGCTACTATTGCAGCCATAACCAAATTGTTTTAAGGAACCGAAGAATGACTTATAAGAACTCCAAATCATAGGAAATATGCGCACAGATAAAACTGCAAAGAAAATAAATAATGACAAGAAAGAGAGGTTAAAGCTGAAAATCAAACCAACGGATCGATCCACTTATTCGAAGAAGAAAGGAAAGCAAGAAAAGAAAAATGGTTCAAATGGCTCTGAGCACTGTGGGATTTAACATCTGAGGTCATCAGTCCCCTAGAACTTAGAACTACCGAAACATAACTAACCTAAGGACATCACACACATCCATGCCCGAGGCAGGATTCGAACCTGCGACCGTAGCGGTCGCGCGGCTCCGGAATGTAAAGAACAGAAAGAATGAAGCAATACTATGCTAAAAGAAAGGCACAGATTATAAGAAAGTAACTGATCTAATGTACTCCATAGTCGAGTGAAACGATTAAGAAGTAATAACAACAACAATAATAATTGTTATATATTATGTATACCTTACGAATCGAAAGAGCACTCAAACGTAGATCTGCAAACTGTGGCAAACGGAACATGGAAAGTGGTAAAATTCTTTATCTTTCAGCCGTTTTCGCCGATGTTTGAGAAAATCAGTGTTTTATTATTACAATTATTGGTTCGGTATACTGTGGGAAACACAAAATGGCTTATGACTTCTTCATTTTCTCCTTTCTTTTTTGCGGTAGTTTTTCATTTGTTCCCTGTGTTGTTCTCTTCTTTTCTCCTGTCAAAATTATGCCTTCTTTTTCTTTGTTTTGTCTTTTTTTGTCAAAGGAGTCAAAAATTCGTTTTGCCATTCTTCTGTCATCTAGGCTTTTTAAGGGTCAATAGAACACAACTCTTATCTTCGTCATTGTATCTAATATTCGTTCTATTCTTTCAGGAACTTCATCATTATTTTTTTCATTTTCCATTGCCATAAGGTGGTCCCACGATTTCCTTGATTTTTTCTTTCCTTATTTGCTATTTCATTTATTATCTGGTGTATTTAACGAGAAACACTGTGAAATATAAAAGCGATATGGCTTAATGACAGTGTTGTTGTAATGGAGTTTTGCATTTATGGATAAAGGTTCCTTGTTATACACGTTTTTTGTCAGGTGAGAAGCCATTTCTATTTTCGTTGCCCTTGATAACTTAGATTCTCTGTCCAAAGCAATTCGTTGATTATTTCACATAGATATTTAAATTTTGTAGCCTTTTTTATTCGTATATAATCAGTTTCCTTTGTACTCGTCATACATTTTATTTTTGCAAAGGGTATGCAAGTAGATAGCCCAGCTGTTGAAGCTGTCTCTTGTAGGAGATTTACCTGCATTGTTGCATCTTCTACGGATTCAGCTAAGAAGGAAAGATTGTCTGCAAAAGCCAAACAATAAATTCTCAGATTATCCCCTTTTCTCCCAATTACGAATTTCTGAAACTCGCTCTTTTGTTTTTTCCTCCGTTCTTTGATTACTTTTTCTACTGCACAATTGAGGAGCAATTACACCAGTTTTGAACCCAAAAGCATTGAATGTTTCATTTAAAAATTTTGCATTTTGTATTTGTCACTGTGCATTTTATGGTTGTCACGGCATCAGTCGTCAGCAAGAAACGCTTTTAAGGTGTTGATTAACTGTCCCTCGTCAATCGAGTAATATGCTTTTTTTAAGTCTACAAATTTTATATAAATGATCTCATTATTCTCTGCTTCATTATACATTTCAGTTTAAAAATTTATTCCGCAGAGGGCCATCCTTTGCTAAAACCTCCTTGGTATTCTCCTAATGGCTGATACAGTTCGCTTTACAGCCAGTTTTATAATGCTTTTGAAAGAAGATTGTAAGTCGCTGAAAGGAGGGCTATTTTCTATAGTTATTGGGGTTAGTTTTACCCTCTTCTTTGTAAAAAATCGGAGTTTATCCTATTTTTCCCGTAGTGGAGCGCGTTTTCCTATCTGTCTTGCCTTTCTGCGGATTGTCGGGTCCACGTGTTTGTACTCGTTGGCAGCAGCTACGATCACTCTGTGAAAGGGGTGGAATGTTTTCTGCAGGCCGCAAAGCAGTCCACGTGGGCCAGCTACTGGAAGGCAACCTGTGTTAAACACAGCTTATAATTTTTAAGCATTTTCCGCCGTTTTCGAGCCTCTTAGTCTTCATGCTTCTGTCATCTCCGAAAGTTAGCTGAAAAATTTGGAAATTAAAATAAGTAGCGTAAAAATCTAAACGATTTTAGTAAAATGTTGGTGGGGGAGGGACGTCGTGATCCCCACCCACCTTGGCGTCCTCTGTTGTGGATAAAAAGGCTGAAAAGAAATTCGCGACGTCGGGTTACCGATGCAAAAAGAAAACAAAATTCGGAATTCAGACGATGCTTACCGCCTAACAGGTTTCAGGTCTGCGAATGTGGATAAGGAATATCAGGGAAATGTAATAAAACGTGGAGGCGGTTTCGCAGTATTATCGCGTCAGCTAGTGACTCACGGTCGACCTACTGTTTTCGCCCAAGGCGGGGTGACGAATCGCCCGTGCGATGTGCAAGTAAACAAAATTACGCTCGTCGTTACACCTGACGCGACACGGCGAAAAGTGTAATTCGACGCGAGGCGTGGCGCGATAGGGCCATTAGCGTGTTGCGTTACGGAAGGCTCGTCGACACGTGCCTTAAATGTATGCACAAGGACGACGCTGTAGGGCTCGTTGTGAAGGACCGTTTTCTTTCCTCACGATTCCAAGTACTTGGCCTTATTCTAGCTGAGAAAGGCGAGTAAAAGACTATAGTCTGGCACAAACCCCAAAGTAAATACGCACGAACCTAATTTAACATCGAAATTCCAATATAATTCATATTTTTCGCTATTTCCCTTCGTATAAAGGGCTGAAGAAAAGCACTTAAAAAAACGATAGTTCGTAGTAGCTTACAAGTATTTTATCCAATAGTAACATCGCAAACTACACGTGTTTGTAAACAAAATGCAGAAAATCAATTACAATTGGTTGTCACTTTAGCATTCGGCCCCTTATTTACAAAACAAAATTAACTGAATCCCACACTTTTATCGCTATATAGTTATACATTATTTGCTTCTCTATCTGAGTTCCGTTTGTCTTTATCAAGTGTTCACTATCATTGTGAGGAATTCCTGTCGGAGGCTCCACGTCAATTTTACTTGAAGAGAATTTCGTCTTCGTCTCAGTCGTCTGAATAGTTCATTCCTGCTGACGTTTTTAAAGCCATATTGCCTTGGTGGAAGAGTCATTGGCGATTGTGAATGGTTACATTCTCCTGATACATATTTAAAGGGGATCTGTTCACTCTGTCGCATAGGTATTCTTGTAAAATTTTCAGGTATAATTATTTCAGGACTATACATTTCACAAACTTCAGTTTTCTCGACTAGCCGAAGGCAAGAATCGTCGCAATACAACCGTTGCGTGACTATTGTTTTGATTCAATATCTACATGTACATCTATATTCCGCAAGCCATCTTACGGTGTATGGCGGAGGGTACTTTGTGTACCAGCAACCCTTCCCGCTTTTCTTGTTCCCGTTCCTTATGGTTCGTGGGAAGAATGATAGCTGGTAAACCTCCATATAGGTTCGAATCTCTCTAATTTTATCTTCATGGCCTTTTGGCGAGCTATACACAGGAGAGAACAACATACTGCTTGACTGTTCTAGGAACGTACGCTCTCGGAACTTTAACAGTAGACCAGGCTGTGTAGCAGAACGCCTCTCTTGCAGCGTCTTGGCTGAGCATCTCCGTAATTCTTTCGCGATTACTAAACGACCCTGTAACGAAATGTGCTGCTCTTCTTAGGATATTCTCTATTTCCTAATCAGTACTATCTGGTATGGATCGTATACTGACGGCCAGTATTCAAGTACTGGTCGAATGAGTGTTTTATGAGCTACTTCCTTTCTTGACGGTCTACATTTCCTGACTATTCTTCCAGTGATTCTAAGTCTGGCATCTGCCTTACTCGTGATTAATTTTATGTGATCCTTCCGCTCGCAGATATTTTATGGAAGTAACTGCTTCCACTGATTGTTCTTAAATCGTGTAATCATCCAGTAAAGGGTCCTTCTGTCCATCTATTCGCAATACGTTACATTAATTTATTTATTATGTTGAGCGTCAATTGTCTCTCCCTGCACCAAGTGTCTATTCTCTGTAGGCCATCTAGCATTTCTCTACAATTTTGTAGCTAGCTACTTCTCTGTATACATGTGAAAAGCCTCATGGAACTACCGGATTATTTACTATGTCATTCATACATATTGTGAAAACTAATGGTCCGGTATATACCCCTGGAGCAGGACGAAGTTACTATTACGATTAAAGACTTCTCTCCGGTCATATTGTCACGCTGTGTTCCGTTTGCTAGAAACTCTTCAGTCCAGTCACACATCTGGCCTGATATTCAGTACGCTCGTGTTTTGCTCCTTACGTGGCAGCGCGGATAGTACCGAATTGCCTTCCGGGAGTAAAGAAAGTTGGCATCTAATAAAAGAAATAAATTACCTATTTTTTAAATGTAGTTCATCATCGGATTTCGAGTATACGAGAAGCCTGAATTTGATTTACAACGACTTGTATTACCAACTTTCACTAACCTTCACAGAATTGAGGATTACGTATAATTGAAGATGTTCAAGCAAGAAGATTGCTGAAACTATTCGCGGTGGACCTGGAGGAAGTCTTCACATCTCTGGATGGGAAAAGGAAGGAGGAATGTGAAATACCTGAACAACATTAATCTTGCTCACGACATTACACTATACTGTTTGCCTCTACTGCAGATAATGAATAAAGGATATTCATAGAGCTTTTTTAAAAGTAAATCGGAATATCACTTATAACATCAAAAAACTAATTTTATAAATGACCGAGGGGGCCGCAAAAGCAGTTGACGAGTTTCTGTATAGCTGCATCTACATACATAACCCGCAAAACACCGTACGGTGCGTGGTGGAGACAATTCGTACTGCTACTAATCATTTTCTTGCCTGTGCCAAATCTGGAAGCAGTCTTTGATAACTGATTTTTTTCTAGTATTGACAGTCACTTCTTACCTGCAGTGGCGAAATATCTGTTCATAAAGCAACTGTTTCCATGTCACAGCCAGAAATTTCTCAACTACAAAATACTCCCCTTATATTACTTTGTTGCACAATTTCTTAAAATGACATTAGTGATTTTTAAACATTCCAAGCAAAACTTTGTTTGACAGAGTGATCGAAAATTAATTTGAGCCCCTGCAGTATTCTTGGATATTTATTAATGCTGGACGACAGTGAGATCAAGAAGCTGGGTTAACGGAAATGGAAAAGCCTATTTACAACAGCTTTACGTTCTTCATAATAAATGAGAGAACTTCATCGAAGAAACAGAAACAACAAGAATTATCATCGTGCCATTTTTCTAACCATGTAAGTGTGGTGTGACAGTATCTGGGTCCAATTCACGTATTACACTGTAGCTCTCATTTATGATTCCTTGAGAACGCAATACGTAATTGGACATACGTTGCATGTTTTGATAGCTTTTTCTTAAAGCATTTAATAATCCAAAATCTATAATAAATGAAGGGACGAAAGTTGAAATGAAGACCGTTTTATGTGACAGAAGTGTAGAGTATAATCACTGAATTTCATACGCATATCGGAAATGTTTTCAACTACATCCGACGCTGGCACGAAATATCGGAACTAACGGTCTGTTAGTTCTAGAGTTTAACATTTTTACTGCACCGAGTTCATTAAAAAGTTTACCTCGACTTTGCCGAAGTTCTTGGAAGTAGTCTTCTCTATTAAATAATCTCTTCTATAATGCACAGAACGTGTTCGACGGAGCTCGAGGAAATGGACGACCATTAAATGTGTCTCATTTGTTCAGGCTAACTTCTCGATGTCCTGAGGTTTTGATTAGGAGATTTTTTTAGAGCTTAGGTCGAAGTAAATTCGCCAGTCATAAAGACTTTAATAGGATAATGTGTGTTAGCCAAGAAGACCTGGGCAGTTTTCAAGTTACCACTTTGCCGTGTAAAAATTGACTGAGCTTAATAGAAAAGAGTGTGTGACTGTATAATATAAGACAAAATTATGAAATTTCACTGACGTATACATCTTTTTGACAGCGTGAACGCATTCTTGAACTTCGAAAAGTGATGCAGTAGTGAAACCCATGTAAGGTATGTGGAAGGAAACGTAGTGATATCACGTTCCAAATATTTTTAATTGAGTTTCGATTTTCCCCAATTCCTTATCAACACACCATGAAATACGGAATAATCTGTTTCAATAAGTTCAAGAACGAATTCTTTGCACTCATTTATCCAAAATGTAGACTACCTGCGGTTTCAAAAAATGGTTCAAATGGCTCGGAGCACTATGGGACATGACATATGAGGTCATCAGTCCCCTACAACTTAAAACTGCTTAAACCTAACTAACCTAAGGACATAACACACATCCATGCCAGAGGCAGGATTCGAACCGGCGACCGTAGCGATCACACTTCCAGACTGAAGTGCATAGAACCGCTCGGACACATCGGCCGGCCACCTGCGGTTTCTTGTCTATTAAATACATTTTAAAGAGCGTTAAATATTTATAGAAATAAAAGTAGCTTAAAGATACCGGTTGCACCGAAGTGCTCTCAACTAACGAATGTACGATTATTCGCTCTCACTCCTTTGCACTTACGTTGGCGAACGGATTAATTTTGTGACAAATACAAACTTTTTAGAGTTGCTGAGCGATTAAAATGCATCCTAATATACAGGTGGAGCTATTTGTTATGTGTACATAGGTCTGGAAACGCTTTATTCTCATGCTAGAACTCGTTTTGTAAAGTACTTCATAGTACACTATTCATGGTTGAGTAGAACGCACCACTACATCACATGGCTCCAATAACTTCTTGATTATGTCTAGTTAAGCGTATCGATTGAAAATAAAGTTTCCGTAACAGGAGGATAGACCACGTTATCTGAATGGCCATTTTCTTGACCTACGTTTTCTGAAACTAGACAAACTGGACTTTCATTTGTGGGGGATCATTTTAAAGCTCTTGAAAGTCGAACCCGAGTACAAGACGCAGAGAGCCTTTCCGGCCGAATTTTTGAAAACTAAGTAACCACAGTTTGTACCCAAGAATACATCATCGCCTCCAGGATGGGACGCAACAATGGTCATATGTATTTATCACTAATTATGAGGATCAGTATGAACATTTCATGTAGGAGTTAGTTTCGAGTAGTATACCGGTACATTAAATTCCCTAGATATTCTGAAGATTAAAGTGCTATGAAGAGCTGTACAACAAAAGTACCAACATGAAAAGTTGCGGACCCTGTCCATATAACAAATTTTCTCCTTCTACGCGCTAGGAATGTACCCTGAACATTTGGCCGTGCCTCACTTGATGAATTAAATTTATGTTCCAGACCGGAATAGAGCATGGAACAATGCCTTTGCAGGCAAATGATCATAACATCTGTGCTATTCGAGCACGTCTTACGTTCCTATTAAAAGCATCCCTCTGTCAGTAAATCCAAGATCTTCAAATGGTTCAAATGGCTCTGAGCACTATGGGACTCAACATCTGAGGTCATCAGTCCCCTAGAACTTAGAACTACTTAAACCTAACTAACCTAAGGACATCACACACATCCATGCCCGAGGCAGGATTCGAACCTGCGACCCCAGCAGTCACGCGGTTCCGGACTGAAGTGCCTAGAACCGCACGGCCACGGCGGCCGGCTCCAAGGTCTGTTGAGTGTGGAATTGTAGGTGGGACAAAAGAGAGAAAGAGAAAGAGAGAGAGAGAGAGAGAGAGAGAGAGAGAGAGAGAGAGAGAGAGAGAGAGAGAGAAGGGGGGGGGCAAGTTTTGTCCCTGAAGTGTATTTATTTACTTTGAGACGCTGTGCGTCACATAATTTCAATATGTCCTCGAGTTAAATTACAGCTTGCACTCCGCTGCAGACTGATATCAGAAAATTATGAAGGATGAGATTAAACATGACCGAAAGTTATCTGTGTGTTGTTGACGACATAATGTACTGCCGTACAACCCCTAAGGACCTAAGTAACTTTTACATGACGTATCACTGCCAAGTTACACAGCCCGATGAAACTTTGACTGTACATAGAAGGAACTGCTACAATGTACTACAGAAGGTAATTGAAGGAAATACACAATGAGACAAACCGATATAACTTTTTATTAAGGAAATAATCACAGTGAAGTGACCCCCATTTATGATGGCCCCCTCGTCATTACAAAAGGTGGGACAAGATTCTTCAAAAATGGTTCAAATTGCTCTGAGCACTATGGGACTTAACTTCTGAGGTCATCAGTCCTCTAGGACTTAGAACTACTTAAACCTAACTAACCTAAGGACGTCACATACATCCATGCCCGAGGCAGGATTCGAACCTGCGACTGTAGAGGTCGCGCGGTTCCAGACTGAAGCGCGTAGAACCGCTCGACCACACCGGCCGGCCATGATTCTTGGTGAGGTGTGTGGTCAGCACAGATGGCGATGCACGCTCAGCAATGTGCTGCCATGCTGACCGCAAGGTCGGTTAAGAATTCTTGTGGCAGCGCGCTCCATTCCTCCACCAGCGCGGTAAACAAATCCTGGAGGTTGTTAATGAATATGCACGTGCTAAAATATGTCGCCACAACGCATACCACACATGCTCTATGCCATTTAAAAGAGGGGGGGGGGAGGCAGGTCAGTCCATTCGTTGAAACTGTTCTCGCTCCAAGAGCTCCTCCATCTGTGCATTTGGATAACGTCTTGCATCACCGTCCATAAAAACGAAGTCAGGTCCGAATCCACCCTTGAAAAGATGCACTTGAGGAACGAGTACTGTGTCATAATAGCGTTGAGTGTACAGTGTTCAAAAATTTGGAGGTGAGTACTCCCAAGCAGTATCAAGTCTCCCCAGACCGAAACACCTGGCCCATCAAAACGATGATGTTGGACAGTGTTCCTCAGTGCACTATGTGTTTCCGCCTCTCGCCATATGAGAGTACGTTCTGAACTGTCGAACATGATAGTTTGGGTGGCGCAGATGTTATGGTATGGTGAGGCATTATGTAGCATGGGTATGCTGTCTTGTGGCTTCGAGTTGACGCCACTTTGGCGACTTGCGTGTCGATGGGGATGAAATGATGGTGATAAGGACAACACAACACCCAGTCCCTGAGCGGAGAAAATCTCCGACCCAGCCGGGAATCGAACTCGGGCCGGTAGGTATAACATTGCGTCGCACCCAGTTCAAAAGTAATAGCAGTGTGCATAGCTATAACACCAGGAGAAAGGATGACCTTCACTATGCAGGGTTAAATCTGACTTTGGCACAGAAAGGGGTAAATTATGCTGCCACAAAAGTCTTTGGTCACCTACCAAAGAGCATCAAAAGCCTGACAGATAGTCAACCAACATTTAAAAATAAATTAAAAGAATTTCTAGATGACAACTACTTCTACTCATTGGCTGAAGTTTTAGATACAAATTAAGGGAGGGAAAGAAAACTAACTTAAACATTAGTGTCATGCAATATTTTGTGTAATGTAATATCTTGTACAGACATCTTTTATTAACCTGACACGTTCCACATCATCACGAAGTGTCGTATTCATGATCGATAGAACAAGTATTAATCTAATCTAATCTAATCTACGTATTGCAGCACGTCCACATGCACCAACGACCATCCGAGACTTGTCAGCCACGCTGGTGGGAAAGCGCACCGCCCTACCACAAGAACTCTTTATCAACCTTGTGGCCAGCATGGGAGTGCGTTGCAGAGCATGCTCTGCCGTCCTTCTTGAT
The DNA here is from genome assembly GCF_021461385.2 of Schistocerca piceifrons. Taxonomy (NCBI): domain Eukaryota; kingdom Metazoa; phylum Arthropoda; class Insecta; order Orthoptera; family Acrididae; genus Schistocerca; species Schistocerca piceifrons. The sequence goes on along the minus strand of NC_060138.1, from coordinate 474,073,104 downwards.
GATGCACTTCACCAAGGACCATGTCCCACCTTTTTTGATGTCCAAGGGATGATCATAAATCGCAGCGACTTGAATGTAATTATTTCCTTTGAATAAAAGTGTCGTTTCTGTTCGTATCATTGCGTATTTCCTGAACTTGCCTTCTGTACTGTACTGTAGCAGTTCTTTCTGTGTATTGTCCAAGTTTCACCTAACTGTCTTACTTGGCACTGAGACATCGTGTGAAAGTTACTTTATCCTCAAGTTTTGCACATCAGCGTATGAAGATTTAGAAGTCTGTTATGTACATCAAAACTTGGCTGCTGTTCCGCTCGCTTCATTACTTAACGCAAGGTATTACAAGTGACAAAATTTCCAAAGATGTGTGCATAGGTCAATCGATGGTAAAGTTTGTGCAAGTATCTCTGGGCTGACTCACAGAATGATGAAAATAATGTCTTGTAGAGTTCTTAAGAGCCAGCTTAGCCAGCGAAAGTCTGAAAAGGTCGATTTTTGGTTTAGGGATTCGTGGTGACATTACTAAATTGTTCGGACGGAGCTCTAGATGCAGCCGCATACGGTTTTAAGTGGTAAGATAGCATAAAGGTCCGTATGAAATTACAGTAAGTTATTTCCTTCCGGTACTTCTTTTACGCCAGATAAACTGACTGTTCTATTGACCGTTCGCGTGAACTGTAACTCGTTGTTTTGCGAATAGATTTGAGCTTAGTACACTCTGTGGGCGAGGATAACCAGTTGTCCTTCCGTCAGTCGTTCTTGTACCATGCTTACTTAGCTGCTCCAAACTGCAAGTACGACAGTTAATTGTTCTGCCGGATACGTATCTGCCGAGCGTTGTCCTCGAGTATTACGAGGAATGTTACTGGACTGTGTCTTCCTTTGTGGAACTAAAGCCCAAAGGTATGAATAATGGTTACCATTATTTACGAGTGTTATTCGGAAAGTAAGGAACAATCGGTCGCGAAATGGAAACCACAGTGGAAATCCGATGAAGTTTTGCACAGGTGTGTTGGCCAGTGTCACTAGTATGCCTGTCGATCGCGTTACGTCGTTCTTTTTAGTTCTGAGCACACAGGGAGCACATAAAGATACCTGGAAAAGTAGTGTCTCCCGCCAAGTATGAGGGCCTGGTGAGAAATTTCGCCTGAAGCTATGCAGCCAACATTACATAACTGTCGTGCGTTTTCTTCTTCAAGACAATTCTCAGCCGCATTCTGCAGGGGCAATGAAGATGCTCCTGCATCGTTTTCAATTGGAAATATTTGATTACCCACAATACAGACCGTAATCGTATCCCTCTGAGTTTCATCTCTGGTCATATGAACCGCTGGCTATGAAGACTACATTTTGGCACAGACATCCAGCTGTAGGCCAGCGTAGAGAATTGGTGGAAAGCACTGGCGGCTGCCTTCTATAACGAGGGTATTGGAAAGTTGGTACAACGCTATGACAAACGTCTAAGTCGGATCGGCGACTATGGAGATAAGTAGCTGGAAGTTATAGCTAACTGTTGCAAATAAAGCAGTTTTGATTTTCACTGTGGTTTCCAATTCGCGATCTATCATTCCTTACTTTCCGAATAGCCTTCGTACTTGTGTATCATCTAGGGTTTTATTAGAAATTTTGGAAATTTGTGGTAGGGACTTACGGGACCAAACTGCTGAGGTCATCAGTCCCTAAGCTTACACACTACTTAATCTAACTTAAACTAACATACGCTAAGGACGACACACACGCCCATGCCCGAGGGAGGACTCGAACTTACGACGGGGGGAGCCTCGCAGACCGTGACAAGACGCCTCAAACCGCGCGGCTACCCCACGCGGCGATTTATTACAAATAACCAAGTAGATAGTAAACATAATTGAAGGCAGAGAAAACTAGAGTCTAGGCATTAGCGTAGACAGAAACAGTGGGAAACCAGTCCGAGGCTATAGTCCTGTAACAAGCGAGTTCATCATAAACAAACACTGGAACAGTCCCAGTCGGCAAAGAGAACTTTCACGGAGCGCGAGCGATGCAGAGGTTGGTGGGCCATGCTGCTGACGTGTAGCCGTCCACACCCATCCTTTGATGGTTCTGGCAGCACGCGAAGCAGGCACTCTCGATTCGACGTCCGGTCAGTGTCGCCAAATGTGAACTCCGTGGTTGTGATGGTGGCAACGTAAGTGGGTGCGCAGCCAAACACTGCCCCTTGCACTGACATTTCCTCAATTACATACGCTGTTACCTCTTACTGTCTCCATTCGTAGTGGACTTTAGCAGTCACTTTGTGGATTAATTGTACTGTTACTTAACGAGTTCACTTTCCATGTCAGTATTGTTTGTAAAACGTTTCCGACTAAAAGAGGAAGTTGAAACAGATCTCGTCCCGGCGTGAATGATTTTCTCTGAGATTTATTGTCGCCTTCCTACCATGTCACTTATCCCAGGCCCTCGGAAACCAGCAACACGCGGTAGTATCCAGATGATCCTATTTAGCTATACTTCCCTCTCCAAATATCTGGCGCTGGTAGTTGCGTACTAATTGCTCGATCATTTGTAATTTTCAGCCTCCCAAGGTAACTCAACGAGCAGTACATTTCTTTGAATCAAAATGAAGTCACCTCTCATAAAATACTGAATCACTATGCTTGAATCTTGCAGTCAGTTGCACATCGTGTTTTGTTTGCTTTTCAACATATTCACATAGGTTTTTCACTTTATACAGACCGCACGCACATGTGCACGGATGAGTCCTACAAGAAAGAATCGAGTTATCCACTTTAAAATTTTCATTTGTAAGTTGTACATTTTCAGGGCTTAATTATTCATTTATATAGTAGACCGAGAGTAATTTAATCTATCACAATATAAGGTGAGGCAGATTGATGAAAAAGAAGTTTTAGTATTTTTACTTTGTGGAATGTATTCATCAAGGGTCCAACCAAGACATATGCGTAGTAACGGTGCTTCAATCCCAAAAAAATTTCTTTAAATATATCCACAAGTATCTTACACCGTCGCTATGATTATGAACCACTGCTGAATGTTAATTCGTGTACATCAAGTGTCCTGATGTGTGACATTCCGTTATTTGGCGGTTGACCGTGTACGTTTTTACACCAGAGGGAACTTCATAACAAAGACCTGTAACAGTGTTTGCCGCCCTTCGTACTTGACCACCACGCCGGCAAGCTAGGGAGCGCAGAGAGAGAGACGCACTACTTGCATATCGAAAATATTTGTCTCCCACATTTATGCAGTGTTCTAACACACTTTGAACTACACTACCTGCCATTAGCATTCACTTCAGCTCATTTGATTATCTATGAGGCGACGTCGCATTATCTCATTCTTCGATGTCGTTGTAAACGTGCAGATCGGCACGTACTAGCGAGAGATAAATATAGTCTAGAGGCAAGGAGGCGGAAGTTTACGGCGGAGTCTCCTTGAAATAGTCTGCCAACAGCCGGCGAATCCTCACACTCATGACACGTGTTGCATTTCACTGTGGTCTCTTTGTGTAACTGGGCAACTCGTCACCCACTACATACGCAACAACACAGCACACAGTAGTGTTTCTGGTAACTGAAGTATGCAGGAATGTGGGAACCATTTGTTGTTCATGTTATTCACGACACATATTACACTTAATTTTTAGCCGTAAACAACAGCCCAGATCCTAGAAAATCAGTGCATAAAACTTCCGCGACCAGCATCAGGAAATGTTACGTTATGTTATATTTCTACAAACATTCTCTACATCTTCCCAGAAGCACGGACTGTGACAGTACTTGACTACAAGAACACACACACACACACGCACACACACACACACACACACACACACACACACACACACACGGGTGCACGCACACACATACACAGGAACAGAGAGAGAGAGAGACACACAAGAATTTGTTTATCTGTCTTAAGTGATTCTAAGTGCACCAAACTAAACCCAGGTAGATACAGGACTCAAATTTGGGGGAAGAGTCCTAACAAAGTGTAATGCACGAACGAAAGAGGTTGCTTTCAGTACCATCATTCGACCAATTGGTGAATGCTGTGCGCTTGTACGCTGACCAAGCTGCATTAACTTAAAGGAGAGGAAAACTTCAAAGCAGAGATGCACAACTTATGAAGGATTTTCTTCGCGATCGACCTGCAAATAGGGATGAGTGTGGGGAGGGGGGGGGGCGGGGGGAAAAAGGGGGGAGACACCGTACGGTGGCTTGCGCAGTGCAGATATATCACCTGACAAAGCGAATTAAAGACCTGGTTAGGGTGGCAGCACTGTCGTGTTTACTTGCAAGAAACAGGGAGGTGAGATACTCACGGCATACACTACAGTATTCTCACAAGTAGAAAGCTGTCAGTCGCTACACGTCTATATACTGATGTCTGACATAGCATAACAGACAACTGATTGGCACTTTTGTGTGACAATAATTGCCGCACAGTATGACTGTAATAACGTTTATTCCCAGTGTAATATGTGTGAATTCACGTTTCGTCTGAATAAAAAACGGGGCTCTTTAATACTGAAGCTTATTTTTTTCTTTTCCGTAAAACTCCAAAGTAGTATGCCTTTTGATACTATGTGCATTCGTTTTCGTGTGATAACTCATTTTTTCAGGCATCTTTTAAAACCACATCCTATAGAAATAACATTTGTTGGTGTAAGCCCAGGATGACTTGCTATGAAGGCGAACAAAACGGGGCGTAGAATATCGTCGACGTGCCACTGTCCCCAAAACTTACACGACCGATTTTGTTTGAATGACAATTAAGCAGAACTTAATTAGTGACCACAAACGAAGAATGGAAAATGAACAAATGCGGTATCCAACTGACTAGTGAGAGGTCTAATTTTGCAAGAAAAAGTATTTATATCTAACTGACCAGTGAGGGGTATAGTTTTGCAAGAAAAAAGTATTTAACTGCTTAAAAGCAAAATAATTATCAAAACACTAGAATAATGATCTGTATTTAGATATGTTTTATTCCATGTTTTGTGAACAAAACTTAAAAGTTAAAAAGCTATTGAAAAAGAAACGGTCAAGTGTTTTGTGAAATGACTTGTCTAAAAGTAAGAAGTAAAATAGATTAGAGAAACATTTGATACGTCTCTGAATGAGGTTCGAAATCAAGTACAGTAAATATCCTCTAACACTGTTTAAAATTCTAAGGTTCTAAGTTAAACATTGAACTTTAAATTCTCAATAGGCAAATTATCTGCTATATATAATTTCGAGAACCATTCAAAGGCACGTAAAATGTTGATCCGGTCTATTTTATTTCTTACTCTTAGGAAAATCATTCACAGAGCATCTGGCCGTCTCTCTTTTTTTTGCTTCAATGTTTTTTTTTTCAGCATTTTCCTTACTAAGGTTAAAGTTTAGTCTGTAAGACAAAAACTGTGAGATTTTCCAACATTGGTACTTCACGGTATGGTCCGAGGCCTCTCCTGCAACCACACTGGCTGGAGTAGAATTGTCTAAGAAATGGCTCTAAGCACTATGGGACTTAACATCTCAGGTCATCAGTCCCCTAGACTTAGAACTACTTAAACCTAACTAACCTAAGGACATCACACACATCCGTGCCCGAGGCAGGATTCGAACCTGCGGCCGTAGCAGCCACGCGGTTCCAGACTGAAGCGCCTAGAACCGCACGGCCACAGCGGCCGGCGTAGAATTGTCTTCAGTGATGAGTCCCGCTTAGAAGCGAGCTCCAACGACCGTCAGCGGAGACGGCCCGGAGAGCGTTGAGATACAAACCCGACTGCCGCCAGCCAAACCGTCCGACGTCTGGGGCACTAATCCTTTTCATAGCAGGACGCCTTTGGTCATCATCCACGGCACCCTTACAGCACAGTGGCACGTCGACGATATTCTACGCCCCGTTTTGTTCGCCTTCATAGCAAGTCATCCTGGGCTTACATTTCAGCGTTTCTAATGCTTGTCTTTGTGCTTGCCAAAGCTTACCTTGACCAGCAACGCCGCCGCAGCAACCTGTTCCGGATTTTGACGATCTAACGTGCCAGTTGGGCAAAATTTGGCACGATACCCCACAGGAGGACATCCAACAATTCTATCATTCAGGGCCAAGCAGAATAACTGCTTGCATGAGGGCCAGAGGTGGGCCAACGCGTTCCTGACTTGCTCAGTTTTACGAAGCTCTTTCTCTTGTATACAATTTTTTTTGAAATTATAATCATTTATTAGTCTGTACACGTATAGCACATCTACCAATTTCGGTCCAGTTTGGGTAATTCCTGCGTGGTGCGTCGAATTTCTTTTTCTTTCTCTCTCTTTTTTCTTTTTTTTTCGTTTCTTAGAGTCTTCCTACACCTTTATGACTGTTCCTGAAAGCTAGTCACAAGGACGAGTTAGTTCCGATCTGCAACTCGTTTTTTCACTAATAGATGTACATGTCTTCAAGCTAGTGAAAAGATGCCATACGATTTAACGTAACGTGACGACTATGTGCCGTCTCGTGGCCCGTTTCGTGTGGTGCTGTACCGATTGGTGGCGCTGGGATGGAACAAGGCGAGAGGTGGCAAGTAACTGTCACGATGAAACGCCGGACTACGGCAGTGGGAGAACGTGACGCCGAGTGTAACGCGGCGGTAATAGTGAGGAGTGAAGACGCGTGGCGGCAGCCCTCTGACAACGGCGGCGAACAGGCGCGTTCCATCGGCTCACGCCTTGCCTGGCGCGCGTGAATTATGCATCAGAATGGATGCGGAAAAAGCGACGCACTCGGCTGTACGGCTACTGCCGCCATGAAATATACAGCGGCGCCAAACGGCGCGCCGTGAGCGATGCGGCACCGCCGCGGCGTCCGTCACACGCCGCGTTAGCGCGCCGTGCCGTCTGCAGGAAGCACCGCCGGGCTCTCGAAGGGCGCAGCGCTCTCTGGGGACTCCGCCACTGTGCGTCTCTCTGTAGGGTAGGGTCAGCAGCAACCTGTGTCCGAAATGCGATTTTTAAGCAAAGTAGTTTGTGAATTGGGCCCTTGTCTAGCTGCAGATCTGTCAAACAAGCAAACAAGCAAACACACGTACCAGGAAAGCCTGTTAATTTAACTTTACTTTTCAAACAACGCTGTATTTTAGCACCATTGGGATTGCCTACAAATGCAGATACAGTTTTTCTAACACTGACTCTGGCATTGTGTTTAAAGAAGAAGATGCAAGCAAGACACTGTTGCAGGGAATGGTTTAAAATGAGTGAGAAATATCGGATGTTCAAAACGTCAGTATAAATTTGAAAACTTAATAAACCACGGAATAATGTAGATACAGAGGTAAAAATTGACACACATGCTTGAAATGACATGGGGTTTTGTTAGAACAAAAAAAACAACAACAAAGTATTGCTAGACGCGTGAAAGATCTCTTGCGCGCGTCGTTTGGTGATGATCGAGTGCTCAGCCGCCACTTTCGTCATGCTTGGCCTCCCAGGTCCCCAGACCTCAGTCCGTGCGATTATTGGCTTTGGGGTTACCTGAAGTCGCAAGTGTATCGTGATCGACCGACACCTCTAGGGATGGCCGGCCAGAGTGGCCGTGCGGTTCTAGGCGCTACAATCTGGAACCGAGCGACCGCTACGGTCGCAGGTTCGAATCTTGCCTCGGGCATGGATGTGTGTGATGTCCTTAGGTTAGTTAGGTTTAATTAGTTCTAAGTTCTAGGCGACTGATGATCTCAGAAGTTAAGTCGCATAGTACTCAGAGCCATTTTCTCTAGGAATGCTGAAAGACAACATCCGACGCCAATGCCTCACCATAACTCCGGACATGCTTCACAGTGCTGTTCACAATATTATTCCTCGACTACAGCTATTGCTGAGGAATGATGGTGGACATACTGAGCATTTCCTGTAAAGAACATCATCTTTGCTTTGTCTTACTTTGTTATGCTAATATTTGCTATTCTGATCAGATGAAGCGCCATCTGTAGGTCATTTTTTGAACGTTTGTATTTTTTTGGTTCTAATAAAACCCCATGTCATTCCAAGCATGTGTGTCAACTTGTGCCTCTCTATCTACATTATTCCGTGATTTATTCAGTTTTCAAATTTATACTGACTTTTTGATCAACCGGTATTTACACGAAATCCTGTCAACGGAAATGTTACACTCAGAACCTGCTGATTAGAGCCGAGCGGTTAAAGGCGTTACAGTCTGGAACCGCACGACCGCTACGGTCGCAGGTTCGAATCCTGCCTCGGGCATGGATGTGTGTGCTGTCTTTAGGTTAGTTAGGTTTAAGTAGTTCTAAGTTCTAGGGGACTTATGACCACAGCAGTTGAGTCACATAGTGCTCAGAGCCATTTGAACCATTTGAACCTGCTGATTGGATCACATTTCTGCATCTGGACTTTGAAGTGTATAATAACTCGTACAGAGTTACCTCGCCCTCACGTTGAAAAGGAAGACTTAAATATGCGAAAATTTATTCTCTTCTGTTTGTTCCTCTAGTGACACTTCATTAAAATACAACAGCGTAGGAACATATAGCTCACATCGTCCATGGGAGAACTTGAGAACTTCGATTTCTTTTATTTCATTGTACTCCCGCTTGTACGTTATGCGCAAAATATCGATTCTGTTAATAGCAACTTCTTGCGTAATTACCGTTCTGGTAATTGTAAGTGCTATTTTGTTTTTTCCGTTGATCGTAGTTTCCACGGTAGTAGAAACTCACGATACAGTGAGATAAAATGCGATAAAACAATTTTTCACTAAACATATGCGGCGAATCATCGACACAAACAACGTCCGTCATCTTGTCAAACTTTCTGTCGATTAAATTTGTTCGTAAACACGTCAAATATAAGCTATGCTTGACATACATGTCAAACAGCAACGTACGGGGTCAGATGTTTGGTATAGATAGTACAGTTTGACAGATTGTTTGATCCAGTACGACGGCCGGCAGGAAAATGGACAGAATACCTCGCTTGACGTTAGCCCCCTGTAGCATTTGTGGCTCATGGAGACATTACTTTATTCCTAATGATTACACCCGAGTTGAGCGACGCTGTAATAGAAGCGGTATGGCCCACAAGGCGGGACAGTTGCTGCTACCTTGATGTAGAGCTAGTGGGAAACTGCACTTATAGAAACCACTGGCATTCTTAATTGGCTACCGTAATGAAACGTTGACAGGACGATCCTCTAATCTGCCCGACAACCCGCCTATTTTCATTGATTAATAATGACTGAGTTAATCATCTGATATAGTCTTAAATAACAGGTGATACACTCTTGGTACTGTGTACTACGATGACTCAATCATAACATCATTTTACAGTTAATTTCAGACGAACACTTGATCGGCACTGTAACGAATGCAGCAAAGTAGTTCGCACCAAGTCATCAGTATTTAGTCTGTTCCGTTAAACATGGTTATATATGAGCAAAACAGATTATATATTGAGTTTAGAAGTGTTTAATTTATCCTGTGATATTTTAAAACATGTGATGAAAGGCTGACTTTTGGCTAATGAGAATGATAGCGATTTATCGTGTGAACTTGACAGTGTAACAAATTCATGTATATAGTAAGGTCAGCGATCTGGTCATTTTAAGACTCTGCCTGAGTCATATCGTTGTACTAAATGTATCAGTGTTTGAAATCAGTTTATCAGCTGTTTTAAAACGAGGTAAGGAGTATAGACTCCTTATAGACTCCTCCTTGTCACTTTATTGTCTCACGTCTTGCAGAATGTAAGCATACCATTTTCTTGTTCTCTGTTACCATACACTATGTGATCAAAAGTATCGGGACACCCCCATAAACATACGTTTTTCATATTAGGTGCACTGTGCTGCCACCTGCTGTCAGGTACTCCATATCAACGACCTCAGTAGTCAATAGGCAGTGTGAGAGAGCAGAATGGGGCGCTCCGCGGGACTCAAGGACTTCAAATTTGGTCAGGTGATTGGATGTCACTTGTGTCGTACGTCTGTACGCGAGATTGTCACACTCCTAAACATCCCTAGATTCACTGTCTCCTATGCGATAGTGAAGTGGAAACGTGAAGGGATACGTACAGAACAAAAGAGTATAGGACGACCTCGTCTCTTGGCTGACAGAGACCGCCTACAGTTCAAGAGGGTCGTAATTGGTAATAGGCGGACATCTATCCAGACCAGACCATCATACCGAAATTCCAAACTGCATCAGGATCCACTGCTAGTACTGTGACAGTTAGGCGGGAGGTGAAAAAAATTGGATTTCATGGTCGAGCGGCTGCTCATAAGGAACACATCACGCTGGTAAATGCCAAACAACGCCTTGAAAGGTGTAACGAGCATAAACATTGGACGATTGATCGGTGGAAAAACGTTGTGTGGAGCAACGAATCATGGTACACAACGTGTCATCCGATGGCAGGGTGTAGGTAGGGCAAATTCCGGTGAACATCATCTACCAGCAAGTCTAGTGCCAGTAGTACAATTCGGAGGCTGTGGTGTTATGGTGTGGCTGTGCTTTTCATGGAGGGGGCTAGCATCCCTTGTTGTTTTGCGAGGCACTATCACAGCACAGGTCTACAGTGATGTTTTACAAACCTTACTTCCTTCTGTTGAAGAGCAATTCGGGGATGTCGATTGCATCTTTCAACACGATCGAGCACCTGTTCGTAATGCACGGCCTGTGGCGGAGTTTGCACACGACAATAACATCCCTGTGATGGACTGGCCTGCACAGAGTCCTGACCTGAATCCTATAGAACACCTTTGGGATGTTTTGGAAAGCCGAATTCGTGCCAGGCCTCACCGACCGACATCGATACCTCTTCTCAGTGCAGCACTCTATGAAGAATGGGCTGCCATTCCCCAAGAAACCTTCCAGCACCTGACTGAACGTATGCCTGCGAGAGTGGAAGCTGTCATCAAGGCTAAGGGTGGGCCAACACCATATTAATTCCAGTGTTACCGATGGAGGGCGCCACGAACTTGTAAGTCATTTGCAGCCAGGTGTCCGGATAATTTTGGTCACATAGTGCATAATTTTATTATTTCTCAAGTTTACATCCCTTTTTTCAGGACATGCTAATCTTACAGGTATGAATGAGATATCGTTAGAAATGTTTTTTAACAGGCTTCTAAATTGGATACCGTATTTGTGCTAAAACATGCTAATTGTGAAAAGTTTAACATGGAATAGACTTTTAACTGTCGTAGGCAAAAAGGGGTCACGGATATCCAACTTCTTACCTACATTTTACGAAGCTAACTTGTTAATTGCTAATAAGAGAATCGTCTTTCATATTATATTTTTACAAATATTATTTCATGTATCTGAAAGTACTTGATTGAGTGGATAATTTGGATGCACCATTGTCATAGATAATAATTATAATCATTGTGGTACTCCGTTATCTGAGACCCTCGTACACGTTGACTTTTCTAAACGAATATAGTTTCCGAAAAGGTAAACATATTTTTCATTGTCGGCTTGAATTGTGATTTACCTATTGCTCCTACTGTGTAACTTGCTTAGTGTAACTGAAAATGTTGGTCGAGTTAAGGCTATAGGTTGCGTGTTCCTACTGACAGTCCATGATCACTTCGTGTAGTTCAAGGCGGGACAAACATTCCGAATGCAAAACACGGTTTTGGACGCATGGAAACGTATATACAAGAATGTATCATAGATTGACGATTTTTATTTCATCCCGTTCGACTCATTTTTAAAAATGATTTCTCTTCATTCCAGCAACAATCCTTATCCCAACCATTATACTTATTCGAAATACTGACATTATTTAAAACTATAAAAGTGCCAAAATTTCCCTGCTTTTACTATTGAACGAAGAAATGATTAACTAGAACTACGCTTTTATTTACCAGAAAAGGCACTACTTTTCTTTACGAATTATACGTAAAGCCTCTTTCGGTGTTTCAGTTTTTATTAACTTTGGGAAGCGATTGGTTTGGTGACATGTCGATTGCGCGAGAGTGCAAGCACATTTGCATTTTTCTTAAGTCTAGCCGCGCAATTTAAATTTATTATCAAGCAGTCCAATTACTGTTTCTCTTTCTGTAAGACACATTGCTCTGTTGCATTATGCATCATATTATTACGGTCCGCAACACCGATCGTTTATGCTCCCCATTGACAAGTATGCACCTAGCTACAAAGGAAAAAATTATACCAGTACGTAACAGATCCATTTTGACTCAGTAGGATGTTTAAAAATTAATGGTTCTTCGTAATCTGATGACCAAATTCTTTTATTGTACTGCTGTAGTCACTGCAATGTATCTCACTTCCGAAAAGTTAGCTTTCGGAAGAACCAGTAAAAGTATTTCATGTAAACCATTCTTATTTAAACTGATACATTAGAAGAGGCATACAGATGAATACGCAAAAATGTGGAACAGCCTGCTATTTTGTATCAAGGATTATGTTTATTATACCATTCAGCTGGAAACCCCATGAACTATGGACTACATTGTTTTAGATGAGACAAAATTCTCAGCCCTTTTCAGTGTAATTCCCTAAAAGCCTCCCATAAAAAGCAACGGAATCAAGACATAGGTGCCACTTCCGTCCTGGGAGAGAACTTTATTGTCTTGTTCTGACGTGGCAAGATACAACTACGCCCCCTACACTCCCTGCTACTCACGTACGCATAGAGATAACACAGAAATGGGAATAGTGAGTTAATTCTTCAATCATGTGCCAGTTTCAGTCTCATATCAGTTCCCCGCTGCTTTTTTAATAGCTGGTGGAGAAGGTATGGTGTTTTTATTTTGCCGTACGTGGGATGATAGGCCTGAGCACAAAGAGATGTACACTCAAGCGCCAAAGAAACAGTTATAGGCAAGCGTATCCTAATAAAGAGGTGTGTAAACAGGCAAACTACGGCGCTGTGGTCATCAACGCCTATAGAAGACAACAAGTGTAGATCGATTACTCCTTCTGCAACGGCAGGTTACAAGATTTGGATGAGTCTGAAAGTTGTGCTATAGACGGTGCACGAGCGATGGGACACAGCCCGAGGTAGCGATGAAGTGGCTATTTTCGCATACGACTATTTCACGAGTGTACCATGAATATTAGGAATCTGGAAAACTTCAAATCTCCGACATCGCTGCGGCCGGGAAAAGATACTGCAGGAATGGGACCAACGACGACTGAAGAGAACCGTTCAACGTGACAGATGTCGTGCTGACTGGGTGTTGTGTGCTGTCCTTAGGTTAGTTAGGTTTAAGTAGTTCTAAGTTCTAGGGGACTGATGATCATAGCTGTTAAGTCCCATAGTGCTCAGAGCTATTTGAACCAAGCCATTTGACAGATGTGCAACCCTTACACAAATTGCTGCAGATTTCAATGCTGGGGAATTAGCAAGTGTCAGCGTGGGAACGATTTAACGAAACATCATCGATATGGGCTTTCGGAGCCGAAGGCCCACTTGTGTACCCTTGATCACTTCACGACACAAACCTTTACGCCTCGCCTGGGCCCTTCAAAACCGACAATGGACAGTTGATGACTGGAAACATGTGGCTTTGTAGGACGAGACTCGTTTCAGATTGTATCGAGAGGATGAACGTGCACGGGTATGGAGACAACCTCATGAATCCACGGACCCTGAATGTCAGCAGGGGTCTGTCCGAGCTGGTGGAGGCTCTGTAATGATGTGGAGCGTGTGCAGCTGGAGTGATATGGTATCCCTGATACATCTAGATGCGACTCTGGCAGGTGACACGTACGGTAGCTTTCTGATCACCTGCATCTGTTCATGTCCATTGTGCATTCAGACGGACTTGATCAATTCCAGCAGGACAATGCGACACCCCACACGTCCAGAATTGCAACAGAGTGGTCACCAAACTCTCCGGACACGAGCATTATTGAGAATATATGGGATGCCTTGCAACATGCTGTTCAGAAGCGATCTCCACCCCTCACGCTCTTACGGATTTATGGACAGCCCTGCAGGATTCATGGTGTCAGTGCCCTCTAGCAGTACTTCAGACATTATTCGAGTCCATGGCGAATTTCTCTTTGTGTGGCAAAGGACTGTTTGATAACGTAATTGCTGAACATATATTTCTTTTAGAGAGGTGAAGGATTTGAGCATGTAAACGACACATAAGGAAATGCCTGTAGCACGTCAGATAGCCAGAGCTTTCTTTTTAAAAATAGTATAAATAACTTTGCCGACAATATTATCATTTGATTAAGACAACTGAAAGGAATGTAATCATCGAATGTAAATTTTGATGTTTTAATTAGTTTAAATTCAGTGACACATTATGGACGAATTTTAATTTTAATGTTCAATCTTGTTGGACTGAGCAGGACAACTACTCAGTAACACTCCTAGGAACAAGAACCGCGGTTCCCAAAGATACAATACGATGGCACAATCGTTAATTTATCAATTAAATCGACAAAATGACAGCTAATGATAAGCAACCATTGCTCGTTTCAACGTGGCTACTTACAAGGGAACCTCCCCATCGCACCCCCCCTCAGATTTAGTTATAAGTTGGCACAGTGGATAGACCTTGAAAAACTGAATACAGATCAATCGAGAAAACAGGAAGAAGTTGTGTGTAACTATGAAAAAAATCAATAAAATATACAAACTGAGTAGTCCATTTATACATAGGCAACATCAAGGAGAACGTGCGCTCAGGAGCGTCGTGGTCCCGTGGTTACCGTGAGTAGCTGCGGAACGAGAGGTCCTTGGTTCAAGTCCTCCCTCGATTGAAAATTTTACTTTCTTTATTTTCGCAAAGTTATGATCTGTCCGTTCGTTCATTGAGGTCTCTGTTCACTGTAATAAGTTTAGTGTCTGTGTTTTGCGACCGCACCGCAAAACCGTGCGATTAGTAGACGAAAGGACGTGCTTATCCAATGGGAACCGAAAACATTTGATCGCAAGGTCATAGGTCAACCGATTCCTCCACAGGAAAACACGTCTGATATGTTCTATACGACACTGGTGACGGCATGTGCGTCACATGACAGGAATATGTTGTCGGCCCACCTAACTTGTACACTTAGCGAATGGGTAAAAAGATTCTTCTACCTTGCCCGATTTAGGTTTTCTTGTGGATGTGATAATCACTCCCAAAAAAGTGATGAAAACATAAAAGTTTGTCACATAAAGTGAAAATAAAAAATTCAATGTTCACTCGAGGGAAGACTTGAACCTAGGACCTCTCGTTCCTTAGCTGCTCTCGCTGACCACGGGACCACGGCGCTCCTTGACTCCCATAGTCCTTGATGTTGCCTATCTTCGAATGGACTACTCAGTTTGTATATTTTACTAATTTTTTTCATAGTTCCACACAACTTCTTCCTGTTTTGTCGATTGATCTGTGTTCAGTTTTTCAAGGCATGTCCACTGTGCCAACTTATAACTAAATCTGAGGGGGGTGCGATGGGGAGGTTCCCTTGTTAGTTGACTCTTCCCTCCCCATTTACGGTGGGTGCCAACCCTATAGTGTAACTGCGGTCCATCCTGGTCTTGTGTGTAAGTGGAGGCAATGGCGCTAATGGGGTGGACAGCCCACAGACTTGGTCAGTTTCCTGTTTTTGGAAACGGGGCTAACAGAACTTCGAATGCACTGAGCCTCGACCTCACTCTGTACCTGCATTTCGTCTGGTGGAGACCAGTTGTCCTGACTGGGACAGAGAAGGTAGACCGTAGGTACAGAAGTAGATAGCCTACGGCATTCGTCTCAATCTGGCAATTACCAGAAGTTTCAACATATAGGAAGTCTGTTTCCTGCTACTGGTCTCCTGCCAGTGTAGAGAAACTAGGTTACGAGTATATAGGGAAGAGCACATTACGGCTGGCTGCGATGGTGAAAGGTGCAACCCACTTGCATTCAACCGTGTCTATCTCCGCAAGTTAGGGGCTGGCGCTGAGCTGGGATCAAGCAATCATCTACCCGGGTGAGGTAACATCGTTGTCAGTCACCACATTCTACACATCCAGGAGAATTTTGGAAATGTGAGGGCCGCTTCATTCCCTTTCTTCTTCTCGTAACTGATTCCTAGGCGTAAAGAGCATAAGTCACTCTCAGATTTTGTCCCTGTCTGTACCATAATGGCCCTTAGCTGTGTTCTTAGTAATACTTCACGAATTCTAAGGGGGGATGTTTTCAGAAGAACAGAAAGAATGATCACTAAGTTTGACAGTATAATACAAAGTTGATATTTTATTATTATGTCCAAAGTAATAAACACAGAGATATTTACTCACTTTTATGGCGGTTTACTCACTCTTATGACAGGGACGGCAGTAAGTGGCACTCACCTGGAACACACAGAAATAATGTTGCACGTGAAATGAAAAAGAGGAAAAATTATATACGTAAGGAAAAGGTACAACGAAGTAACGAAGGCTTCCACAACAACTGAGAATTCTACAGTGGTTTAAACACTGTGTTAGAATTGGCAAATATTTGGGTTCAAATCTCCAGCTATCCAGATTTAGGTGACTCCCCAAATACGCTAACCAGAAGTTGGGAAGCTTGCTTTAAAAAAGACAGAGTTGGTTTTCTTCCCTATCCACCCACAATCTATGGTTAGTGTGCGCCTTTAGTCACGTCGCCACTGACGTAACGTTAAAACCCTATACTATGTTTTTATTGTAATGAACAGTTCGTAACCCGAATAAAGGATACCAAACCCCATTCCTGTGGAACTATTGCTTGAGGATTTTTATTCCTTCATTTACCTTAAATTTTTATTACTTTTATTCTTTAAATGATGTGCGCTAGTTACTTTAAGACAAATCTTTTCAGTTGCAGTACATTAATGTTATTCCTTGGACCCTGGAGAGAGGTCCCTGCGAGATGGAAAGAACTGAGGGATGTGTACTACAATAAATCGACTAGATTTTATAAACGATAGTATTATTACTGCGCTAATATTAGTTATAATTTAATTTTATTATAAGTAATATATTTTATCGTAATCTTATCTTAATGAGTTTGTGTGAAGTTATTGTATCTAAGGATTTCAGTACTAGACGTCATTATTTTACATACATGACATTGGATATCGTGATGATTATTTCTGTATTCATTAATGATCAGAAGTATTAAAAATAAACTAATTTATTCATTTGATTTGTGTGTAATCCCAATCTCCGTGTAATCCCAAAAACTTAAAACAATCTACCTCTTGCGTTTCATTGCCTGAATGCACATTTTTATAGCTTTTGCATTTCTATGATATGTACTAAACTGTATGCACAGACTCCTGCAAAAAATTAGTGACTACAACCTACTTCAGTTGAACCATTTGTTGGTGTTTCCAAGTATTACTTACCTCGCGGTGTATAGTTTGGAAGCGTACCTGCACATTAGGGTTTCACATATTCTTGAAACAGTAGTCAGTCGTGATTTTCGACGTGAGGTGTCATTAATCAAATTTTGTTAAGTAATTTTTCAACTGTTTTTATTCTCTCGCGTGATTTACTCACAAGAAGAGGTATTTTGGATGATATAGTCTAAGCCAGTACGAATATTTCACATTCCTGGTCCCTTGCGTTGGGAATACAGTCTGACGACACAGGTTATCTTCAATCAGAAAGATTCCCAACAATTAGTAATTAAATGATATTATTAAATATGAAAAAATACTAAACTTAAGACCTTTGAAGTTGTTACAAGTACTCTAAAATATTAAAATCCAATCACCGTGCCTCTGAGTAATGCGTACGTAGAGTCCAGAGCTGGCCTACGACTCTTATGGAACCTAATTATCGGAGATGACGGACAGCCTCTGCAGCTTGTGGACTATACAGTCACTACAGACTGTACATGACTCGGTGGACTGGAGAGAGCTGTCAGTGCTCCGTTATTTAACTACGCATCGACCAATCGCTGTCCACACACGTGCTGACGATCGGTTGGTAGCTGCAGCCCCTGGCGGACCTCTGTGTAGTTTGTACTGTCAACACATACAGCGGCTGCGCTACGAGTGTTTCGAGCTCTGGTTATCGATTGTGGTGCTGTACTCTCTGGAGTCGAGAGTACCGTCGTCATACCCTTTAATGACCTACGGCAAATTTCATAGTCAAACAACGTTGACCTTGAAACTTCCTGGGAGGTTAAAACTTTTGAACTCGGATCTTCGCCCGGGCAAGGGCTTTACCGACTGAGCTACCCAAGCCCGACTCACAAAGCGTCTTCACAGCTTTATTTCCGCCAGCGCCTCATACATTCTGGAATGTAAACCATTTTCACCTAGTATTGACGGTTAAACGTAATGTTGATGAAAAATCACTGTACCAAGGCTTAAAAATCCAGTTATAAACCGAAACATTATGACCACTGCACACCGTGACACTGAATGCCGCCTGGTGGCGTCGTAGACTCATGGCACGCTAAGGGAAGTAAATAGCGACGCTGTGGGCCGAAAATGGGGAAATCCACTGACAGGCGCCGGAGAGCTCGCAGGGCGGAAACGGCGTAGCTGGTCGGTTGTTAGCGTACTATTAACCTGAGCATCGATGGGAACTGGATGAGGGAGAGAGAAACCGCGATTAGCTGACAGACTGGTGAACGTCCACTCTAAGTGCGGAAAATGGAAGTCGGAGGCTCGCCCGTGCTGTAAGAAAGGGTAGGCGGCGACGCGTTCCAGATCTGGCGACAGACCACAGAGCTGGTGCAGGCACAAGTGTTTCGGAGAACCCTGTTCAGGGCACATTGTTACACGGGGCTCTGTGGAAGATGAGTTCCAGTATTTCCCGTGCTGACTAACACAGGAAAAACAAGAAAAATACTAATATGTCTTTATAATTAGCACAATAATTTCACTCATTTGAGTATCATACGTCTACATCTGTACTCGGCAAGCCGTCTTGTGGTGTGCGGCTGAGACTACTTTGTGAACCACCGTCATTTTCCCCCTTTCCTGTTCCAGTCGCGAGCAGTTCGCAGGAAAAACGATCGCAGCTAAGCCTCTCTGTGGCCCAAATCTCTCCAATTTTATCTTAATTGTCTTTTCGTAGGATACACGTAGGAGGAAGTAATACGTTTGTTCACTCTTCTGGGGATGTACGCTCTCGCAACTTTAACAATAAACCACACCGTGATGCAGAACGCCTCTCTTGCAGCGTCTGCACGTTCACATAGAAGAGTTCTTGAAAATATGTCTTCAGAAATGCATGAGAGTTTTTGTCGGATCACCGATGTGTTGTTACGAGTGTTATTTACAAGTGCCATCACGAGTGAAACTCGCATCACTAGTAAATAGAATTAACTGCATTACTCGGCAATTTGAGATCACCCAGAGACAAAATTTGAATCGTCAACTTCCACCTCCTTCTCGAAGGTGTTTTACCTGATGTAAATGAGAAAAAATCGGAGCAATGTATACGTGCTGTGCTACATATTCTTGCATGTGAATCACCCGTGCGTCTAGATTTTGTGTGTGCGCTTGTTGGAGGCCTACGTTCTACCAACTGAACAATGTCTCCTATTTCATCCACACTCTGTCCATTTGCTCGTTCAGATGAAAGACGACTGCTGGACAGCACCAGCCTTGTGCAGATTAACGAGAACACAAGTAAACACTGTTCAGTGTGGTACTATGGAGTTCTGAAACCACCTACCGTATTCTCTACAAGCACCAGCGTTTCCAGCATAAAATCTATACACTGTATACCATATCAGCGCACTCAGCACGTTTAAATACGTGCGGTATGCTTAAGGGTATACGGAATGAGTTTTTCGATGAAAAAATCGATTTTTGGGTAAATGAATTTTCGAAAAATTTAGACTCTCCCGTTTAATACCATGTATAAAATATTAGGGATGACGTGAATAGAACTATTTTAAATAATTTTTTAAAATAATTTCGACACACGATGTTCCGCACCTTGTATATGAGACGCGAAATATACCTGATATAGACAGCCTTGCCAGAGATATAATTGAGCACAAGAGAGTTAGCTTTTCTGTTGGCTACACTGCTAGACAGTTGACAATAGATTCTGCACCATTTGTATTGTTTCCTTTGTGGTACATCCATGTCATTGTTGTGAAAGTCGTATGTGGAGAAGTCATTGAGTTTTCCTTCCTTCAACATGCCAAGACCTAGTCTGAAGGTATTTAGAAAGCGTGTACATTGGCGCAAGAAAGTAAAGTGTACTAAAAATTCGTCTGATTCATCTTCATCAGTATCTGATGTCCCAGTAGCGGCTAACCTCAACACTGGTAGTGATACATTGAGTGATGCTGCTGCCACTACACCGGAAAGTGCTTCAAGAAGAAAACTAGCTGGAATTGAAGAAGAATACAAGAAACTAAATGCTGGGACTACAAAATATGAGGTAATTAACGTCTCTTTATTATCAGACGTTTTGGAGAACAATGTGTGCTGAAAACAATGTGGAAAATGTGGTGTTTCATTGAAAACAAACTTACATGTAGGACTTGCTTGTGAATTAGAGTTGATGTGCAGTTATTGCAAACACAGTGTTACTTTCTTCAATTCCTCACATGTTACTGCAGATACAGGTAAACTATACGATATAAACATTACACTGGTTTATGGATTACGGTGTATAGGAAAGGGCAGGGCTGCAGGTGCCATGTTGTGTGGTGTGATGAACCTCCCTCCTCCACCTTCAAAATTAAACAAACACATAATTGCAATAGGCTCTGCTTTAGAAGATGTGGCACAGGAAAACATGAAAGATGCTGTTGAGGAAGCAGTTGTTGAAAATAATAATAGCAGAGACTTGTCCATAGCTTTTGATGGAAGCTGGCAGAAGAGAGGCCACACATCTCTGAATGGTGTAGTAACAGCTACAAGTGTGGACACTGGTAAGGTAGTTGATGTGGCAATACTTTCCAAGCATTGCAGATGCAAGGAGAAAATGAAAACTAAACATGAAGAGGAGTGCATGGCAAATTACTATGGGTCAAGTGGTGGTATGGAAGTTGCTGGTGTAAGAAGTATTTATCAACGCTCAGTAAAATGGTACAACGTTAGATACATAAATTATCTTGGAGATAGTGACTCAAAGGCTTTCAAAGAAATCGAGGAACTGAGATCCTATGGTAACGATGTGAAAATTTCCAAATTGGAGTGCGTGTTGGCCATGTTTAGAAAAGGATGGGATCAAGACTTCGACGGCTCAAGGCTAGCACGAAAGGCAAGAAATTGAGCGATGGAAAAACTTTAGATGGGAAAAATAGACTGACAGATGCTACAATAGATCATATTCAGAAGTGCTATGGTCTAGCAATAAGACAGAATACAGCAGATGCAGAATTAATGAGAAGAGCAGTCTGGGCTCTGTTTTTTCGTACAGCTTCAAACAATGAGAATCCCCAACATGGGCTATGTCCAAAAGGAGACGATAGTTAGTGCAAGTACCACAGAGGCTAGGTAACTAAGAAACAATACAATCACCCTCATCACCTGCCACCTGCCATAATGGATGAAATAAAACCAATATTCCGAGACATCGCAGATATTAGTCTACTAAAGAAATGTCTTCATGGCCGGACTCAAAATCCAAATGAGTGTGTGACCCATGTGATATGGAATAGACTACCTAAAACTGTGTTTGTGGGTATAAACACACTTCACTTTGGCGTTTATGATGCTGTTTCATCATTCAATCAGGGCAATACAAAAAAGTGCAAAGTTCTGCAGAAGTTGGGGCTCTGTGTAGGACTACGAACTGCCGCAGCTATGCTTTGTTTGGCCAAGGAACGGCTCAGGTCTTCAGATAATGCCTTAAAAGTATATTCAAAGATGGCTAGACAGCATAGCACCGCCATCAAGAGGAAGCTGTTGGACGATTCTGATGATACAAGCTATGGAGCAGGCTTGTACTGAAGTAAAAACTTTGACGCTAATTTCCCGTAACTTTAGTTTTTTGTGTATAAGGTACATTTTCTCAGGGCCTATTCACAGTAGAAAGATGAAATTTTCTGTAGTTGTTCCTTAAGACCTAATATATCTGAATTAAAAGATATCTGGAATTATTTTGTATTAATGGATGTAAATTTTAAAATACTTGTTAAAACATATAACATTTTTAAACATTTACAAAAAATAAAATATCTGAAAAACTATACATTATTTTTTCTAAATTAATAATTCAGCATAAAAGCAGAACATATCTCTGCGTACTGTGAAAAAATCAAGAGTATCGTCCAAATAACAAATGAGAAAATGTTCCTAACTTTTAGCTCAGTTTAACATTGTAAGCATAGGACGTTCCGTATACCCTTAAACGATTCGTGAGAATTGACCAACAAATCACATTCACAATCATAGCTGAAAAATTCAGTTATACAGACTCAAGCACATCTTCACAACTTGAACTTGAAAACAAAAAATGACAGTCGATAAACAAACCCATAACTGCTGGAACATCAACACGTGAAATGCGAACTTATCTCTGTTATCAAGAAAATTCGAAAGGGCACTCAGGTTGAAATCAGAATGTATCAAAATCGACATTTAACTTAAACATCTGCCTTTAGTTTAATACGTTCAGTGAATATTTGTTAGATCTACATTATGACAGCTGTATTTCTGTAGTCAATAAAAGCTTTACACATTTAAAAGGAATTTATTCAAATTACTCTGTACTAGCACATCATAAATTACTTACTACTGCTCCCGAAACACCTTGTATAAATGGTGCACAAACTAGGGCTTGACTACATAATTGCTATCTCCGTTGAACACCGCCAGAAAAAATGCAACAGTTTCAACAAGTTCATTATACTGACAAATAAGGTGACCTGTAGTTCATCATTGAAAGAATATATGTGACGACTGATTCAGACCAAGTGAAACACACGTCACAGCATAGGGTGTCAGAACAGTCGCATCAATAGATCGTGTTCTCACCTCTGCCGATAACGCAGGCGGATATTCTGGCATGCAAGCGATCATAAACGCGCCGAATGTCACCCTGCGATAGAACTTGTATCTTCTGTTTTTTTTTTGTTGCAGTTCAGTAACGGTACTTGTAGGCCCCAGAGAATGTGTCAGTTCCTACTTGACGATGTCTCCCACATGTGTTCGGCTGACGAGAGATCTGATGATCTTGCTGTACAGGGCAATTGTTGTTCACCGGGAAGAGCACTTCCCGTCGCAGCAGCCATATATGGACGTGGATTATCCTGCTAAAAAAACACACCACATTCCAGTCAAAAAATGGCAGTACTACGGGGATAACAGCCTGGTTAATGTAGCGGGTACCTGTTACATTACTCTTGAGAAACACCAAATGTGACTGGGAGTTCTAATCGATGGCCCCAACACCATGAAGTCTGGAATGAGATCTGTGTGTCGTGGACGAATGCACTCTGGAACTGGAAGCTCACCAGATGTACACCATACACCTGCACGTCCATCACTCGCATTCTTACAGTACCTAGTCTCATCAATGAGGATAACAGGGCGACATTACACTTAGCAGTCAACTGTTTCACAGCACCAAAGTAGCCTTGCTGGTCGTATCATGGCGACGGTGGTAGCTTGACCAGAGGCACTCGCCATCTTCATCCCGCTGCAAGCAGGTAGTTCGCAATGGTCGTTGGTAAAACAGCAGGTGCAATGTGGGCCCAGATTTCGTTCGTGGATGATGTTCGGTCGGCCACTGCTGCTCGGGCAATGCGTCGGTCTTGACGAGCTTTTGTACTACGCGGACGCCCAGAACCCGGTCTACGGGTGTGGGATTGTTCAACAGGTCACCGTTGAAAGCAACGACACAACACCGATACACTTGCCCAACAAGTGCAGCAATCCATCGATATTCATCCACCTTCCTGTAGGCCCACTTTGCGACCACGTTCAAGTGATAGAAGTTGTACAACAGGAATACGTACTGCTGACTGTCGCATGGTTGTGCCCTAGAATGAGTGTTTCTCTCACTGTTCACCTCTAAACTCAGCACACTTACTGCCTCCGGATTAAAAAAATGGTTCAAATGGCTCTGAGCACTATGGGACTTAACATCTGAGGTCATCAGTACCCTAGAACTTAGAACTACACTCCTGGAAATGGAAAAAAGAACACATTGACACCGGTGTGTCAGACCCACCATACTTGCTCCGGACACTGCGAGGGGGCTGTACAAGCAATGATCACACGCACGGCACAGCGGACACACCAGAAACCGCGGTGTTGGCCGTCGAATGGCGCTAGCTGCGCAGCATTTGTGCACCGCCGCCGTCAGTGTCAGCCAGTTTGCCGTGGCATACGGAGCTCCATCGCAGTCTTTAACACTGGTAGCATGCCGCGACAGCGTGGACGTGAACCGTATGTGCAATTGATGGACTTTGAGCGAGGGCGTATAGTGGGCATGCGGGAGGCCGGGTGGACGTACCGCCGAATTGCTCAACACGTGGGGCGTGAGGTCTCCACAGTACATCGATGTTGTCGCCAGTGGTCGGCGGAAGGTGCACGTGCCCGTCGACCTGGGACCGGACCGCAGCGACGCACGGATGCACGCCAAGACCGTAGGATCCTACGCAGTGCCGTAGGGGACCGCACCGCCACTTCCCAGCAAATTAGGGACACTGTTGCTCCTGGGGTATCGGCAAGGACCATTCGCAACCGTCTCCATGAAGCTGGGCTACGGTTCCGCACACCGTTAGGCCGTCTTCCGCTCACGCCCCAACATCGTGCAGCCCGCCTCCAGTGGTGTCGCGACAGGCGTGAATGGAGTGACGAATGGAGACGTGTCGTCTTCAGCGATGAGAGTCGCTTCTGCCTTGGTGCCAATGATGGTCGTATGCGTGTTTGGCGCCGTGCAGGTGAGCGCCACAATCAGGACTGCATACGACCGAGGCACACAGGGCCAACACCCGGCATCATGGTGTGGGGAGCGATCTCCTACACTGGCCGTACACCACTGGTGATCGTCGAGGGGACACTGAATAGTGCACGGTACATCCAAACCGTCATCGAACCCATCGTTCTACCATTCCTAGACCGGCAAGGGAACTTGCTGTTCCAACAGGACAATGTACGTCCGCATGTATCCCGTGCCACCCAACGTGCTCTAGAAGGTGTAAGTCAACTACCCTGGCCAGCAAGATCTCCGGATCTGTCCCCCATTGAGCATGTTTGGGACTGGATGAAGCGTCGTCTCACGCGGTCTGCACGTCCAGCACGAACGCTGGTCCAACTGAGGCGCCAGGTGGAAATGGCATGGCAAGCCGTTCCACAGGACTACATCCAGCATCTCTACGATCGTCTCCATGGGAGAATAGCAGCCTGCATTGCTGCGAAATGTGGATATACACTGTACTAGTGCCGACATTGTGCATCCTCTGTTGCCTGTGTCTATGTGCCTGTGGTTCTGTCAGTGTGATCATGTGATGTATCTGACCCCAGGAATGTGTCAATAAAGTTTCCCCTTCCTGGGACAATGAATTCACGGTGTTCTTATTTCAATTTCCAGGAGTGTACTTAAACCTAACTAACCTAAGGACATCACACACATCCATGCCCGAGGCAGGATTCGAACCTGCGACCATAGCGGTCGCTCCAGCCGGTGTGGCCGTGCGGTTCTAGGCACTTCAGTCTGGAACAGCGTGACCGCTACGGTCGCAGGTTCGAATCCTGCCTCGGGCATGGATGTGTGTGATGTCCTTAGGTTAGTTAGGTTTAAGTAGTTCAAAGTTCTAGGGAAATGATGACCACACATGTTAAGTCCCATAGTGCTCAGAGCTATTTTTTGAACCATAGCGGTCGCGTGGCTCCAGACTGGAGCGCCTAGAACCGCTCGGCCACACCGGCCGGCTGCCGGATTAAAAACAGAGAGTCTACAGACCGGCCTCTTGAATGCCACCTGATCGCCGATGACACTAACAAATGAGTCACTAACACTGCAACCCCTCAGTATACGCATATTTTACCCTGGTGCTATGAAAACAGTCTAAAAATGGCCTAAGCACTGTGGCACTTAACATCTGAGGTCATCAGTCCCCTAGACTTAGAACTACTTAAACGTAACTAACCTAAGGACATCGCACACATCCATGCTCGAGGCAGGTTGGCTTGGTTCAAATGGCTCTGAGCACTATGGGACTTAACATCTATGGTCATCAGTCCCCTAGAATTTAGAACTACTTAAACCTAACTAACCTAAGGACAGCACACAACACCCAGTCATCACGAGGCAGAGAAAATCCCTGACCCACCCGGGAATCGAACCCGGTAACCCGGGCGCGGGAAGCTCGAGGCAGGATTCGAACCTGCGACCTTAGCGGACTGAAGCGCCTAGAACCGCTCGGCCACAGCGGCCGGCTGAAAACAGGCTTTGAAAGTTTTGCATTTTTTTCCGGCAGTGTTTAATCTGATGTCAAACTGATCGTCGCCCAAGAATGACCATTTCAAACTATCACACACTCTCGTACACAGCTAGTTCCACATAGAATTTACAAAAAATACAGACAGCAAACGGCCGGTTATTTACTCTCACGCATGCTCTTTCCCACCGCCCTCCGGTCCTTTTGTTGCCGGAGTCGACCGCACTGTTTACAAATGGGCCACGCCGCAGGAGCGGCGCGCCTCACCCCGCCTCCAGACAACAGACAGGGCACGTACGCCGCGCATCAGCCGCTGCGAATTCCTCGGACGTCACAACACGGTTGCGGGGCGCCGGTGAAAAATGCGTTCGGAGCGCCATGGGCGGGGAAAGATGGACAAGCTAATGCGCCTCGGGCAGAGCCAAAGCGCCGAGGAGTTGTTTGGAATTTAAATATTTACGCGTATTGGTCTCTCTAGCACCGCACGGGTGATGCAGTAGGAGATATCGGCCGCGTAAATCTCCTGACGAGGCGTTGAGGGGAGGGAAGAGCGAAAGAGAGAGGAGCGGAAAAAATTGGGGGCCATGCACGAAGGGGTTTGGGTTTACACGACGGCTGAAGAGACGAGCCGTTCGCAGCGGCGTAGCTGATGTTGTGCTGACCGGGCGCGCTGCTTTAAGTCTCCTGGGGCGCTAAATGAGGCCGGTCATGGGTCAAGCGCCGGCAAATATATTAAACGAAGCACCGTGCTACTGCTGCTGAGGCCCGGCCGGAAACACTGGCTGCGTGCGGGTGGTTCTGGGCAGGTCGTATCGTATCAAGTCTTCCCCTCAGGGACTGTTGCTGCTTTCCAGCACAGAGCTGCAGCATCCAAGCTCGTTGACTGCTCCCTGGTAAGCAATGAATCAGTTCTGCGCTGTTATAAGAAATCTTTCCCCTTCTTTTACTGTCGACACGTTTTTGGATGTGGTAGTCTACATGGCCCTTTTGGGTTTGTACGTCGTTGCGAGGAAACTGATGATGCTGTTGTTGTCATCGGTAATGACGATAATGCTATTAGGTTTACGGTGCTCAACAGCTTGGTCATCAGCGCCATTACTGGATACCAATACACACATATCGTGGTTTGGACGATGCCTGCTCTCACAAGTGAAATTTCTGTGTGAGTTCCCCAGGGACAGCTCTCCTAGCAGAAGTGCACCGTAGGGCTTTGAAGGAGCGAAGTATTCTTGATGAATGGAAAAAAAGCACAGGTCATTCCGTTTGCAAGAAGGGTCGTCTAGCAGACGTACAAAACTATAGGCCTGTAAGTCCGATATCGGTCTGTTGGCACATGTTTTATCCTGGCGATTTATGACATCTCTGAAGTGCGCAAGTCTCCTCTGCAAAAATCAACACAGGGTTCAAAAGCAGCGATCGTGCGAAACTCAGCTTGCTCTATACATTTACGACAGTGGGAAAGCAGTAGATACCGGCGCCCAGATACGTGCCGTGTTACTTGATTTTCATCAGGCGTTCGATATATTTCTGCACTACTGCTTAATGAATAATGCGCGAGCGTATTGAACAGCACACTAGAACAAAGTACGTCATTCTAAACGCTATGAAATCTTCAGACGTAAAGGTTAACTCCGGGCTTAGCTCAAAGGAGGGCCATAGGGCCACTACTTCTCACAACATATACAGTCCAGTCATGTTAATGCGACCACCTGTCAAAAACCTGATTAACCACCTTCTGCAACGCGGACCAGCAGGAAGAGAGCCAATGAGGTCCCAGTGCCGTGGTCAGCTGCACTAGGTTCAGGATCTTTTGCGAGAACAGCTCAGACGAGGTGGGTCCACAGATTCTCGGCTGGGTTTTAATCCGGGGATTAAAAAAATGTGGGGCATTGTCTATTGAACGACCCTCGTAATTCGTCGTTGACAATGGCTTTTAATGGGTTTACAGGCTTTGTATGAGAGTTACTAAGTGTATCGCTTGAGTGTAGCTGACTGTTATGAGTGTGCTACTGTGTATGTAACGTTTGTGTTGTATGATGACCAGAGAAGGGAGAGAGTGAAACACCGGACCACCACACAGCCTACTGCACTTTAACGGCACCAAGGGCACCACCAGGCTTAACGGACATATCCTATGGACAGGTCACCATCAACAGTGGCACGTGCCCACACTTCACGAGGCACTGCGAGATACTAGTGGTGAGTATTTCTTCCATTGCCAGGTTTCGAAACGGCTACTTCCTAGTCAAGCGTGCGTTAACAACTTCGGCTTCGAAGGATGGTATCGACAACTGTAATAACACGAACTGTTCTTTGTGTAACAGGAAAAAAGAAGACATGCGGCCAGGTGGCTTCTGATCCCCATAGCGACGAAGTGCCGCTGAATAATACAGCTGCTCAACGGCTGTTTTGGCCAACAGAGAATTGACTAGTGAGTTTCAGTACTGCGCTCGGCAATCCATTTCTACATCAAGCAATAGTCGTGGATGACTGCTGTCATCAACAAGCTGTTATGCATGGTAGTTGACTCTGGCGGTGGCGATTTTACCCGTATCAACGGCTACTCTGGCTACAGACATGCACAGTGAGTGCAGGACTTTAGATATTGAGTGATTGATGTGGTGGACGTAGACGATGTGTCTCGATCAGATGCCTTGATTTTCTCCGTTTTTCTCGTCCTGCACCCGTCCGCCCCTGCAATGGCCAGTTCAAGGTCTGACGAGATGTCAGCCACATGGACTACGAGCTATGCTCTTAGCTGTGAGGACAGGAGTGGTCTCACATCAGGGCCACATTTACGTGCAGTCTATCCACACCAGTGGTTTCAAACCTGGGGGTGATTACCCACTGAAGGGTAAAAAGAAATTCCCTGAGGGGTAAAAACTAAACGATTCGATTCTGTTTCAGTCACGGAACTAAATTATTTTCAAAAGATCATTTTTATTATCATCACAATTTTGTAAGTTTTCTAATAATAATTATATACATTATCAATCATTAATTTTCCTCAATTAGTAGCATTAATGTGGTGGAGGTTACAGGTTCCTCACATAGTTCAACCACTACAGACATATGTTGAGCTTTGTCCTGTACATCGCTGATGATAAAAGTGAAACATATGCGTAACGAATGCTAAATATCTCAAGAAAATCTCTCTTCCAAGCTGTAGATAGTATTGGCAGTAGTCCAGAAATTGCTTCATTTTTCGCTTCGAAACAGATAAATGAAGTAATTGACGGCAAGACACAGCAGTAACTACATAAGGGCTACTACAGCGCTGTACACAGTATTATTACTATTATTATTATTATTACTCTTGACAATATGAATTCTTCCAATTTTTGCTCGTTCAGAAGTAACGATTGCAGCAGTCAAGTGATTTACGAAGAGTAAGTACAGCGCACAAATTTTAACGTGTTGATATTAAATGGTGTTGCGGTGAGCAGGTCCAACAAGTGCCGCAGCGGAGAGAAGTTATGCACGGGAGGTATGCTTTGTAAAAAGTCTTCCATTCTACAGTTTAGTTCGGTGCTATAGCTAGTGATAATGTGCGACAGGGGGCAACAGATGGCTAGGAGGGAGGGAGGAAGGCGGGGATACTAGCTAACGTCTAATTGCACACAGGGGTAATTGTCTCAGAAACGCTGGGAACCGCTGATCTACACTAACGGGCCACAACATTATGAACACTGCTCACGGTGAGATTAAACGCCGAACGGTGGCGTTGCCGAACGTGGCGCAGTGAAGAAAGCATACAGCACAGCAGGGACGAATCGGTAATCATTCCAGCGGCTCCGAGAGCCTCAAAGGGAGAAATCCACTGGCACAAGTTACTTTGACAAAGGGCACGTTGTTACGCCCCGGCTGTTGGAACAAGCAACTCGCAAACTGTTCACCTGCTACTGTCTTCAGTAGACGAAGAAAGCTGTTGAAGAATGGTGAAACAACGAGTTGGCGACAGGGTGTTAGACGTCCACCCCTCAGCAGACGAGGTGGAGTTTCGAGACTTGTCCGCTCTGTAATGTAGTGTAGACTGAGATCTGTGGCAGTTTTAACGACAAAGAACAATGCTGAAGTTTCAGAACACACCGCACAGCATACATTGTCAAAATGATGCTCCACAGCAGACGACCCTTATGTTTTCCCATATTGACCTAGCATCATCGTCATTTACGACTGGAATGGGGAAAGGGTCATCAAATTTGAACTGTGAATCAGTGAAAATATGTCACCTGGTGGTATGACTCACATTTCAACCAGGTCGATGGCTGTGTCCAAATACATCGCTATCAAGTCAAACGGCTGCACGAACCAAGGACCGTGTCACGGGCACAGGCAAACGGAGACAGTATTATGCTGCAGGACATATTCCTCTGGGTTCACATGCGGCCTGTGGTAGAAGTCGAAGATACCATGACAGCGATGAACTACGTGAACATTACGGGGGACCATATTCATTCCATCATGCGTGATGTCTTCCCCGACCTTCCAGCAGGAATACTGTCAGAGTCACAAGGCCAGAATCGTGGAGGAGTTTGACAGTGAAATTATGTTGTTGCCTTGACCACGAACAAGGGCTGATCTGAACCCGATGGAATACGGTTGGGACGCTATTGGATGTCAGCTGCGTGCTCACAAGCCATAGGCGGGTAATTAACGGAAATCGAGTGATCTGTGCGTAGATATTCGATTACAGATACTTCCGGAAACCTATGGAGGACTTTTCGAATTCATTTCACGCAGAACTGATACTGTATCGTGTTCCACAGGTGGGGCAGGGTGCTATTAAACAGGTGGCTATATCGTTTCAGCTCATCATTGTAGGCTACTGAGTAGAGCACGGCACCACAAAGGGGCCAGCACCACAAAAATTTAAAATAAATGTCGTCTTTGTTTTAATACCGTGGTCGTGACCCTCTTATAATCGTAAAAGACGTTGATTTAGACGCTCCCTCGCCTCACGTTCTCCATGGTGTCCGATCAAAGATGTGGTACTTAATTCGGCAAAATCACTACAACTTAAAAAAAATAGCTAACGATATTTTGACAGCGTGAAGTCAGTTTGATTTCAAGAGGAGTGGTTTCCTTACGCGTTTTATTTCATTAAAACCACAACTCATAAAATATTTGTTTCGTGTCACCAGACGTATATTCCTAAGCTCTTGAAGATGGGGAAAAACACTTTCAGCTAACTTTATTCGTTTAAGAGATGTTGCTGGAAAGTGCTGTATCTGAATATCATAAATTAAAAATTTATTTTTCCGTACATTTCTTTTTTATTTTGTGTTTCTATGAAAACATTTTTGATTATAAGTGCAGTATGCTGTTTTCAAATCTGAAACATTGATTTCTGCTTGGACATCAATTTAATCGTTTTTTTCTTTCCTTAAATTAGTATAGTTATCCCTAATTATTCCAGTTCCTTTGTTTTTAATGTCATCAAATTATTAATTCATAAATTTTGTAGTACAGTTTTTTAAAATTAAATAACAAACTTAAATTTTTTCGTTTTATGCCTTTAATTCGGAAATTGATCTAAAATACAATGTCTAAAGATTAGTTACCGCCAAATTTCCTCGGGTGAGGCACGTGCCACAAGTTCAGCCTATGGGTCTGTATAGCCTAAATATATTCCTGTCTCTCACATACACAGCAGCAGTCTGCACTTCAGCTGCCGGCCGGTGTGGCCGAGCGGTTCTAGGCGCTTCAGTCAGGAATCGCGAACCCGCTACGGTCGCAGGTTCGAATTCTGCCTCGGGCGTGGATGTGTGTTAAGTCCTGAGGTTAGTTAGGTTTAAGTAGTTCTAAGTTTTAGGGGACCGATGACCTTAGAAGTTAAGTCGCATAGTGCTCAGAGCCATTTGAACCATTTATTTTGCACTTCAGCTGCTCAAGAGGTTATGATGACAGAAACAATTGCTCCAGTCTTTTTCTTGGTCGTTGCTAGTTTGATTTCCCGCTCGCCACCTGCCAAATTTTTTAGCTTTTTCTGTGTTGTTTTTGGTGTGCCTTTTGCTTATTGAAACCACTGTCACGTTTGTGATGTCTGTGTAAATGGAAGTGGTAGCTTTTCTTAACAGTGGTCACCTGACTGTCGTCGAATTTTACTGTGTGACGGAAGTCACACAGCGTACGCCCCCAAAGAACAGACAGCACACGAAATCCACAGCTGTGGTACATATCATGTAACTGAAGGCGGAGGGACGCGAAAAGAAAGGGAAAGGACTAATGATATTAACTATATCGGGAATTTGTGCGGAATTAGCGGCGACGAGTGAAAATGTGTGCCAGGAAGGGATTCGAATCTGGGATATCCTGATTACTTTTTTTGTTTCTTTCACTCATCTACACTGCCTTCTTCAAGCTAGCTTTCTTTTCCATTTTATTTTTATCACTGTTTGCTGAATAAACTCAAGTAATTTCCTATTTGAAAATTAACTAAGCAGGCCAATTTTCCTTTCATTGCTGGTGCCTGAAAGATGTTGTTTTGAAATAAAACCACATTATCAGTGAAAGCAAAATATAAATTGTGGAAATAGGTCTCACTACTTACGAGCGCGATTATAATAGCAGATTTTGGGAGTATACCTTCAACTGCCGACATTTACAGCAACAATTTCCTGTATCGTTACACTGTGTAGAATCTGTATTCAGTGGCAGATACGTTGATGCGCTCAACGGAACGAGCTGTGGTGTCCAAGCAAATCATTTAAAATACTCGCTGCGGACAGGATTCGAACCTCATTGGATTTCAAGTTCAACTACTTTTTTTTATCTTCCCTCGGGGAGTAGAAAAGGAGCTTAAAAAAAAAGGAAGGACTATTGCCACCTCCACTTTTGCCCTAAGTAGCAAAAAAAAAAAAAAAATCAAACTTCAGGCGTTGGACTCTCTCTAATCCTACTCCCAGTACGACTAACCTAGAGCTACGAGGGCGCGAGAAAGGACAGAGGGAAGAACAGCGCAGTGAAGCCGTGAAAATTGAACATAATAAGTTTTTATGATCGCCTTAAGTAGCGGAGCCTGCGTCGGCCAACACGTTCAATCGTGCCTTCTCGTTGAGTGGGCGTCGATCCTGTTTTCACTTTGGCTATGTTCAGCTTCTCATGGCTTGGACGTTCCAGCTGCGAAGCGGATCGTTAAAGGTGCTCCCTAAGAAATTGGAGAAGTATTCCGGCGTGATAGGATGCATGTCGATCGTTGAGATAATTCCAATATCTAAGCGCTGTTGTTAAAAAGATACGAAATCGTGTGGCCACAGACCCATTTCACAGAGTTAGTTTTGGTGGTGGGGTAAAAAGTCTCCTCCGGGAATGAAAGTGTGTGGATGTCGATCTGAACGAGTGTTTGGCAAATAAGACATGCCAAAGTACGCCGCGAAAGAGTCTAAATATCGGACGCTGGACCACAGTGGAACCGGTGGTCGTCTGTGTCGTCCACTTCACAGTGGTAGCAGAGGGGGAGTCTGCTAGATGGATGCGATGCAGCCGATGTCGGTTACTTGTTTGCCATTCACTGTGATATACCAGGCTGACTGGACGTCGGACTCGAGAAAGCAGGCGTGGACCGCTTTCCACATGTGCCGCCACTCATACTGGGGATACTTAAGTTCGATAGGGTTGGGCGGGTGACATTTTTGTGACACTTTTTAAACTGTTTTCGTGTGATACAAACGTGTAAATGGTAAAGACCTGTAGACATAAGTCCAAGAAAAATGGTCGGATATGATAAAAGGGGGTGAAATGGGCGATACCAAAACTGGGGCAGACAAAGAGATCTACGGAAAGTTTTGGAATGGGAATCCAGTGAGGCTCTGCGGGCAAAGATGCCAGAGTTTGAGTTGTGAGATGACGTACAGTGCCACGATTCTGGTCAGCGAGTGTATTAATCCCACCCTATCACAGTCTGATAGGAGTGCACGGAAGTCGTATTGCTCTTTGAATATCATCCCTGCGCTGACGGAAGAGCCCAGTGCCATCAACAGAAGTCGAGTCAGGAGAGTTGGGACCCCTGAGCAACATGTGGTATATGTGAGGCATGATAGATGTTTACATAATGTCGAGGGCTCATAGTTGGTGATCTGCAAGGTTTGCTCTGATGGTCTGTATTAAACGCCAACCGTTATAGCCCCTGAGTGACGGAGATCGGCTGTGAAGTCAATGTCAAGACATCGAACTATGACGGCGACGCTAAGGGAGGCGACGCTCCTCTTCATTAGGCCCTCACCAATGAGCAAGA
Source organism: Schistocerca piceifrons (assembly GCF_021461385.2). Lineage (NCBI taxonomy): Eukaryota > Metazoa > Arthropoda > Insecta > Orthoptera > Acrididae > Schistocerca > Schistocerca piceifrons. The sequence continues at coordinate 474,038,594 of NC_060138.1, read as the reverse complement.
TCTTGGATTTGGACACGTTGGGAGAGCCGCCCAAAGCGTCGCAATAAGTCACCGCCCATGTCAGAGCTGCTTGAACTTCATCCTCACTGCGCAGATAAAGGACTAGGTCATCTACATAGGCCATGCCACAGAAACGGTGCTGTGCAACGTCACGTCTTCCAAATGGTGGCGCAACCCCTGGAGTTACAAAGCAAAAGCATATAAACTCGTGGAAAGGGGGCAGCCTTGCTGGAGAGACCGTGCTATGATCAGGCGCGGCGTAAGGCGACCGTTGTACATGATTTTGGAGGACGCGCCGCTCGAAGGGCGCAAAACTATCATGACAGTACTTCCAGAGAAACCCATATGCTGAAGAAGTGTCCGCAAATAGGAGTGGTCAACACAGTCGAAGGCCTGGCTAAGTCTAACGATGCCAAGGCATTGGGAAGACGTTGGTGACGAGAAAATGCTATCGTGTCTAGATAATGGCAAAGGGCTGTACGGATGTTGTTGTCGCCTCCTAGGGACGTTTGGTCGCAGGAGGAGAGTCGCGATGCCAGCAGCCATGCAAATATTTTCATATCACTGTTGAGCAACGTGATTGGTCGATAATCATGAACCGTTGATGGCCAGCATGGGGATTATTATGCCATCGAGGAAGGGATCACTATCATCAGGGACATCAGCTCTTGCGTGATGGTCGTCTACGTGGAAGCCAACAAAAGATTAAAACTTCTGTAAAATTCGATGGGCATACCATCGGGTTCAGGGGATCTGTTATCAGATCCCATCTTGATAGCATCGAGTACTTCATCTGTGGTCACGTCTTCCTGGACTCCATGTGCTACCTCCACCTGTAGAGCGCTCGTAGTAAGTTGTGCGACCTGTGTGATCAGTTTCGCGGAATGTAGTACAGTGGCATACAATCCGACGAAATGCTTGCGGAGAGCACGACGAATCGTTTGTTGGGTCTCATGACGGGGGTCTTCTGTGTCAGTCAGGACGTGGATCAGAGCCCTGCGTCGCCGTTGTCTTTCCTGAAAGAGGTGGTACGTCGATGGATATTCTTGAGTTAGATGAGTAGAAGTCCAAGACTGGACTACAGTTCCTTCCAAGTGATGGCGCATGGTCAAGAACATCTGCCCCTTCGTTCGGTGTACCACTGTTTGCCAGGCTCGCGAAAAAGGTTCAAATGGTTCAAATGGCTCTGAGCACTATGGGACTTAACATCTACGGTCATCAGTCCCCTAGAACTTAGAACTACTTATACCTAACTAACCTAAGGACATCACACAACACCCAGTTATCACGAGGCAGAGAAAATCCCTGACCCTGCCGGGAATCTAACCCGGGAACCCGGGCGTGAGAAGCGAGAACGCTACCGCACGACCACGAGCTGCGGAGTCGCGAAAAAAGGCACCGCTGCACAGTCACAAAGAATGGAGTAGTAAAAGTGTAAGGGATTTCTTCACCGTGCCCTAACTTCCTTACCACAACTAATAAATGTTTTACAGAGGGCTGGCTTTGACAAGAGAGCGATTAAGATAAGATGCAGTCATAGGCATCACAACGCCAGCATTGTGCCCACGCATCCTCGACCATACGGCAACCGTCTGGCGAGGTCAGTGGGCGATATTGAATGCCACTATGCCACACATGCTGTCGGGCGAGAGTGCGTCACAGATGTATGCTTGATGGTCTGAAGAGGCCATGGGCCAGACTTCCGCATGGCGAGTGCCACCAGCATGAGGGCGGATCAGATAGATGCGGTCTATGCGGCTTGACAAGTGAGCGGTGTAAAATGTGTAACCTGGGTGAGTTTCGTGGAGCTTAGTCCAGGCGTCAACGAGTCGCAGGTGATTGGTATCCATTGAGAGTACCACACAAGATGAAAGCCGCGTAATCGGTCGGCTGGACCTTGTGTCGAACTGAAGTCCCCATCAAGCATCAATCGTCTTGTGGACCTGTGGGGAGTGGTGTTATCTCCTCAGTGAAAAATGTATGTCGGTGATCACGGCGGCTAGAGCCATACTGTGCTTGGATATTAATGATACCCTGTGTGGTGCGGAGGTATACGACCAATGTCGGAGGCATGAGAAACATGGGCCGTGTACCCCGTGGGCACTTGGAAGTCAGTGACGAACATCTCCTGTGGGAGTGCAGCATCAACAGCTGCAGAGTAGATGGTGTCTAGTAACACGGCCAGTTCGTGAGAGGCTCGGATTGTGGCAAGATTCATTATGGCGACACGATATTGCTGTGTCCAGTCCCTTGCAGTTGATGCAGAATGAGTATTGGAAGCAGCTGGCAGGTGTTGACCTGTTGGATGTGCCACGTTTGTCATGATTACTGGCAGGGCGCCAGTTCCGGCGCCTCTATGGGGTACACCCATTTGGACACGCTGGCGGTCTGATCCACTCCTTCTTCAACATCATCGGCCCAGAATGCTGATATCAAAGGCATGCGACGGTCAAATATTCTCAGAGTGGGTGAAGCAAGTGCTGCAACAAAATCTGTGGGGGATCCGTTGTCCTCATGCAATAGAAGAATTGAGTACATGTTCTGGATTGAGAAAGGATCTGTCACAGGAGGAGCGCCAGGCGTCGCACAATATGATGGTACGCAATATGGAAGACCACTGTCAGACGTCTGGTCGTCATCTAGTGAGGCCACCTGAAGGAGGGTATTGTCGGAGTGTGTTTTCTGGCGTTTCTTGTGCTTGCGGGGCGACCGCTGTTTCCTGATATGTTGTTCTGAATCAGACTGTAGTAGTCCATGGTCCAATACCGTACCCATCTGGGGAAAGACAAAAGTCAGCACAAACTCGAGTTCGACGCCCATGGTTCGGACAGGTCATGCTGGTGCTGAGATTGGTATTTCTGGTGCGAGCACTGCAGATGACGCCATGCTGGTCCCATCAGCGCAGTGTGCTACGGAGGGTGACGTTGACGCAGCTTCAGGAATATCGTGGTGTGACGTGGACAACCTAAGGGTATAGCGCATCCGTTGATGTACTGATGTACACAACACTCCCTGTGATGCAAAAATGTATTCCGATCACGTCCAAGGGGTTCAAACGGAGATCCTCTCATATACACTGCTCAACTTCAAACGATCTTGGTCGTGGATGATGCTACCATCGTACAGTTGATGGGTAGGGACGTGAAGGTCAATGCTGTGGTCACGTCACCCAGTGGTATGTATCGAACGTCTGCATAAACTTTCGGACTGGACATGTCCTTCCTGGGCACATTCTGCGCACGTTCGTGGCTGGTCATCAAACAAGACGACGGTTTGCACACTGACAATCATCAGGTGCTATGGAACGTGTTTCGCCAGTTCCATTTCGCCCTGCCGGACGCCATTTAACACGAGGTAGGTCATAAATATTTGCCACTTCTCTGCCATATGGTTGGAAAGCGCCAATCACCAATTGTTGAGGTACTTAGAATGGGAGCTCAAACACCTATAGGGTTCGGAGACCGAATCCTGCATGGTCCACCATCATCCATTCATCAGAGTGTTTACGTTTTAGTCAAATGGCATGTCGCATAGCGCCTCGGTTAATGTAATGAAGTACACAACACTTCCTGTGATGCAAAAATGTATTCCGACCACGCCCAAGGGGTTCAGACGGAGACCCTCTCATATGAACTGTTCAACTTCAAAGACTCTTGATCGTGGATGTTTTGCCTGAAACGTAGCTTTGATCGTCGCACTCTTGTAAGAGTGCGGCACGAGGTACGGTAGTAGTAGACTCTGTATACACAAATACCGCGACGCGGAAGTAAACGACTCCAATAGTGGATCGCTGGCCGGCGAGCGCAGCAGCTCCGCACGCTACCACGGCTTAGAGCCGACTCATAACTAGGCAGCTGCGTTAATCTCTCCGCCATCCGGACACAGCGTTTATCGCAAATGCACGGACTGTCTCGGCACGCTCCATGGCTGACTCACATTTGCAAGTAGCGTCATCTATCTGCAGTCCGCGTTCATGTCCTCTGAATGTTGTGGATTTCTTGCCCACGGGGGCAAAACAATGATATGAATGCATGGTGTCTGTTATTTCGTACATGTTCGCGATTCGCGTTGGACAGCTCAGTCGGAAGAGCACTTACCCGCGAAAGGAAAGGTCCTAGGTTCGAGTCACCGTCCGACAAATAGGAAGTTTGTAATTAGTTCATACTCCGCTGCAGAGTGAAAATTCTCTATTTCTTTTTCGGGACTTCTAAGCCCATTAACAAAAGTGACCTGTGTTAGTGGATCGGTTTCCGGTACTGTCATCCGAGCCAATACGTTGAGACGAATTCATGATAGGCACAACTACAATGTGGTTATAATTAAATTTTCGCTATGTGAGCCAGTGTTGACGGAAAACTATTTACTATGGATAACCAACATTGCGGGAATGATGTTCAGACTCTGCGCTGCGTAATTTGCATTGCTGGTAGTGTTACTGTCCACCTCATCAGCTCCGTGGTCACCGCACCAGACTGCCATGGCCTACCGGAGTGGCCGAGTGGTTCTAGGCGCTACAGTCTGGAACCGCGCGACCACTACGGTCGCAGGTTCGAAACCTGCCTCGGGCATGGATGTGTGTGATGTCCTTAGGTTAGTTAGGTTTAAGTAGTTCTAAGTTCTAGGGGACTGATGACCTCAGAAGTTAAGTCCCATAGTGCTCAGAGCCATTTGAACCATTTGACTGCCATGCAGCGCGCCCGGTTTCCTTGCCCACCGAGGCAAATCAGTGATATGTATGCCTCCTCGGAGATTTTCTCCGTACTTTGTTGTCCTCATTATCATTTCATAATGTGACGTCAACTGAGAAGACTTACAACATTGCGGCCGACATTCCCCAGGTGGGGACTCCCAGTCATGAATGCCATACGATGATATAATTAATTAGTATTAATGTCATGACTTAACGTTAGGCATCAGTACTCGTAAAGGAACGCAGGGTTGAAATACAGGCATCAGTATGCATTACAATTGCAGACATTAAACAGACATTAAACATGGGTCTGCACAAGGCGAGCAGGGGTTTTTTCAAATGTGTGTGAAATCTTATGGGACTTAACTGCTAAGCTCATCAGTCCCTAAGCTTACACACTACTCAACCCAAATTATCCTAAGGACAAACGCACAACACACCCATGCCCAAGGAAGGACTCGAACCTGCGCCAGGAGCTAGGGTTTACTCGTGACGCTGTTTTATCAAAACAATAGCAATTGTGCTGCTACTATTCGCTAGTGTCGAACGTTCAAAGAATGCGGAGAGGCCCTCTCTGTGCACCAGGACTGAATAACAGATTCAGAAGTTCGAATTAACAGGCAATTTGAGAATTCATCCTGGGAGAGGCCATAAATTGTTGGCTGAGAATGCTGGACGCACTATGTGATTTTCAGGCAGTGCAAGAGCTTTGTCACAACAGCCTAACATTCAATGGTCCACAGTTCGAAAAGTGTTGCCATCAATTTTAGAATGATATCTCTAGTGCTGTACCAGTCTGCTGTGGATGCAGGCGCTCGCCACAGTGAGCAACGGGTGTAGCATGGAACGTAAATATGATACGCAGTTAAGAAATGCTCTTTCATGTGGAAATTAAAATGTCCTTGAGAGGTGACATGAGCCCCCTCTCATATTTCTATCTTACTCTGAGTAATTCGATTTTCCTCTCTAATTGCATGCGGTGGAGTCGCTATTCCTTCGTACACGGACTTCTCACGCAGTGTCTCTCGTCACCTGGGTGGTCCGGTGACAGGCGGGTTCTGCTGATCTTGAAAGGGTTAAGCCGACAGGTGTGAGGGAGTCGAGTGGATGCTTTCCAGACGCCGACATTGTCATAAGAGCGGCGGCGAAACGCCCACAGGGGTCTGACGGAGCGGCTGGGCTAGAGATTCCGTTACTTTGCAGAAATTTAGTGAAAACACTTTCTGGCGGGCTACCAGCGAGGCGTGGGAATGACTTGTGTTCCCAGGCAGTTTTGGTGGGCAAATTCCCACGTTTTCTGCAAAATCATAACTGTGATTGGCTTACTCAGGGAATAGCTCAGTGACGTAGCAAAATTGGCGCAGGCAGAAATCGGCGCCAAGTATCTCCATTGGTGGAATAGTACTGCGTCGGCAATAGAGGGGAATTTTCCGCCGATTTTCGAGTTGCTGATTGGAATGTTTAACCACGGCCACTGTCGTGGGGGCGGGAATGTTCTGTGTTCGGCTTGTATGGGTACTCTTGAGAGAGTCGGCTCTCGGCTTTTGGTCGGGGTAGGTTACAAGACTGAGCTCTCGCTGCTCTGGACAGCCTGCCTTCCGTTCGCTGTCTAATATACTTTCATTTAATTGTAACTGTTTGACGAAGTTGCTGAAGTTTCGACTTCAACGTAACTTTCCGAGTACAGTTGGCAATTGAGCGTTCTGCGTACAAGCGGCCTATGTTGTCCGTCTTGAGCGTTTTGGCTAAAGCTGACTGTACCGGAGTTACTGTGAGACTTCTCTTGTTAAAATCACACACTGTACCATCAGTGATTGTGTAGCGAGCCTTCTTCGTCTCCCTCAGAGGCGTATTTGTATTGCTAGGAAGTCTTAGTCTGGAACAACCAGACCAGGAGAATTTGTTTTGGGCTATACTCAAGACATTATCATCACCACGACGGGACGTCGAAGCAACCAGCCATCGCCTCCAGTATACCAGATCGTGCCCTTGCAGTTAAGAAGACAGCTTGGTAATGTACGTCCCCAGCACCGGCAAATCTGGGAATTTTGCTAGGTGATAATCAGAGCTCACCAGAGCTCGCTTGTTCGTCTTTTCTTTGTTCTGTCTTGGGTGTTCATTGTCTGAGTTATCACTACTGTAGCAGCAATTAATGTTGGGTTGACTGGGTGTTTCTCTTAAAATCTGAGTTGCAAGGAATTGGCTCCACATACCAATTGGTCATAAATGTCACAATCTAGTTTATGGACAACTTCACCTTCACAGCATTTATTTGAGTATGCAATTTGATGTATTGTAAACGTTTCATGTGTTTTGTTTATTATTTTGAGTTTAGTCATAATAAATCAAATTGTAATTTTGGACAGAACTTTCGTTCTGTTAATCGGTAGAGCAACCATTTCATTTCTCACTACGTTAATGAAACTTTCCTTTATCTAATTAATTTCTATCCAATTAAATTATTGCAGGTGCCAAATACTTTTCTACTCCACTTGCAGGGTCAGTTACAGTCAGTTCGCGTTTCTTCTTAACCCATGTGCAACAGCAAAAGTCGGAGTTAGAAAAGGGGGGGGCTTAGAGCATCATTTCCATATGAAGATTCGAGAAGAATTTAGTGCCATATACACTGCTAGCCCCGGCACGTCGCATCCTTACGGAGGTCACCGGAAAGTTTAATTGTTCTAAGGACACTCGCTTTTCACGGGGTCCGTCTCGAGTACCGGAAGTTTAATTATAACCACCCTGTACTTCTTGTCATCACAAGGCGGTCAGCTGCAGCCTTTAGTCGAAAGACAGAAACTCTCTTCTGGCAGTAGGCTCCAAAGTTAATGGCTCCACAACCGCTGACATTATATCTCGTCGGTGAAACTGGATGGGGCGTAGCTGTGACGGCGGCAGAGGCCGCGCGAGTGCGCACGCGACGTGTTGACGGCGGGGCGGTGGCCGGTGCCCAAGAGCGAGTGCCGAGTGACCCGGGCGCGCGGCAGGCTGCTGGCGCGGTCGCTCCGGGTCCGGGCGCGCTCCAGCCAGGTGGATGACGTCAGCAGCGCCGGAGATCAATGGAGCGAGAGGCGCACCACGGCCACACCTGCCTGCCACAAGCCGCACTCTTACCGTGAGGGGGTGGGGGACGGGAAGGGAGGGCACGAGCCGCCCAGGCCGCGCGCTTGCTTCCTACTCGCTTCACTGTTTACGTCGTCGTCCGTAGTAGCCTCCTTCCGCTAAAGTAGGCACTCCGAGGTAAGGCCTACAGAGGTTCTTAACGACGACTGCTTTCAACAGCCTACGTGTTTATAAATGATTTAATCCCGACAGTTGCGCGACATCATGGAGTAAAAATGAAAAGTCATCCGTACTGCTACTACTGTGCAATGGTTGATGCTGCCATACACCGATCAGTAGGTTGCGCTAAAATTACAGGTTTGTGAAAATGGATAAAGTTTAAATTAGCGCATTTGCTATCAACAACTGACAAGGAAATAAACAGCAAGGAAATAATGGATATAAAGGTCAAAGCGTTTCCGGCATCCAAGACAAGAACGCTTGCATGGTTCAAATATTGTTTTGTAAACTAAGTCTTCAACGAGGGAGAGATGTCAATAAATGACCTGAAACGCATAGTGAACGAAAAATAAGAAATCATCAACAAGAAACAGAAAACGTAGAAGATTTTACAATATATACGTCTTATTTAAATGTATTTTAAATCGGGTGATGCTGTGGGAATTAGATTAGGAAATGAGACGCTTAAAGTAGTAAATGAGTTTTGCTTTTGGGGAGCAAAATAACTCACGATGGCCGAAGTAGAGAGGATATAAAATGTAGACTGGCAATGGCAAGGAAAGCGTTTCTGAAGAAGAGAAATTTGTTAACGTCGAGTATTGATTTAAGTGTCAGGAAGTCGTTTCTGAAAGTATTTGTATGGAGTGTAGCCATGTATGGAAGTGAAACGTGGACGATAAATAGTTTAGACAAGAAGAGAACAGAAGCTTTCGAAATGTGGTGCTACAGAAGAATGCTGAAAATTAGATGGGTAGATCACATAACTAATGAGGAGGTATTGAACAGAATTCAGGAGAAGAGGAATTTGTGGCACAACTTGACTAGAAGAAGGTATCGGTTGGTAGGACATATTCTGAAGCATCAAGGGATCACCAATTTAGTATTGGAGGACAGCATGGAGGGTAAAAATCGTAGAGGGAGACCAAGAGATGAATACACTAAACAGATTCAGAAGGATGTAGGTTGCAGTAGGTGCTGGGAGATGAAGAAGCTTGCACAGGATAGAGTAGCATGGAGATCTGCATCAAACCAATCTCTGGACGGAAGACCACAACAACAACATTTAAAATCACTGTATGTGAGCCTCAGTAGCTGCTGGATCAGCGCGAAGGATTGCTAAACGAAGGGGCCTGGGTTCGATTCCCAGCTGGGTCGGAGATTTTCTCCCTTCAAGGACTGGCTGCTATGTTGTCTTCACTTTCGTCTCGACATAATAGAAGTTACTACTGGGATGTCTGAACGAACATGCTCTAAAAGCCAGTAAATTGAAAAAGAAGTCGCTGCGAAAGATTTGTAATACCTGCTGCTGAATAAATTCAGTATGTTCTGAAAGACAATCGTGAGGTCGCTGATTTGATTCTCAATACGAGCCAGTTTTTTTATTGGTATTTGATTTTTATATTTATTATCAGATATAAATATTAATTAACAAATATTGAAACTCGTTTTTTAATATAATATTTTTCGTTTTAACTACGAATCGCATAAATATACCAGTGTTCAAAACAAATTAAAATTTGGTACAAAAGTGCGAAACATCAAACAGAAAATAAAATACTTTTCTGGTTATAGATACTGAATAGTATTTAACAGTAAAGTATCCGGCATCTCTGTATCAAATTTTAATTTATTTTAATGCTATTAATAATTAAAAAGAAAGAGATATTATTTTTATTAAAATATGCTTTAATATTTATTAACTAAAATTTAAATTTGAAAATGAATATTGAATTCAACCAGAGGAAAAAATGTTGCTACAGCAGGAATAGAACCAGCCACTTTATGATTTAGTGACTAATGTGCTGTGGACTCTGCTACCGGCGTCTCTGTTACAATACATCAATGTTGCTCGTCAGTCTGGGATTCTTGCCAGATACGACTGATAGAGGAAACAGAGAAGAGCCAAAGAAGAGCAGCACGTTTCGTTACTGGTTATTTGGTGGTCGCGAAAGTGTCACTGATGTACTCGGTCAGGATCCTGAAAGAGAAGCATTCTGCATCAGTGTGTTCTTTACTGTCAAAGTTTCAAGGGCGTAAGTTCCTAGACCAGTAAATCAGCACATTTCATCATTCTACGTATATCTTCCGAAAAGAGTATGAAGGTGCAATTAGAGAGATTTGAGGTCACAAGGATGATTACCAGCGATCATTTGGGACTGGAACAGGAAAACGGCAAGTGACAGTGGAACACACAGTAAATACCTCCCGCTCCCCCGTCCCCAAAAACTGAGATCATAGCGCGGCTAGCGGAGTATAGGTGTAAATATCAGAAAGGATTTTTGCTTCACAACTTCACAGAGCTCCAAAATCTTCAAATATTCGAAGGCGCTAATTTCCAGTTTCTTTGAGAATTGCGTCGTACTGATCTAGGAAATTTATTTGTGTGCAATGACCTTTATATCCTGTAAAACTGGATAAAAATGAAGAAGGCCAGTTTGGAAAGTGCTCTTTTTAAATACTCTAGGCGAAATGTACCTGAAGGAGAGATGTTTAACCTCGAAAAGAGCGACACAACATTAATAACCCAAACTGAAGACTGAGACTGGTTTCTCATACTAAAAGAAATTCACTAAATTTCGATTACCTGATAAGTTACACAAATCTGAAGGCTGTTTAGAAGCTAAATAATTAGGGATTACAATTACAAATAACCTAAATTGGAACGATGACATAGATAATGTTGTGCGTACAGCAAACCAAAGACTGTGATTCATTGGCAGAACACTTACAAGGTGCAACATGTCTACTAAACAGACTGCTTACAATACGCTTGTCCGACCTTTTCTGGAGTATTGCTGTGCGGTGTGGGATCCGTATCAGGTGGGACTGACGGATGACATCGAAAAAGTTCAAAGAAGGGCCGCTCGTTTAGTACTATCGCGAAATACGGGAGATAGTGCCACAGACATGATACGCGAATTGGAGTGGCAATCATCACAACAAGGCGTTTTCTGTTGCGACGGGATCTTCTCATGAAATTTCAATCACCAGTTTTCTCTTCCGATTGTGAAAACATTCTGTTAGCACCCACCTGCATAGGGAGAAATGAACATCACGATAAAATTAGAGAAATCAGGGCTCGCACAGCAACATTTAAGTGCTCGTTTTTCCCGCGCGCCGTTCGATAGTGGAACGGTAGAGAGACAGCTTGAAGATGGTTCATTGAACTCTCTGCCAGGCAACATATTGTGAATATCAGAGTAATCATGTAGACGAAGACACTCTGTAAAGAACATACGCGGCGTCCATTATACGTGACAGGTTAAAACTGTATATCGAACTGGCACCCAGACGGCCGACTTCCGTGAGCAGTGCACTAGTTACAACTTGGGGAAAAGCCTAAGAATTCTGAAGCCACGAGTCAGTCATTGACGATTACTCGGATAGCGCGACTGTCAACGCACGGTTCGCGAAAGACAGCGTCGCATTTCCAGCAATGGTTGGTCACGCAAGACGTGTCACCCAAACTGATTACCAGGTCCAGTATGTTGTTCTCACATTACATTTCTCTCGGCTAGAACGTAATTCTCTAAGTTTTTCTGAAGCTACTTGAACATATAATACTATCCATGTTTCGTCATTGCCTGTAAAACTGTCTCGATTTCAGTTAGTACAGTTTAAATTTTTCTCGTCAGATTATCTTAGATACTACTGCTTAAATTCTTCACGTCGAATGAAATGGCGTGTTGGTTATGACACTGGAGTCGTATTCAGAAGAAATTATGTTCAAACTCTAATCCAGATATAGCGGTTTTGGTTTCCAGTCGTTCACCTGAACAATTTCAGTGGAATGGTGGTATGATTCCCTTTACAATCCCCTACTCAGAAACAGAAATTTCGCAAGACTTCTTACGCAAGTGCCGTCATTTTGAAGTCACACGCCGCATCTAAGACCGTAGGAACTGCTATCTACTCTCGTTAGCGTGCTTGGGGAACGCCATATTCATTTTCGTAGTCGGTAGTTTCAGTATCATAACTTACCAGTTTAAAGGCAACGGCACAAAAATTTATGAAAACATCTGTCGCGGGTAATATTTATTATATTCGGTGGTCACATATTGCACATATCGGCGGTTAAAATCTTTATGAGTTCTATGTTACAGCAAAACGCTGGAGTTTCCAAAGTTCAAGCAGACCAAACTCGGCAAGTTGATAAGCCGCACTGTGGGAAGCAACGAAACGAACGCTTTCTAAAAAGGTGGGGATCTGCAAGAGAATAGGAAATTGTGATAAAAAATGTTCAAATGCGTGTGATTTCCTAAGGGACCAAACTTCTGAGGTCATTGGTCCTAGACTAACACACTACTTAAACTAACTTAACGCTAAGGACAACACTCACACCCATGCCCGAGGGAGGACTCGAACCTCCGGCGGGAGGGTGCCGCGCGAATATAAGGGTGTGATAAGGATGATAAGGGATACATGGTAGTAGCAAAGTGTGAATGGAACTCCCAGGCGATTGTCCTCAATATGTAAATTATGGAAGTTAACGTAGTTGAGTGGGAGCACGATGTTGAAGTTTCGGGATGAATCTTCTCGGAAGGGAGGAGGTACGCTGTTCCACGAATAAATACAGGCATTGATTTGGCGAATTCTTGTAAACTGCGCGCAGCTACGGCAGGAAGGTAGTGGTTAAGGGACTGATCGCCACATCGGATGGCAAGTGAGGGCAACATTGATATTTAGCAAAAAAATCCGGGAGGCAGGGTTACGACACTGCAGGCAGGCGAGAACGCACGGCCTGGCAGGCACTGTACACAAGTGCGAAGTAATCAGGGCAGCACAGAGCACTGACGTGCTGTGAAGAACCCCCATGTTGCAGTTACAACAGCGCATAGTGACCTATGTGTAGGGACAGAAGCGCGCTAGGGAAAGCTGACGTTGTAATTATTAAAGAGCACTTCATTGTCCCCTCCAGAGAAACTGCTCCAGAGGCGCAGGGGAAAGACGTATAAATAAGCGAGAGCGGTGGCTCAAACCAGGCAGTCGTGTCACCTTCCTGTCAACGTCTCGAACCGGAGACAATGACTGTTTAAATTACAGGTCAACCACGACGACCTCTGGTGATGGATATCAGCGCCAGCCAGTCCGCTGAAACTACCACCAACCTCGGCCGGACCGCACCTTGGTGCTGCACCAGTACAGGGAGCGAGAGGGCTACTGGCCTCTGCTCTCTGTGTGACGTCATCTGGCGGACTGCAAGCTGCCGTCAGCAGAGGCGGGGCCGGGGCGCGGACTTATGGCCTTCTGGGTACAGAGCTATTTGCCGTTGCTGACCGATCTGCCCTGAGCGGACGCTGGAGTTACTAAGGCTCACTACAATGACGGAGGTCAGCTGTTTCCCTTCGGCGTTCTTCACGGTGTCCTGGGCTACTGTTGCAGTCAACATAGGCGGCGGCCGTTTAGCCGTGGCGTGATTAGGAGCACTATCCAAGGCTGGGCGACCGGACGCCGACGCAGCAGATTCCAGCGTCAGCGAAAGGCCGGCTGTATTCCTCAACGCAATAAAGTTAATGACAAACGTGCCGGTGTTTCTCTCCGCGCATCAGCGTGACTCATCCCTTTCACCCGCACCATACCTCCCGGTCGTTCTCACACTTGTATTGATGCCTATGCCTTCGAGAATGACGAGGTAACCCTGATAGTGCCACGGATACATTTCTCAGACGCTAAAGCTCCCTTCTCAGACAAATTTTCAGAGTGTTTGCTTTCGAACATTTCACGCTTGTCACACCAATATCATTGTTTTGCCCCGGTGGGCAAGGAATCCACAACATTCAGAGGACATGAACGCGGACTGCAGATAGATGACGCTACTTGCAAATGTGAGTCAGCCATGGAGCGTGCCGAGACAGTCCGTGCATTTGCGATAAACGCTGTGTCCGGATGGCGGAGAGATTAACGCAGCTGCCTAGTTATGAGTCGGCTCTGCGAAGGCACCTGTCGTCACTCTGTGGACATGCAGTGGCGGTACTGCAGTGCAAATTCCAATTTTATTCGCCGATGAAGACCGCTCACCAAGTGTGCAACTTTCGCTGAACGTTCATTGAGGAGACACTATTCTTAGCCTATTGGTTGATTTGGGCGGTCAGCTGCTCAATAGTTACACGTCTATTGACTCGTACACATCTCCGTAGCACTTGTTCACCTCCGTCATCTATGACCCTTGGAGCACCACAGATGCAGCGGCGCCAGTTTTGGATAGAGCCATTTTTCCATGCACGAAATACCTTAACCACTGCCGCACGTGAACAGTTTACAGACTTAGCAGCTTCGAAAATGCTTCCAGCCTTGGCATGAGAGCCATTGTTGATGCGCTCTGGAACGCCAGATGACTGCACTGCTTGCTGGTTGACGTCTAAGGTAGGTGGTGGTCGCATTAATGTAACCGGACTGTGTATTTTATGGTAGTTAAAAATTTATTGTTATTAGATTAAATTTTTTGTCATTATTATTATTAAATTTGTATATATCTGTGGCACGCTAAATGTGGCTGTCAGGCAAGTAATACACTGAGGCATTTATTTATTTATTGCCAAATTATAGACCTGTTACCTGATGTTTTAAAATACGTCGTACATCTTAGTTTTCGTTTTTCATCTTTTTTATAGTTTTCTTTTTCTGTTCTTATCTGCGACATTTTACAAAGAATAACTCTCTTTAAAATAGCAATAATTTAAGTTAGAAATACAAATAAAATTTCGTTGTTTTCCAAGAAGAATATAAAATATGAAAGAATAGAAGAGAGATTTGTTAATGCCATTATTGATTGTGACTGCCGGTGAATACCTCGGAATGGTTTCTTGGAGCTGTTGACCGTCATCACAACAAGAGAGTTTATTTAGTAGAAGAGAAATAGTACTGCTAATTCTATGTAGTAGCTTTAGGTGCTCATCCGTGTACTGCGTTTGGTACTGCCTTGGCTAGTTCTCCAGCACCTTATGCTTGTTTACTGTTACATCTTGCCTTCCTCCTCCTGTTCCTCTTCAGTGCTACAGTTTTCGCTGTCAGTGTGTCACTGTCCACCCTCTGGTGATTGCTTGTTACGTTCCATATGGGCATGTCTGTTATGTTGTGTCCACAGATACTCTTCACGTGTTGTTTTTGAAATACTGTTTATCAGTCGTTTAGGTGGGCCCATTGTTCTTCGTCTCTTATTGCTGTGTATATATTTATGTCTATTGTTGTGTGGCCTAAGTGTAGTGTACGTCAATTGCTGATGTACTGTCTGCAGAAAACACAGTATGTTCTGAGGAACAGGTGCATGCACATACATGTGCATGTAGATGGCTGTCTCACACTCAAACTTTTTAAACGCGTAGGATAAGGTCCTCGTCAGGCTAAGAAATGTATCATTCCGCGTCTGGATTCGATATTTTTCATTCTCAACAGCTCCGTTATGTCAGAGAGGAAGTCGTGTATTCTACTTTCCTTATCACTCATATGCCACTCACGTTGCCATGTATCCAAATGCCAATCTATAAAGTGATGTGTCGTCCGCGTGGGTGCACCAGTTATTGTGTGTACCTTATCTGGTCTCCTCATCTTTAATGAGTACCTTGCGGCTCTGTATTTGATCGCGATATCTATGGGCATGTTTCAAGGCTTACGCACACGCATTCACTGAGGTGGTATCGGGGCTCCAGATAGCCTAAGTGGGACACTTCCCTGCCCTCGTGTGAACGATGTTTTGTTGGTGACCAGGTTCAGTCTGTGCGTCCACGTGCTACCTACGATACTGAGAACTGATTCGAAGAGCGCACAAGTGGTGTGTCTGTATGACTGGTAGAGGTAGTCTGTACTATTTTGAATTTTGCCTCACCAGTTTATGTAGTATTTCTTTCTGCTTTGTCCATTGTTAGCCTTATATGTCTTCAGGGAAATTCAGTTTCTCACCTATGTGTACCCAAAGACAGCTCGTAACATGTGCTCTTTCGATGTTTGTGTCGCCAACTCCCAGGATGCCTTTAGAGTAATGTGTATGTTGTTTAGTTTTCGACTATCCTGAGTTTGTTATTGTGACACCATTGTGTAATTGTTCGTAGTATTCCACAGGCTTTCACTTCTGGCTGTGCTCTGTTATTTGCAGTGACTACAACTGATAGGTCATCTGAGTAGGTGACAATTCCGTCTGACCTACCATCCTTATCTAGAAGTTGCAGGAGGGAATCGATTGTCATGTCCCAGATGATGGTGTCGCAATTAGATCCTTGAGGACAGCCTTTGGTATTTATTTTAATTAGTTTCGGCATCTCCATCTGCCATTCGATTACTCGGTATTTACGGTAGTCTATGAAACTGATGTACAGTGATTGCAGTATGTACAGATGTCTTAACATTTAAACATTGCAAGCTACTAGAGAGCTCTGTGTGTTTGCAAGCACTTACACAGTAACTTCTCGTGAATCTTTGCTAGGATGTTTATTAGGCATATTGGTCAGTAAGTCTTAGGATCTGAAGGATTCTTGCCTGCTGTATTCTTAATAATGACTGTTCAGGATGTTTTCAGCACTGTACCTACCCTGCTTACCCATAAGGAATTTTTCAGTAACGTTGTTAGGAGCGGGGTGAACTGCGGTGCTAGTTTTTTATTGTTTCCGACTGGACATCACCTGGTCCAGGTGCTTTCTTGTTTTTGAGCTCTGAGATTCCTTGCGCAATCTCTATTGCTCAAAACGACAAGTGGCAGTTACAATGTTGTACGGTATGTGTAGCTTTTCTCTTATTGTTGTATGACATTGTGTATCTGTGTCGACGACGTCGTCAGGGAGCAGTTTATGCAGCAGAAACTCCTCTGTATTCCTCCATCCTTCGTTATCTTGCCGTCATCCTGTCTTGGCGTGCACAGATGGTTCTCTCCATATATTTTACTCTGTCCGTGTTGTTACAAATCATTCCCATTGTTTTCTACACGTGGTGTATAGGGCATGTCTGTATAAGTCCTGGGGTGACAAAAGTCATGGGATAGCGATATGCAACTATACAGGTGATGGTAGTTTGCGTACACAAGGTATAAAGGGACAGCGCATTGGCGGAGCTGTCATTTCTATTCAGGTAGTTCATGTGAAAAGGTTTTTGACGTGATTGTGGGCGCACGAAGGGAGTTAACAGACTTACAACGCGGAGTGTTAGTTGGAGTTAGATGTGTGGATATTCCATCCCGGAAATGGAATGTTAGGGAATTCAATATTCCGTGATTCACAGTGTCAAAAGTGTCCCGAGAATATCAGATTTCATGAATTAACTCACGCCCGGCCAACGCAGAGGCCTATGGCCTTCACTTAACGACCGAGGGCAGCATCAAAAAATGGTTCAAATGGCTCTGAGCACTATGGGACTCAACAGCTTAGGTCATAAGTCCCCTAGAACTTAGAACTACTTAAACCTAACTAACCTAAGGACATCACACACACCCATGCCCGAGGCAGGATTCGAACCTGCGACCGTAGCAGTCTCGCGATTCCGGACTGCAGCGCCAGAACCGCACGGCCACCGCGGCCGGCGAGGGCAGCATCGTTTGCGTACAGTTGTCAGTGATAACGGACAAGGAACACTGCGTGAAATAACTGGAGAAATCAATGTGGGACGTAAGAGGAACGTATTCGTTAAGACAGTGCGGCGAAATTTGGCCTCAATGGGCTGTGGCAGCACACGAACGATGCAAATGCCTTTGCTAACAGCAGGACGTTGCCTGCAGCGCCTCTCCTGGGCTCGTGACCATATCGGTTGAACCTCAGACGACTGGAAAGCCATGGCCTGATCAGATGAGTCCCGATTTCAGTTGGTAAGAGCTGATGGCAGAGTTCGAGTGTGGAGCAGACCCCACGAATCCATGGACCCAAGTTGTCAACAAGAAACTGTGTAAACTGGTGGTGCCTCCATAATGGTGTTTACATGGAATGGACGGTGTCGTCTGATCCAACTGAATCTGCCATTGACTGGAAATGTTTATGTTCAGCTTCTTGCAGACCATTTGCAGCCATTCATGGACTTATTGTTCCCAAACAACGAAGGAATTATCATCGAGACTCAGTTATTCGCGAAGGGAATGTGTGTGAAATCCTATGGGACTTAACTGCTAAGGTCATCTGTCCCTAAGCTTACACACTACTTAACCTAAATTATCCTAAGGACAAACACACACTCCCATGCCCGAGGGAGGACTCGAATCTCCGCCAGGACCAGCCGCACAGTCCATGACTACAGCGCCTGAGACCGCTCGGCTAATCCCGCGCGGCTTCAGTTATTCGCGACTGATATGAAGAACATTCTGGACAACTCGAGCGAATCATTTGGTCTCCCAGATCGCCCGACTTGAATCCTATCGAATAGTTATTGGACATAATGGAAAGGTCAGTTTGTGCACAGAATCCTGCTTCGGAACTCTTCCATAATTATGGGCGTTTATAGGGGCAACATGATTCACTATTTCTACAAGGGACTTTCAGCGACTTGTTGAGTCCTTGACACGTCGATTTGCTGCAATATGTCCGGAAAAATGAGGTCTAACACAATATTGGGGTGTATTCTATGACTTTTGCCACCTCAGTATATTTGCGGGCTGGGGTTACACAGACAATAATGAAATGTGACCCCTCTCCCACAGAAATGAGTACTTGTCTGCGCTGAATGTAGTTACTGATCTGTGGTGTGCCACTGGAAAGCAGCAGGTAGTGGCGGTCGAGGTTATCCTCGTCCACCTGCTGTACATTGTGCTGGAGTGGGCCGTAACAATACAGAAGAGTCTGAATCGGCGGGCCTCCCTCCTCACCTGCGCGGCCGTATCGATGCGGTACGGCCTCCGCAGCTAATGGACGAGCTGTTGGCCGCGCCGCTAATGGACGCGCCGCGCCGGTGGCTCGCGGTTCGAAACGCGCGCCCCGCTCGTGGGCCGGGACGCCGGCCTGTGGGATTACCGGCTGCGGCAGCACACAGCTCGCCCTAATGGCAGCGGCGCTCCCTTTGCGCCGCTCCAGGGGAACGCGAGCGCAGACGCAGACAGCCACTCGCCAGCCAACCGCTCCCTCTGGTCCCTCACAAAGGTTAACATCCGTCGCACTCCAAGCCGAGACGCCAACGGTACAACCGACAGAATCATGTGTCGCCTAAGGAAATGCATCCGGATGCGTCTTCGACGACTGTCGACATAATATCGTAACTGCAGTCTGAATTTACATTCATGTGGCTAATAATAACTCAGTCGAAAATAATTTATGATGAGCTATACCTTACCCGCCGTTCAAGACCTGTTCGTATTTTCTGACGACAATAAGTTAATGCTTTCTGAAAGGATCAGCCTCATTATTGTGATTATTGTTTATTCAACAGTTAAAATTATTAGTGTGAGACCTGAGTTTCTCCTGGCGCATACAACTTTCAAGTAACTTCCGTGAATTCAGCCAGGTAACACTTTCAGCGGCCGCCGATATTTCGGCGGAAGAACACCCAGCCATTTTCAAGGCAAACTGCAAAGGACAGGCGGCGTACATGCAAATTTAAAACCTCGGTTCTCGGACTGAAGCAGGGAAGATAACACACACACTGAACACTAGTGCCACCAAAGATGACCAAAGTCAGAGCTATCGATAGTGAGACTATGAATTCGCAGGTGAGGTAGCATTGAATCTGTCCCTCTGTTTCTTGACAAGGGAGAGAGCCGGATTCCAAATAGAATTTAAGCAGAAACCTCCATCCCTGTTAACGAGGTTGCTCGCTGATTTAATGTCAACTGGTTCCTTAATAACACTGTCCCAATAGCTGGACGTGCATGCCAATATCTCGGTGTTGTTATACAGGATGTTACAAAAAGGTACGGCCAAACTTTCAGGAAACACTCCTCACACACAAAAAAAGAAAATATGTTATGTGGACATGTGTCCGGAAACGCTTACTTTCCATGTTAGAGCTCATTTTATTACTTCTCTGCAAATCACATTAATCATGGAATGGAAACACACAGCAACAGAACGTACCAGCGTGGCTTCAAACACTTTGTTACAGGAAATGTTCAAAATGTCCTCCGTTAGCGAGGATACATGCATCCACCCTCCGTCGCATGGAATCCCTGATGCGCTGATGCAGCCCTGGAGAATGGCATATTGTATCACAGCCGTCCACAATACGAGCACGAAGAGTCTCTACATTTGGTACCGTGGTTGCGTAGACAAGAGCTTTCAAATAAATGAAAGTCAAGAGGGTTGAGGTCAGGAGAGCGTGGAGGCCATGGAATTGGTCCGCCTCTACCAATCCATCGGTCACCGAATCTGTTGTTGAGAAGCGTACGAACACTTCGACTGAAATGTGCAGGAGCTCCATCGCGCATGAACCACATGCTGTGTCGTACTTGTAAAGGCACATGTTCTAGCAGCACTGTTAGAGTATCCCGTATGAAATCATGATAACGTGCTCCATTCAGCGTAGGTGGACGAAACTAAAATGAGCTCTAACATGGAAATTAAGCGTTTCCGGACACATGTCCACATAACATCTTTTCTTTATTTGTGTGTGAGGAATGTTTCCTGAAAGTTTGGCCGTACCTTTTTGTAACACCCTGTATAACGTGGGGTGACCAGTATCCAAGCAATGTTCGGCAATAGCAGATCTACTTGGCTGCTGTAATCGTGTGTGCCGTTTATGCTCAGTTCATCGGTCCTCCACGGTCCTGATAGTTTGACCAATATATGCCGTGCTGCAGCTACAAGGAATACATATACACCCGCCTTACGCAGTCCAAGATCATCCTTAACGGAACTCAAAAGTGCTCTAATTTTACATGGAGGTCGGAAAACACATTTCACATCGTATTTCCGTAAAATAAGACCGATCTTGTTGGACGTGTTTCCTACGTAAGGCAAAAAGGCAGTAGACTTAGGTGTTGACTCAGAATTATCATCAATCACCCGATGTACAGTTGGTCGGTAGCGCAACGCACGTTCAATCTGTCTATCACTATAACCATTTTGACGAAATGTAACTTCAAGATGGGACAGCTCAGCTGGTAAAATCTCAGAGTCAAAAACGACATGTGCCCTGTGTGCCAAGGTACGAAGTACCCCTTCACTCTGAGCTGGATGGTGACAACTATTGGCCTGCAAGTACAAGTACAAAATAGCGGGGTGTTCTTCCGCCGAAATATCGGCGGTCGCTGAAAGTGTTACCTGGCTGAATTCCCGGAAGTTATTTGAAAAAATTATTAATGTTTGAAAACTATGACTCGATGTTGCTCCATTTAATACTGCATTTTTTGTTTATCTTTGTCTGATTAGTGGTTTACAAGTATTGACGGCATGTTTAAACAAAATTTGTCTGTGTCTTCCGCCCTAAAATCGACCCGTAAATGTAACGTATATCAGGGAAGTTATTTAGGTATTAGTAATTTTAACAGCTATTTAGGAGGTTACTGAAGAGAGTAAAATAATGAAAAAATCTCTTTGCACACTTGGTTGCAAGATAGTCCGGCCGTAATACAAAATAACATAGATTCACAATAATAACGAGATTGTTAAATCGACATCTTCGCACGTCTCTCTTCAGATAAAAGATTCCCTGTGTGACTGTAGTTAGCACAAATGTTCAAATGTGTGTGAATTCCTATGGGACCAAACTGCTGAGGTCATCGGTCCCTAGTCTTACACAGTTCTTAAACTAACTTGAACTAACCTATGCTAAGAACAACACAGACGCCCATTCCCGAGGGAGGACTCCGACCTCCGGCGGGATGGGCCGCGTAGTTAGCACAGACATGACCTCTTTTGTTACCACACGAACGAAAATTTTGAAATTAAATACTTACGTAAAGCCGTGCAATTACAGCTGCCACGTTGAGACTCAACCCTCGATCTCCAGTTTATCGCGAGACGTAACCAATAATTAGAACCGACAAGCGCGCCTGCAGAACTGGCCCAATCATTCATAGCCACTTACACGGTCCAGTCATATCACTGTGACCACCGCTTATATTCGACGTCGATGCGCAATAACCACTTACAGACGTCAGATGGCAGCATTAGCAGAAGAGTGTGTATAAAACGTGTCTTGGATGAACCAGTGTCTCCTCAACGACAGTTCAGCGAACGTTGCTGCATATTGGCCTCCGCAAGAGGCGCCTGGTTCAAGCGCTTATACTGCCAGCGATTCATCAGCGACGAAGGCTTGAATTTTTACGACAGAACCGCAACTGAACCTCCAACGAGTGACGACAGGTGCTCTTTTTAGATCAATGACGTATCATGTTCCATCGGACAGATGGCCGTTGGCGTTTACGACGTGAAACTCTTGAAAGTAAACATCCTGTAATCAGGAAGGAGTGTTATGATCTGGAAAATATTTCGTCGCATTCCCTAGCTGTTCTCCACATTCTGGAACACACAGTGAATCAACACAAATATGCATCTATCCTTGAGGACAATGTCCATCCCTACATGGAGTTTGTTTTTCCTCGGCACGATGGTATCTACCAGCAGGGCAATGTAATGTGTCACACAGCTCGCAGTATACATACACCAGGATTCTGGCGACAACACTCACCGAATTTAAGCCCACTAGGGAATCTGTGTGACCACCTCAGCCGAGAAACCTAGTGTAGCTGGTCTCAGTGCTGGAGTACGTAGGCCTATGGCTCCACGTACCTGTCGGTACCTTCCAGAACCTCGCTGACAGTCTTCCAGCACGTCTCGCAACGGTCTGCGCTATAAAAGTCGGTTATTCAGGCTTCTGATAGGTGGTTACGATAACGTGACTCAACAGTGTAAAGGGTTAGCTTTACCAGAGGAATACATGTGAAAGAGCTTCTGTCTTAATGCAATAACATGAACTGGTGTAAGTGCAGTGCCATACAGTAATACTGATTCTGAAATCTAATGAATTAAAACAGTTCTAATTTAATATCTGTCTTCAATGCACGCTCAGATAGCCTAGTTGTAAATGTGGACTGCGAGGTTCGAACACGGTGTGGCAGAAGTTTCATTTGTCAAGACCTATTTATTACACTGAAAATTCATTTCGAAACAGATTTCACTGATATAATTTCATTTCAATAATAGATTTAATTATTTTCCTGAATTTAATTTTTTTGTTGTATCCGAGCCCTCAAACAACCGAGAGTGGTCGCTGCAGGGTCGCGAGGAATAAGTTACAGACGAAGCACACTCCAGCATTAGCGCCATTAAGAATCGCACACTTCGACACGACGGCTAGCAGGACAAAATCACGATGAAGTTCTTAGTTCAATCACAGACCGAGTATTTATTTGTTGGTCGAAGCCCCCGCGACGGCAATCACGCCATCAGTTACTTCTGATGAAGGTAGTTGTTCCCGCGAAAGTCCGCAAGGAGAGCACTGTGGATCTTACTTAAACAACTCCGGTCCGATGTCTTTCCCTATTAAAAACTGAAACACACAGTATCAAAGATCCACACTACAGTGTGTTTCAGTTTTTAATATGTTCAAGTACAGATGGAATTTTCCATAAAACTTTCGCTATGCTTCCCAAGTCAGAGCTCGGGCTGGCCGCGCGGTGTAGTCGCGCTGTCTAGGGCGCATTGTCACGGTCAGTGCGGCTCCCCCCGTCGGAGGTTCTAGTCCTCCCACGGGCATGAGTGTGTGTGCTGTCCATAGTGTAAGTTAGCTTAATTTCGATTAAGTAGCGTGCAGACTTAGGGACCGATGACCTAAGTAGATTGGTCCCATTAGACCTTACAACAAATTTCCAATTTTTCCAGCTCGAGCTGTCTTTCGCCACCCAGATGTTGATGAGAGATTAAACTGAAACTTTCCTATTTAAGTCCTGCAGGGGTCTGTGATTGTGGCGGGAACAACTCACATGTCAACAGAAATTTGCGACTCTAACCACCGGCTTCGACCAGTAACGTAATGGTTATGGCCCATGTGACATTATTTCTTGATGTGCATTTCGAATTGTACCTCTTCGCTGTCATATTTTCGTCGGTTTCGAGAGAAATTATACTTTTAATCTTTGCTGTATATGAGAAACGAAATACCGTATCTTCTGTTCTGGGGGAATTTATCAGACAGTTTTCCCTTTACAATAAATATTTTATTTTTAAATTCGTTGTGTTTATCGCTGTTCTCAGTGCAGCTGTAGAGCTTTCTTTCCCTGTTTTCGATTCGAGTTTGCGATAAATAGTTCTTGTGTGATAACCGTTTCGATTTATAATTGATACATACTTGTTAATTCGTAACCGTGTATTGCGGCATTATCCGAGGGTAGATTCGATTTATTTACGATGCATGTTTTGGTTTTAGTTCTTACTGTGTATAGACGTATGCACTAAAGTTGCAGAACTTGTTTCACGACGCTCCATTAATGTTTTCTCTTTGTTTTTGTGATAAACCCTTGAAGTTTTTCTTGTGACGACAACTGCAATTCGTACTGATAAGAGCACATATTCGTAACTGTGTATCCTATCTTCACTTGGGCTAAACGCTTAACTCTATTTTCGGTAACTAGCTTCGATTTACTTACGATAAATACTTTTTTAATTCGTACTTTGTGGCGTGGTCCCCACCATGGCAGTGGATCTATTTTTACGATACTCGATCCAGTTTCTATGCAATAAATGTTTCTTTTATTCGAAAGTGATTGAACATAAAAGTTGTAATTCAGACTATTTTTCTCCAAATGTAGTTAATTCTGGTAATCAAAGCTGTCTTTGTTGTTTATCTTCCATTGACATGACGTAACAGTCCCCACGGTTGTATACATCGTCGAAAGTTAACTACATACATACGAGAGCTATTCATTTATTAAGGTCTGATCGGTCGCGAAATGGCATCCACAGTGAAAGTCAAAAACAAATTATCTGCAATAGTCAGCTACAAAAAGTTCTCGATGGCATCGAGCCACAGTTATACCACACTTTTTAAAAGAGTAAACCGCCATTTGACTGTGTATTTTTCCATTTATCTTTTTTACTATCCGGATTTTGGCTTTTATGCCATTATCAAGTACATTGGTAAAAGTTGTCGCACCATTACGAAGTCATGTATGTTAAGGCAGCGAAAGCAGGCAAACAAGGCTAACACATGTCTTTAAGATGTAACTCCTCTGGACTGCCTCTACTTACATGACTTAATAATGGTCTAACAACTTTTAGCACTGTACTTGATAATGGGACAAAGGCCGAAATCTAGATAGTACGAAAGATTATAATAATACATAGTCCACGGAAGTTTACTCTTTTAAAAAGTTAGATATAGCTTCCAGCTGCTTCTCTAGATGGTCGCCGCTCGGACTTAGATATTTGTCGTAGCGTTGTACCAACTTTGCAATACCCTTGTCACGTAAGACAGCCATCTGTGCTTTCCATCAATCCTCTTCGCTAGCCTGCAGCTCGTCTGTGCCGAAATCTTGTCCTCATAGATAGCGGTTCATGTGAGCAGAGATGAAAATCAGAGGGGGCCAATTCTGGACTGAACGGTGGCTGATCAAACACCTCTGATCGAAAACGTTGGGTGAACGTTTTCATTGCCCCTGCAGTGTGCGGCCGAGAATAGTCATAAGAAGAAAATGCGTGACAGTTACTTCATATCGGCTGCATGAAATCAGGCACGAGACACTATTTTTTAGGCATCTTCACGTGCTGACTGCGCGATTAAAACTGAAAAGTGTGATGTGGCGCGACCGATAGTCATACAGAGACATTGCTCAACACATACGTGCAGACTTTCATCGGATTTCCACTGTAGTTTCCATTTCGCCACCGATCGGACCTTAATATACGAACAGCCTTCGTCCACACACACATGTTGTGAAGGTCAAGGCAGCGTCAATGGAACCACTCTCTCCTGTCACTAGCAGTTCGTTTCAGTTCCATGTAGTTGTCAGTGTCTAGTCTGTTCTCGATTTCTTCCAAATTCTTCAGCCTAAGCAGTCTTCTTCCTTTTTACTCCAGCACTGTCCCTTCAAGAATAACAATGATGGAGATGTTGTGCCTGACGACATGACCAATAAATATTATTTTTCCCATTTTTCATTTTCTAAATAATCTTCTTACTTCATTTACTTCCTTTGAGACTTCCAGGTAGTATTTTCTGTCTGTCCAGCTCGCTCTTATCATTTTCCGCAGTATCCACATTTCAGTAGCTTCAAGTTGCTTCGTTTCCAATTTACTCAGAGTTCAGCTTTCACTTACATACAGAACAGGGTAATCACCATACGATTTTGCTAATGATCTTCTGACATTCATATCCATAAATTGACTAGTTAAAATGTTTTTCGTAGTTGTAAAGTCCGGTTTTACCATTGCAGTCCCCCTCCTGACTTCCATTAAGAATTCGAAACAACAACACTGTCCGAACTAAACAATTCTGATGTCATTAGTTATTGTATTGATCTTAATTCCTCCCATCTTTTTCCGTAGTACCAATACTTTTGTCTTCCGTTAAATCAGTTTTAATTTCCACCGTTTAAGAGGTTCTGATAGGATTTGCAGCGTTCTATCCATTTTTCAGCTTCCTCAGTCAACACGTTAAATAAATACACGGATATGGGACATCCTTGTCTAACTCCTTTTCTCATCCTGGCCTCCTCCTCCACCTTATGGATGTTTATTTGTGTGCTTTGATTCTCATATAGTTGATTAATCACTCTTCTATCCTTCCAGTCATGCCCTTTTTTCATGGTTCTAAAGACTGTCTCTCAGTTCACACTGTCAAAAGCTTTTCTAAGCCAATGAAGGTAAGGTATGTTGTTCTGCTCATATCCAATCTTCTCTCTAACAGCATGTGAAAGGACGACATTGGTTCTCTTGTTCCTCTGCGTTATCTAAATCCAAATTAGTCTTCTCCAGTATACTTATGTACTTTTCTTTCATTCTGCTCTTATTATTATTATTATTCACGTTTGGGCCCTACTGGACCACGCGAAGTACAATCACGGGGCATTCAGTTATTTTCTTTTAGACTTTCTCTCTGCCCAAATTGTTTTCATTCTCTCGGAATGAGCTCTTTTCCTTTCATCAGACCATGTGGTTCCAGTTTTCTTTGGTTTTTCAGCTTGACCAACTACCCAGTCATGAATTTTTTGCCTAAATAATTTTCTGTCTTGAATTTCATCTTGTTTTATATCTGCCTCTTTCATGTCCTCTTTTATAGCAGCAATCCATTTTATTGTCTCAAATTTAGCTTTACTTCGATTTTCGTAGAATTCCACTACTTGTTTAGTTAGTCTGGTAGCATCCATTCTTTTAATATGCCCATAAAATTTTAATCTGCGTTTTTTCATATCCGAATATATGCTGGTGTATTGTTGAATTTCACTATTTGCTCTTAGCCTGTATGTTCCTTCTTCAGTATATTTTGGACCTAGAATTTTTCTGATTACTTTTCTTTCTCTTTTTTGGATTTCTTGAATGTCCTTAACTATATTAATGAGTATTTTGGGAACGTGTGCTGACACCGATACTGTTCCATTAGTGGTGAAGTCAACTGCCTTTTTTTATTTTCGGTATGATCACGCTTCTGTATTGTGTGAGATCTTCTAGCATGATTCCCCTTTCGTAGCACTCATTTATTAATCTGAATAATTAGCCTTATACGTTGTTGCCTAAATTTTTAAGCAATTCTGCGGGGATGTAATCAACATCGATAGCTATTCATTCCCTGAGACTCTGAAGGGCTTGTTCAAATTCATGTCTCATGACTGGAGACCCTTCCGTTTCACTTTGAAACTCAATGATGGATGCAAATAGATTACTTTCATTCTTGGAGTCCTTATCAAAGTAGGGTTCTTCCATGTTTTCTTTCCAGCTGGTACATATCCCGTTTATCAGTAATATTCCCCTTTATTTTTAACTACCACATATTTTGTTCTGGGTTGGTACAGAGGGGCTCTGATTTTCATAACAACTTTTTCTTGTTTTTCCTTTTTCTTATCTTCTTCGCTCGTTTCGGCAACGCTTTTGGTCTATTTCTCTTTTCCTTCTCTGCATTTGGTTGTGATATGATTTTTAATTCTTTTGTAGCTACCTACATTATTTTCCTCCCTGAGCTTATTTAATTCCTGAATTAGATTTAACATTTCTTATGTCACTCAAGGTTTTCTTCGCTCCAGTTTCCTTTTTCCTAAAAGCTCATTTGTTGCTTTATTTATCCACATCTTGATGTTATTCCACTGCTTTGGCTCATCACTTTCATTACTATTTTGTTGGTTCTTTCTTCAAAAGCCATCTTTATTGCTTCTAATTTCAATCCTTCTACTCTCCAGTTCTGTTTGAAATATCTCTTGGTTCTTTCAGATCTAATATGCATACTGCTAGCACTAATGTATTGTCACCTTTATGTCGCGATCTGGGTAGCTGAGGCGCAATTTTATCCGATCCCTGTACCTTTGCTTTCATTAACAAATAACCTAACAAATCCTCTTTTGTCTGCACGTCCCATGTGCAGCTTCTCCTAAGGGGGAACTTCAAATAATGTGTTTGTAACAACAATATAATTTTGATTCCAGAAATCTACCACATTATCGCCTCTTTCGTTTGACTGCGTCAGTCGAAATCTTCCTACTTTAACGTTGCTTGTTTGAGATCCTTCTACTGCATTAAAATGCGTTCACGTTCTCTATGTCCCTGTTAAAAGTCGACTACTAGTATCACAATTTCCTGTTCATCCCAACTCACAACAGCATTTGTACCACTAGCGACATGCAGAACACTTTCGACGCCTGTACCGCCATTTACATTTCAATTATAACTTTTAAGTCCTGGTTCCCGCCGTCTGAGGAGCCCAGTCGATTTTGCTTTCTGGCGGTGGTGACAAAAATTAATTATTGCGGCAACTAATTTAATGGCAGCAGGGGACACGCATAGATATACTGCTTTTGTTTCTGTTTCCACGACTCCCTCGCCGTGAGCCTTCAACTAAATGCATTCCCGCGTCTCTTCTGCGTCCCTCCCCGTCTCTAGCTCTTTAATTATTTTTATAACTATGAGGGGCTTTTGTTCGGGAATTATTAAGTGGATCTCTTAATTATTCATTTAGGTTAAACCACATTCAATTTACCCCGCTCCCTTTTCTGTTCCGCACATTCCGTGTAGTACGCAATTACCAACGCACCCTGCGTGAAACAGAGTTATTGTTTAACAAGATTTCGCCTTTACAGCTCCCCCCTTTCCTCTGCACAACGAGATGCAGCTAAGCTTGCACTGGGAAGTTTAATACTAAAATGAAATTTTGAAATGTATTTTCTGCAGACTCGAGAGAAACACAAAATAGCAATAGATGTGATTTTAAAAAGCACGTTTCCCAACGACGAGCGATCAAATTAAGCCTGCTGATGCTAGCTGGAATGAAAATAAGTAAAACTTCGTCGTCTCGTGTTTGTGAAGGCGAACACTATACCCTTTTGCAAGGCGGAGGAGACCATACTAACGCAAAAACTGACTGAGATCCGAAAATAAGCACCTTTTGTTTTCCTATAAACAACACCTTAGTCGAGACATTGAAGTATTCCGACTCTGCAAGCTTGAAATATCTGCAGAATTTGCTAATTCACAGATATCTCTCTCCATTGTATAGCCAGTTATCTAAATGTTACTGTTTTAGTATTAACCGATGTATCATCACTGACGAGTTCCACGCTTGCTTTGACGCACGTCTAGAGAGTGTAGACGACACTTGGGAAATAAAGTTTCATTTCGGAACATACGCGAAACCAGACATTCTCGCATGGTCACGATCATCATTATCTTCACTTTCAGAGATCAGACCAGACACCTCTTCCATCTTCTCGAGTCAGCCTTATTCATGCTAACTCCTCCTACATCTTAACAAGATCTCTTTTTGCATGTTGTATGTACACTCCTGGAAATGGAAAAAAGAACACATTGACACCGGTGTGTCAGACCCACCATACTTGCTCCGGACACTGCGAGAGGGCTGTACAAGCAATGATCGCACGCACGGCACAGCGGACACACCAGGAACCGCGGTGTTGGCCGTCGAATGGCGCTAGTTGCGCAGCATTTGTGCATCGCCGCCGTCAGTGTCAGCCAGTTTGCCGTGGCATACGGAGCTCCATCGCAGTCTTTAACACTGGTAGCATGCCGCGACAGCGTGGACGTGAACCGTATGTGCAGTTGACGGACTTAGAGCGAGGGCGTATAGTGGGCATGCGGGAGGCCGGGTGGACGTACCGCCGAAATGCTCAACACGTGGGGCGTGAGGTCTCCACAGTACATCGATGTTGTCGCCAGTGGTCGGCGGAAGGTGCACGTGCCCGTCGACCTGGGACCGGACCGCAGCGACGCACGGATGCACGCCAAGACCGTAGGATCCTACGCAGTGCCGTAGGGGACCGCACCGCCACTTCCCAGCAAATTAGGGACACTGTTGCTCCTGGGGTATCGGCGAGGACCATTCGCAACCGTCTCCATGAAGCTGGGCTACGGTCCCGCACACCGTTAGGCCGTCTTCCGCTCACGCCCCAACATCGTGCAGCCCGCCTCCATTGGTGTCGCGACAGGCGTGAATGGAGGGACGAATGGAGACGTGTCGTCTTCAGCGATGAGAGTCGCTTCTGCCTTGGTGCCAATGATGGTCGTATGCGTGTTTGGCGCCGTGCAGGTGAGCGCCACAATCAGGACTGCATACGACCGAGGCACACAGGGCCAACACCTGGCATCATGGTGTGGGGAGCGATCTCCTACACTGGCCGTACACCACTGGTGATCGTCGAGGGGACACTGAATAGTGCACGGTACATCCAAACCGTCATCGAACCCATCGTTCTACCATTCCTAGACCGGCAAGGGAACTTGGTGTTCCAACAGGACAATGCACGTCCGCATGTATCCCGTGCCACCCAACGTGCTCTAGAAGGTGTAAGTCAACTACCCTGGCCAGCAAGATCTCCGGATCTGTTCCCCATTGAGCATGTCTGGGACTGGATGAAGCGTCGTCTCACGCGGTCTGCACGTCCAGCACGAACGCTGGTCCAACGGAGGCGCCAGATGGAAATGGCATGGCAAGCCGTTCCACAGGACTACATCCAGCATCTCTACGATCGTCTCCATGGGAGAATAGCAGCCTGCATTGCTGCGAAAGGTGGATATACACCGTACTAGTGCCGACATTGTGCATGCTCTGTTGCCTGTGTCTATGTGCCTGTGGTTCTGTCAGTGTGATCATGTGATGTATCTGACCCCAGGAATGTGTCAATAAAGTTTCCCCTTCCTGGGACAATGAATTCACGGTGTTCTTATTTCAATTTCCAGGAGTGTATTAACTTCCCTTCTGCTGTAGACCAGTACCCTAGCATCAAGTTCTCCTACAATCACATGTACCTTGCAACTTCTCCCCGCTATCGATCAATATCTCAGCAACAAATTGTTGTTCTTGTTGTTGTTGTTGTGGTCTTCAGTCCAGAAACTGGTTTGATGCATCTCTTCATTCTACTATATCATGTGCAAGCTTCTTCATCTCCCAGTATCGACTGCAACTTACATCCTTCTGAATCTGTTTAGTGCATTCATCTCCTGACCTCCCTCTACGATTTTTACCCTCCACGCTGCCCTCCAGTACAAAATTGGTGATCCCTTGATGCCTCAGAACATTTCCTACCAACCGATCCCTTCTTATTGTCAGGTTGTGCCACAAACTCCTCCCCAATTCTATTCAATACCTCCTCATTAGTTACGTGATCTACCCACCTAATCTTCAGCATTCTTCTGTAGCACCACATTTCGAAAGCTTCTATTCTCTTCTTGTCCAAACTATTTATCGTCCACGTTTCACTTCCATACATGGCTACACTCTATACAAATACTTTCAGAAACGACTTCCTGACACTTAAATCTATAGTCGTTGTTAACAAATTTCTCTTCTTCAGAAACGCTTTCCTTGCCATTACCATTTTATATCTTCTCTACTTCGACCATCAGTTATTTTGCTCCCCAAGTAGCAAAACTCCTTTACTAATTTAAGTGTCTCATTTCCTAATCTAAATACCTTGTTTTGCTTTTGTTGATGTTCATCTTATATCCTCCTTTCAAGACACTGCCCATTCCGTTCAGCTGCTCTTCCAGGTCCTTTGCTGTCTCTGACAGAATTACTGTCATCGAAGAACCTCAAAGTTTTAATTTCTTCTCCATGGATTTTAATTCCTACTCCAAATTTTTCTTTTGCTTCCTTTACTGCTTGCTCAATATACTGATTGAATAACATCGGCGATAGGCTACAACCCTGTCTCACTCCCTTCCCAACCACTGCTTCCCTTTCATGCCCCTTGATTCTTATAACCACCATCTGGTATCTTGACAAATTGTAAATAGCCTTTCGCTCCCTGTATTTTACCCCTGCCACCTTCAGAATTTGAAAGAGAGTATTCCAGTCAACATTGTCAATGACTTTCTCTACGCCTACAAATGCTAGAAACGTAGGTTTGCCTTTCCTTAATCTATTTTCTGAGATAAGTTGTATGGTCAGTTTTGCCTCACGTGTTCCAATATTTCTGCGGAATTCAAACTGATCTTCCCCGAGGTCGGCTTCTACCAGTTTTTCCATTCCTCTGTAAGGAATTCGTGTTCGTATTTTGCAGTCGTGTCTTATTAAACTTATAGTTCGGTAATTTTCACATATGTCAACCCCTGCTTTCTTCGGGATTGGAATTATTATATTCTTTTTGAAGTCTGAGGACATTTCGCCTGTCTCGTACATCTTGTTCACTAGATTGCAGAGTTTTGTCAGGGTGGGCTCTCCCAAGGCTATCAGTAGTTCTAATGGAATGTTGTCTACTCCCAGGGCCTTGTTTCGACTTAGGTCTTTCAGTGCACTGTCAAACTCTTCACGCGGTATCATTTCTCCCGTTTCATCTTCATCTA
Source organism: Schistocerca piceifrons (assembly GCF_021461385.2). NCBI lineage: Eukaryota > Metazoa > Arthropoda > Insecta > Orthoptera > Acrididae > Schistocerca > Schistocerca piceifrons. Next base: position 474,005,786 of record NC_060138.1, on the reverse strand, counting down.
CATCCTCTTCCATTTCCATAATATTGCCCTCAAGAACATCGCCCTTGTATTAGCAACAAATTGAAGGTTGCAAGTCCACCGCTACTCCCACTTCCTCTCACAACAGCTTTTCTTTTTTTTCCGATGCACACTCAGTGATCCTCCAGTTTTGATCCTCAACAGTATAGAAAAACATAAAACATTTGATCCTGGCATCTGGCAACGCGCTAAGTAGATAATTAGGAAGCATTTAACGTATATTCTGGGACACTGATTAAGTAATGAATGCAGCCATTGTTCCAGATTTACAGCTGTCTGTCAAGTTTTCTCCGAGGGCGGTCCACAACCAGCCGTTTACGAGGAGACGAGCTGGTGTTCCATAAGCAGCAGGTAGCAGGTAGCCGAGGTCCCGCGCCTCCCGCCATCAGACTTGGAAAGTATCGACCCGTCCCGGCGGAGCATTAGCAGCTCTGATTTCAATAGGCCAGCCACCTCGGCGGTGTGGCGGCGGCGGCTCATCTGAATTACAAAGTGCTGGCGCTGCTGCCGCCGTCTCGCCCGCGCCGCGACGGCCCGCCACGACAGGTGAACCGACTCGGCGACAAGCGATGGCTTCTCCCGATAGCGCACGGCTCCCACACCCAGATGTAAACAACTCCCGGACTCGCCGTCACCCCGACTCGCTTCGGGGACGCCCGTGACACGTGTAGCCGTGGCAGCCTGCCGAGCCACTGCCCTTCATACACTACTGGACATTAAAATTGCTACACCAACAAGAAATGCAGATGATAAACGGGTATTCACTGGACAAATGTATTATACTAGAACTGACATGTGATTACATTTTCACGCAGTTTCGATGCATAGATCCTGAGAAATCAGTACCCAGAACAACGGCATTGATACGCCTGGGCATTGAGTCAAACAGAGCTTGGATGGCGTGTACAGGTACAGATGCCCATGCAGCTTCAACACGATACCACAGTTCACCAAGAGTAGTGACTGGCTTATTGTGACGAGCCACTTGCTCGGCCACCATTATTGACCAGACGTTTTCAGTTGGTGAGAGATCTAGAGAATGTGCTGGCAAGGGCAGCGGTCGAACATTTTCTGTATCCAGAAAGGCCCATACAGGACCTGCAAGATGCGGTCGTGCATTATCCTGCTGAAATGTAGGGTTTCGCAGGGATCGAATGAAGGGTAGAGCCACGGGTCGTAGCACATCTGAAATGTAACGTCCACTGTTCAGAGTGCCGTCAATGCGAAGAAGAGATGATCGAGACGTGTAACTAATGGCACCCCATACCGTCACGCCGGGTGATACGCCAGTATGGCGATGACGAATACACGCTTCCAATGTGCGTTCACCGCGATGTCGCCAAACACGGATGCGACCAACGTGATGCTGTAAACAGAACCTGGACTCATTCCGTTGGTGAACCCAGATTCGCCGTTGAGTACACCATCGCAGGCGCTCCTGTCTGTGATGCAGCGTCAAGGGTAACCGCAGCCACGGTCTCCGAGCTGACAGTCCATACTGCTGCAAACGTCGTTGTACTGTTGGTGCAGATGGTTGTTGTCTTGCGAACGTTCCCATCTGTTGACTAAGGGATCGAGACGTGGCTGCACGATCCGTTACAGCCATGCGGATAACATGTCTGTCATCTCGACTGCTAGTGATACGAGGCCGTTGGGATCCAGCACGGCGCTCTGTATTACCCTCCTGAACCCACCGATTATATATTCCGCTATCAGTCATTGGATCTCGACACACGCGAGCAGCAATGTCGCGGTACGATAAATCGCAATCGCGATAGGCTACAATCTGACCGTTATCAAAGTCGGAAACGTGATGGTACGCATTTCTCCTCCTTACACGACGCGTCACAACAACGTTTCACCAGGCAACGCCGGTCAACTGCTGTTTGTATATGAGAAATCGGCTGGAAACTTTCCTCATGTCAGCACGTTGTAGGTGTCGCCACCGGCGCCAACCTTGTGTGAATGCTCTGAGAAGCTAATCATTTGCATATCACTGCATCTTCTTTCTGTCGGTTAAATTTCGCGCCTGTAGCACGTCATCTTCGTGGTGTAGCAATTTTAATGGCCAGTAGTGTAATACGCTGTAAGCTGTATCATTATTTCTCGGAATCCATGCCGCGTCAGACTTGTTTGTAAAGTCAACATTTCAACGACTCCTCCTGTCGCCATCTTGAGGTGTTGCCTGGACAACTAATTGGCCGGGTGATACATTCGTATTTAGTTGGTCGAATTGTGAGCACTTCTTAAATACTGCTGACACCTTGTTGCTACAAATATATTATGTATGACACGTTTTGGGTTTCAGCCCATCCTGAGAACATCAGACAAAAAGCCTCTATGCCGTACTGATATTGTTTGGAACTAGCCTCAGAAAATACAGTCCATCACCAAAGGAAAGAGCTTACTAAACAATCGTTGGACCGATACTTAAATACTGCTCGTCAGTCTGGGATCCGTAGCAGATGAGATTGATCCAGGAAATAGAGAGGATCCGAAGCAGAGTAGCGCGTTTTGTTGTTGTTTATTTAGGAAGCACTTCAGCGCCACGGAGATCCTCAGTCAACTTTAGTGGCAGGCGTTTCAGGAGAGGCGTTCTGCAGCACTGTGTAGCCTGCTATTGAAGTTCAGAGAGCGTACGTTCCTAGGAAAGTCAACCAGTGTAGTGGTTCGTCCTAAGTACATCTCGCGAGAAGAGCGTGAAGATAAAATGAGGCAAATTCGGGCCCACACGGAGGCTTACCAGCTATCGTTCCTCCCGTGAACCATACGCCACTGGAACAGGAAAAGGGCGATGTGACACTCGTAAAGAAAGTACCCTCTACCACACACTGCAATTTGGATTGCTGAGTATAGATGCCGATGTGGATGAACCCAGATACGAACCAATGTTGAGAGTGTACACGTGGATAACTATACATTGAGGTGACAAAGGTCATGGAATACCTTCTAACATCGTGTCGGACCTCCTTCTGCCCGGAGTAGTGCAGCAACTCGACGTGTCATGGGTTCAACAAAGAGTTGGAAGCCCGCTGCAAAAATACTGAGGCATGCTGCTTCTATAACCGTTCGTAACTGCGCAATTGTTGCCAGTGCAGGCGTTTGTGCACGAACAGCTCTGTCGATTATGTCCCATAAATGCTCAATGGGATTCGTGTCGGGCGATCTGAGTGTCCAAACCATTCGCTCGAATCGTCCTGAATGTTCTTCAAACCAATCGCGAACAATTATGGCCCGATGACATGGCACATTGTTATAAATAAAAATTCCATCGTTATTTGAAAACATGAAGTCCATGGACAACTGCAAATGGTCTCCCAGTAGCCGATAGGCCAGAGGACCCAGTACAGTCCATGTAAATATAGGCCACACCATTGTGGAGCCACCACCATCTAGCACAGTACCTCGTTCACAACTTGGGTCCATGGGTTCGTGGGATCTGTGCTACACTCTAACCCTACCATCAATTCTTATCAATTTAAATCGGAACTCTTCTGATCACGCCACGGTTGTTCAGTTGTCTAGGGTCCAACCGATATGGTCACGAGCCTAGGATAAGCGCTGCAGGCGATGTTTTCTTAGAAAATGCACTCCCATTGCTCGTCTGCAGACCATAGTCCACTAATGCCAAATTCCGCTGCACTGTCTTAACGGGTATTCGCCGCACTGTCCTAACGGGTACGTTCGTTACACGTCCAATATTGAATTCTGCAATTTATTCACGACGTGTTGCTTTTCTGTTAGCACTGACAAATCTACAAAAACGCTGCTGCTCTCGGTCATTATGTGAAGACGGTCGACCACTCCGTTGGCTGTCGTGAGAGTTAATGCCTGAAATCCGGTATTCTCGACACACTCTTGTTGCTGTGGACCTCGGAATATTGAACTTCCTAACGGTTTTCGAAATGGAATGTCCATGCGTCTAGCTCCAAGTGTCATTCCGCGTTCAAGGACCTGTAATTATCCATTCCTAGATGACTAGAACCTATTATGAATTCCAATGGGTTTCCTACGCCTTATGATAAATAAATGTGTCTTATTCATGGTGTTTCAAAATTTTTGGCAAAACCCTCTGTATTTGTCCACTTTTGCACCTAGTCGATATCAAAAGAAGTATTAACGTACAACAATGTATAGCAAACGCTAAATCAGACCAGGAAACTTGATCACCTAGTCGATATCAAAATAAGTATGAACCAAAAACAATAATGAAGGAATCGCTACATCACGGCCACGAAAGTAAGAAGACCGTTTTAAGCAGCAGCTGGTTGAGATGCGAGATATTACACACACCATCTAACGGTATCAGCATCGCGACTAATACTACTCCATCACAGACACGGACATTATCTCCGGTACAATATGGAATTTCCGTGACTTCTTGATGTCTTCATGACAAAATTCAACCACCTGTAGACGAAGGTACTAGGTGGCCTATCAGCAAAATATGTAACTCAGGTGGATGGTGACAGAACAGAGGAACTCGTTCCAAGCTTTGCAGACAAACCTTTACGTGACAGGATATCCGAGAAACATTTATTCAACAAAGTCGCCGCCAAAAACTAAAAAAGTCTGATGCAGCAGTAGATAAACATATATCTGAGTTGCCGTCCTACGCAGTGGCCGGCACGCAACGAGATGAAGTTGGCCGAAAATATGACGATTACATTAATATTCGTATATTTTGACTGTTTCGCTATGAGTGTGACAACTCCAATAAAAATGAAAGTAAAAACATTTTAAGGTAGTTAAAGAAACTTGCTAAGTTTTTTTTAGCAGAACTTCAGCACAGAATTGCAAACGTCAGCACCTCTATTACGTAACTGGTAACAAGTCACATCTCACAGTAAGTCCATGTATAAACATCTCACAATTATAGCAGTAATGTTCCCACGCCGCTACCAGTTACCGAGGCGGCGTACCACTGCTCCTATTCATCTTCTGCGCAGTCTCTAAACTCTTCGACGTAAGTGAGCTTAGCCTTTCTGTGTGGGAAGTGAATGACAATCGTAGTCATTTGGCACCTTCTGCTAGACTGATACTTCATACGAAGAGCCAGTCAACCACAGGGCGTCATCTCTCCCACGCTGCCTACTTTTAATATTAATTTTCAGTATCTGTTTATACAATTCCCGCTTTCTTACGTCAATCAGTGTTGTGTCCATCTTAAGCTAATGTTCCTCTCTTATAAACTTCTACTGTAATTTCTGGTGTGTTATTCTAATTATCAGTGTTGTCTGATTTGCCGAGACAATATTTTGAGCGCAGTCTTTGCTGGTGAAACGCAGGTGCCCTTGTTGCTCGCAGAAGACCACTAGCGACCGTGTTCTGCCTTTCTGCATGGTCGATACCGAGAATCTTCTATGTCTTTCATCTATAGATAACACCAGTCTCTCGCTGCAGTCGCCCTTCCTAGCGTACGTATTCCCAACGCACAAAATCTAAATGCCTAGGATTGTTAATTTATTTTTAACAGTCGCACGGGAGGACTGTATTGCTATAAAGTTCTAAGAAATCGTTGACCTGGTATTATTAACATTTCGCTTCTTCACACTCTCCCGTACTATTCTGTTGCACTCTGTTTTGTTGGCCCCAGGCTCGGCCACATTTATACTGAGTGCAGCGAAACGATCCCGACGAACTTCGAGGGTTTGTAGAGGCTGTCTTCTGACACAAACTGAGCGTGGGAAGCCAAGTTCAGGAACTTCATCCAAACGACACCGAATAATTTCCATGCTGCAATAGTAACGCCTGCAGGTAGGCCACCCATTCGGCAGCCATCGTCAATTTATAAGCCGACCTATCGTAACCGTAAGTGGAGTCAAAGCAACAATGTAGAGCACACAAACTTGCGTCTACTGCCGAAGGCAAGGTCTTTCTGCAGGTCTGAATCCATGCATGTTACGTGGAAGCTCCCCACCAACGTTGGATGCCACTTCTAGACATGAATTCAGTCCTAAAATTGTTCCGCGAAGCAACCGCTGCAGCACCTCGTCGAACGTCGGTATCTTTTTGAACGCCCTATGTAATAATTGTCTTGTCCTAAAAGCGATTTTTAATGATTTGTGGGTGAAAGATTGCCATAAGTAACGCAACAATGACCATCTATTTTAGCCAGGATAAATTACTCGGAACGAAAAGCTTTTAATAAAAAAAACCTCATATATTACAAAGAAATGCTATATTAATTTGGAATTTATTTGAAATAAGCAACTTAATTCCCTGTCTTTTTCATCTTTGTGGAAGGGGTTCCTGTAGTCATGTCCTAGTTCATGAACCACGGGAAACGTATGAGTGGCCAAGTAAGTGCTCCCGACAGTCGGGATACCAGTTACTTTGGAATAAGCCTGGGCATCTCGGACATATTCGGAGTCGTGGTCACCTTTGTGCTCATACGGCAAAGACTACCAAATCCACCGGTTAGTCCCTCAACCGTTAGGGGTAAAACTCAATGGGACTCGGGGCAAGTAGGGCCAGCAATCTGCTTCCCCGGTACCTTAAATATGATGCTGTCAACAATCAGAGCAAAATGCCTCGGACCTTTGGAGGTGACGGAGTCCCACCTCTAACCGACAAACCAGGGACTCCTAAGATACGACTTGGCAAACAAATGGTAATGAGATGGGGAGCTATTAATATCAATGGGGGCTACTCTGGGAAGAAGGTAGAGCTGGCAGAGGCTGCAAGTGAGATGGGGCTGGCTATAGATGTAGCAGTCAGGACGAACAGGCTTAGATGGTGGGGTCATGTTTCACGCATGGGAGAAGCAAGGTTACCCAAGAGACTCATGGGTTCAGCAGTAGAGGGTAGGAGGAGTCGGGGCAGACCAAGGAGAAGGTACCTGGATTCGGTTAAGAATGATTTTGAAGTAATAGGATCAACATCAGAAGAGGCACCAATGTTAGCACTGAATAGGGGATCATGGAGGAATTTTATAAGGGGGCTATGCTCCAGACTGAACGCTGAAAGGCATAATCAGTCTTAAATGATGATGATGATGATTAAATTCCGTATCAGTCCCTGAAAGTGGCCGCATATTTACTTTACAAATTTTCATCAATCAGCTTATGACATGGCACCCACTGTGAAAAGCACGAATTACTTCCTCTTGGTGTGATGGGTTTTAAATGCGCCCAGTAGCATCGGTTTTTCCTGATAACTGTTCACAGTAAAAGCGGTCGTAATGGGGAATGCAGAACACGTTTACGACTGGTTTTGAGCCCAGAAAAGCGTGCTAGTTGATAAGATGGCAGAACAGATATTACTGTACAACGATTTGATTTCTGGTTTTTGAAGTATCTATTGCTGCTTTGAAAAAAGCAGACCACATACCACACGATAGGCATCACAGATCTTCTACCGCATCCATGTCAGTTGAACTGAAGCAATTTTCTTCTTTACATTGTTGTTATTATTTTTGTTCTTGTTCTTAAGTTTCTGCATCGAGCGATACAGCCGTATCATTCGATGAAGTTCCGTAACCTCCTTAGTATATCTATGAAAGTGAACAATTAAGAACCGTACAAAATATGTTATCGTGTCTTCAGCCGATCAAACGACGGTGGCACAAATCTCGACATATTAGTGTTAAAATTTTGTTAAATGCTATTATTAAAAAATCTGTTGCGCTCGCATGCAGTACAACACAATTCTTACTTTTTTGTAGTAGCAATAACTTATTGTTTAATCTTTATCTGTATGTACTGAATTTTAATTTTAACGCAATATCGACAGAAAAACTGGTGTTAGGTCACTGATGTAATACGTAATTAAAGACGTTTTTTGGGTGGGAGGGGGGGGGGCAGGTGTTGTATGGTAGAATGGTAGACCATTTCGCTCGTGCCATTTCTAATGCTTATTATCGTTTCCTTTCTTTCTCAAAGTGCTTCTTTCGTATTTATGCAAGACTCTGCTGCAAACATAGGTTTCACGAATCCTTCTCTGGCCTTCCGGGTTATATTTTTGGATGTTAGCAGATATGATGGGTGGTCATAAAATTTTAATTATGACCAAGGAAACGTTACTAATTTTTTATTTCCTTTTTGCAGGTACCTGCAGGCATGCAATCCCGATACACACTGAAATCTGACCGTCACAGTACCGTAGCACGTTGTTAGAGGAGCTAATACAAAATGGAAGAGTCCACCTCTACTTCAACAACATATTGATTTGTTTTTATCAACATTTTGTTTTCCTGTTTCTAGAGGTGTGCTACAGTACTGTAGTGCGGAGATGTTGATATTTATCAGTACTAAGTATACACTAAGGTGACAAAAAGTCATGGAACAGCGGTACGCTCATATAGAAATGGTGGTACTGTCGCGTACACAAGGTGTAAAACGGCAGCGCATTCGTTGAGCTGTCTTTTGTACTCAGTTGTTTCATGTGAACAAGTATCCAGCATAATTATGGCCGCACCACGGAAATTAACAGACTTTGAACGAGGAAAGGTAGTTGGACATTCCATTTCGGATATAGCTAGGGAGTTCAATATCCCTGAATGTATCGAGAATACCAAATTTCAGGTATTACCTCTCACCACGGACAACACAGTGGCTGACCGACTTCACCTAACGACCGACAGCGGTGGTGTTAGAGTAGAGTTGTCAATGATAACACACAAGCAACACTGCATGAAACAACCTCAGAAAACGGTGCGGGACGTACGACGAACGTATCGGTTACGACAGTGCGGCAAAATTTGGCGAGAATGGGCTATGGCAGCAGATGACCAATGCGGGTGCCTTTGCTAACAGCAACTGCAGCGCCTCTCCTCGGCTCGTTACCGTATCGGCTGGACTCTAGACGATTGGAAAATCCGAGGCTTGGTCAAATGAGCCCCGATTTCAGTTGGTAAGGGCTAATGGTAGCGTTCCAGTGTGACGCAGGCCCCTCGAACCTGTGACCCAAGGCACTGTGCAAGCCGGTGGTGACCCCATAATCGTGTGGTCTCTGTTTACATGTAATTTACTGGGTCCTCTGCTCCAAATGAACCGACCATTGACTGAAAATGGTTATGTTCGCCTAGTAGGAGCCGGCCGCGGTGGTCTCGCGGTTCTAGGCGCGCAGTCCGGAACCGCGCGACTGCTACGGTCACAGGTTCGAATCCTGCCTCGGGCATGGATGTGTGTGATGTCCTTAGGTTAGTTAGGTTTAAGTAGTTCTAAGTTCTAGGGTACTGATGACCACAGCTGTTAAGTCCCATAGTGCTCAGAGCCATTTTGAGCCATTTTTGAGCCTAGTAGGAGACCATTTGCAGACAATCATGGACTTAATGTCACAGGGTCACAATTGTTCACGATTGGTTTGAAGTGCATTCTGGACAGTTCGAGCGAATAATGTAGTCACTCAGATTGCCTACATGAATCCCATCGAATATTTATGGGACGTAATCGAGAGGTCAGTTCGTGCACAACATACTGCACCGGCAGTACTCTCGCAATTATGTTCGCCTATAGAGGTAGCAGGGCTCAATATTTCTGCAGGGGTTTCCAACGATTTGTTGAGTCAACGCTACGTCGAACTGCTGCACTATGCCGGACAAAAGGAGAACCGACTCTATGTTACGAGGTACCCCATGACTTCTGTCACCGCAGTATATGTACAGGGTGAAAACTATTTAAACCGACAAACTCTGGGAGGTTGTAGGGGACATCAAAACAAATATTTTTCCCTAGTGTCATTTTTTCCGATGAGGATTATTTAAACCGGTGGAGGCTGTATTACACTCTTCAGTTGTTAGAGGCCATATTAAGATCTTCAGTTGTTAGAGGGCATATTACGCTCTTGAGTTGTAGCTACTGCTGTCCACAAGTGTAGTAGTGCATTGCCTCTGTTTACTAATGGAGCGATACACCTGGAGTGAGTACACTGATATGATTGGTGCGTACTACGTAGCGCACCACAACGGACGACCTGCACAGCGGGTTTATCAACAACAATATCCTAATCGCCGTATCCTGCATCATACGACCTTTGCTGCTGCGTACCACCGTGTGCGTGAGACCGGGTCATTTAGCAGATTACCTGGATAGGGACGCCTTCACACAGTAAGAACGCTGCAATTTGAGGAAGCTGTCTTGCAGCATGTGGAGCGGGATCCTTCAATCAGCACTCGTGCAATTGCACGTAACATGGGGACGAATCAGACGAATGTAAGAACAGTCCTTCGAGAGCAATTGCTACTTCCATTTCACTTCCAGCGTGTCTACAACCTAGAACCAGTTGATTATCCACCCAGAGCACAGTTTGCGCAGTGATACCTGGAACAGTGTGAAATGCATCCTACATTTCCATCCTCTGTGTTGTTTACCGATGAAGCAATGTTCTGGCGTGATGGAGTCTTCAACATGCACAATTCGCATGTTTGGAGTGAGGATAACCCACATGCCACAGTTACTAGCGCTCATCAAGTGCGGTTCTTCGTTAATGTGTGGGTCGGTGTTGTTGGGGACTGTTTAATTGGGCCGTATCTGCTACCTAGGCCATTAAATGACAGGCGCTATTACAATTTTCTTGGCAGAGCACTGTCAGAATTGCTGGAAGACGTCCCGCTCCCTACAAGACAACTCATGTGGTTCCAACATGACGGGGCGCCGGCACATTTCAGTTGCCGTGTGCGTCGATTCTTGGAACGACGGTTCCCAGAAACGTGGATTGGCAGAGGTGGTACCGTACCACGGCCTGCTCGATTCCGAGATATGTCCCCTCTGGACATTTTTGTGTGGGGAGAGAAGCGCAACCTTGTTTACGCAACTCCTGTTGCATCAGAAGAGGATCTGGTTGCACGGATAGTAGCAGCAGCATGATCAATTCAGGATACTCCTGGGGTTTTTGCCCATGTCAAACAGAACATGATCCGACGGTGTAACCTTTGTTGAAGTGTCAATGGAGGCATTTTTGAAACTCTACTGTAATTGAAATTGGGTTGTGTTAATGTGTTGTCCCTTCGTCATAAAAAAAATTGAAAAGTGTTTGTTGGTTTAATTAATTTGCCGCCAGAGAAATCTTCTTCTACAGCTTTAAATACACCTATAGGAAAAAATGACATGGGGGAGAAATATTTGTTTTGAAGTCCCCTACAACCTCCCAGAGTTTGTCGGTTTAAATAATTTTCACCCTGTATGTGTACCAATGACAAGAATAGATAAATTGTGAATCTTTATAAATTATGAATCTTAATATTCTCGCAGTGATCATCAAATCTTTATGACTACCCGTCGCATTTCTTTCATAGGGAGCCCTTTATCTTATACAGTGCTTAATATATGTATTTCTTGCATCTTTCTTCAGTATATATTATCCATCCCAAATATCAAAATTCATCCATCTGTTTCAAAGTGTCTCCTTTAAATTCAAAATTTAGCCATTTCCTATCTCCACCTCCTGAGCCCACAATTATATTAGTTATGTTTTTCTTTATGTGCATATTATTGGAATCTGTCTCATTAGGCATTCGATTACAGTTTCTGTTAATTTTTCTGTGATCCCTGGTGTATCATCAGCGTCAGCGACCCGTTTCACACAGTTTTCCGGACCGTGACAGAACAACTCGCAGATCGAGATAGTGCTTTACTTGCGTCATTGCCTCTTCGCAGTATACTGCCTCTGAGTCCTCTTTGCTAAAAGCCACAGGAGAGCTGACGGTCGAAGCCGAGGAAAATAAAACATTTCACCCTTTGTGGCACATTCTGCATGCTGCGTAGTCCCGGCGGCCGGGGTTTACGGTGATCGCCTTTAGACCTTCGCCATCTCCGCCGGGAGCCATCCCGAGGCTTCAGCCTGTAATTCTAGGGAGGCAGCCAGGAATAGCAGGGAGAGAGCGGCGGCGGCAGAGGCGGCGGTTTCTGGAATGGCAAACACTTAATCCCCGAGCTTTGCCCCCCTTTGATTGTGGGCCGGAGGAGATGGCTTTCCCTCCGCGGTGGTCGTGGTGGTGGATGGAGGTTGCAGGTGAGCAGGAATCCGCGGCCGCAACCCTCTGGGACGTCGCTGGGAGTGGAGACACTTGTCGTGGCGCGCCGGAAGTAAATCCCGGGGACGTGCGATCGAGCCCCGGGGCCCCACTCGTAACCTAGCGCCGCCCCCTGCGGGTTCTCCGGCCGGAATTTACGTGCATCCCGTCCCGAGTTCTTCTGAGCATCTTCCCGCTCTGACGCTGCGACCGAGCTGTACTCACCTGTCACAGGAGCACTGCGCAGCGACAACGAGGCTTTTCAGGAGCATCGACGGTTACTAGAGAGCTACCTGCTGGGCATATCTAAAACACTACTCTTATGAGAAAATCTGGACTAAATCTACTGATGAGAAATGAATGAACTGATGGAGATGAAATACCCGATGTTTCAAAATGAATATCGATGTTTTAAGACTTAGATGGCATTGTAATTCTGTCAGAGACAGCGAAAGACTTGGAGGAGTTGCTGAACGAATGCACAACGTCTTGAAAGGAAGATATAAGATGAATATCAACAAAGGAAAAACAAGGATAGTGGAGTGTAGTCGAATTAAATCAGGAATCAGGTGATGCTGAAGGAGTTAGATTAGGAGATGAGACATTTAAAATGCATGTTCCAGCAAAAGATCTCCTGTATTTGGAGAGGCCACTGTGTGAGCTGCGACGGGGATACTGATGTGGAGGGGATATCGATCGATAGCGGTATACCTGCCATTTTCAATAGGTGCAATGGCTTGGCTAGGTAACCCGATCTCGGACAGTAACAGCGCCGGTAAATGTGACGCGGATTGAAGACTTTGTACCACTGACTACATTCAAGTTACCATTATAAATAATACGCCAACGGGCGTGTGCTATGTATGCTGCTCGGTATCCTGGACGACATCATGAAAGTGTCCGGACCGTTCGCCGGATAGTTACGTTATTTAAGGAAACAGGAAGTGTTCAGCCACATGTGAAACGTCAACCACGACCTGCAACAAAACATGATGCCCAAATAGGTGTTTTAGCTGCTGTCGCACATCAGTAGCAGAGAAATTGCGCGAGAATCGGGAATCTCAAAAACGTCGGTGTTGAGAATGCTACATCAACATAAATTGCACCCGTACCATATTCCCATGCACCAGGAATTGCGTGGCGACGACTCTGAACGTCGTGTTTAGTTCTGCTTCGGGCACAAGAGAAATTACGGGACGATGATAGATTTTTTGCACGCGTTCTATTTAGCGACGAAGCGTCATTCACCAACAGCGGTGACGTAAACCGGCATAATATGCACTATTGGGCAACGGAAAATCCACGATGGCTGTGACAAGTGGAACATCAGCGACCTTGGCGGATTAATGTATGGTGCGGCATTATGCGAGGAAGGATAATTGGTCCCCATTTTATTGATGGCAATCTAAATGGTGCAATGTATGCTGGTTTCCAACGTAACGTTCTACCGATGTTAAACAAGATGTCTCACTGCAGGACAGAATGGCGATGTACTTCCAACGTGATGGATGTCCGTCACATAGCTCCCGTGCGGTTGAAGCGGTATTGAAGAGCATATTCCATGACAGGTGGATTGGTCGTCGAAGCACCATACCATGGCCCGCACGTTCATCGGATCTGGCGTCCCAGGATTTCTTTCTGTTGCGAAAGTTGAAGGAAATTTGCTATCGTGATCCACTGACAACGCCTGACAACATGCGTCAGCGCATTGTCAATGCATGTGCGAACATACGGAAAGCGAACTACTTGCTGTTGAGAGGAATGTCGTTACACGTATTGCCAAATGCATTGAGGTTGACGGACATCATTTTGAGCATTTACTGCATTAATGGGGTATTTACAGGTAATCACGCTGTAACAGCATGAGTTCTCAGAAATGATAAGTTCACAAAGGTACATGTATCACATTGGAATAACCGAAATAAAATTTTCAAACGTACCTACGTTCTGTATTTTAATTTAAAAATCCTACCAGTTACTAAATGTTTGTCTAAAAGTGTGAGCCATATGTTTGTGACTATTACAACGCCATATATCTCAAAGCGAAAAAAGTGGTACAACTAAAATATTCATATTTCTTTACGTACTACATGAATATGTAATAAAAATGGGGGTTCCTATTTAAAAAAAGCAGTTGTTATCCGTTTGATCTATGGCAGCGCCATCTAGCGGGACAAACATAGCGCCATCTGGTTTCCCCCTTCAAGCTAGACGAGTTTCGTTCTTTGTAGTTTTTTCGTTTGATGCTTATTTCGTGATATACACTCCTGGAAATGGAAAAAAGAACACATTGACACCGGTGTGTCAGACCCACCATACTTGCACCGGACACTGCGAGAGGGCTGTACAAGCAATGATCACACGCACGGCACAGCGGACACACCAGAAACCGCGGTGTTGGCCGTCGAATGGCGCTAGCTGCGCAGCATTTGTGCACCGCCGCCGTCAGTGTCAGCCAGTTTGCCGTGGCATACGGAGCTCCATCGCAGTCTTTAACACTGGTAGCATGCCGCGACAGCGTGGACGTGAACCGTATGTGCAGTTGACGGACTTTGAGCGAGGGCGAATAGTGGGCATGCGGGAGGCCGGGTGGACGTACCGCCGAATTGCTCAACACGTGGGGCGTGAGGTCTCCACAGTACATCGATGTTGTCGCCAGTGGTCGGCGGAAGGTGCACGTGCCCGTCGACCTGGGACCGGACCGCAGCGACGCACGGATGCACGCCAAGACCGTAGGATCCTACGCAGTGCCGTAGGGGACCGCACCGCCACTTCCCAGCAAATTAGGGACACTGTTGCTCCTGGGGTATCGGCGAGGACCATTCGCAACCGTCTCCATGAAGCTGGGCTACGGTCCCGCACACCGTTAGGCCGTCTTCCGCTCACGCCCCAACATCGTGCAGCCCGCCTCCATTGGTGTCGCGACAGGCGTGAATGGAGGGACGAATGGAGACGTGTCGTCTTCAGCGATGAGAGTCGCTTCTGCCTTGGTGCCAATGATGGTCGTATGCGTGTTTGGCGCCGTGCAGGTGAGCGCCACAATCAGGACTGCATACGACCGAGGCACACAGGGCCAACACCCGGCATCATGGTGTGGGGAGCGATCTCCTACACTGGCCGTACACCACTGGTGATCGTCGAGGGGACACTGAATAGTGCACGGTACATCCAAACCGTCATCGAACCCATCGTTCTACCATTCCTAGACCGGCAGGGGAACTTGCTGTTCCAACAGGACAATGCACGTCCGCATGTATCCCGTGCCACCCAACGTGCTCTAGAAGGTGTAAGTCAACTACCCTGGCCAGCAAGATCTCCGGATCTGTCCCCCATTGAGCATGTTTGGGACTGGATGAAGCGTCGTCTCACTCGGTCTGCACGTCCAGCACGAACGCTGGTCCAACTGAGGCGCCAGGTGGAAATGGCATTGCTGCGAAAGGTGGATATACACTGTACTAGTGCCGACATTGTGCATGCTCTGTTGCCTGTGTCTATGTGCCTGTGGTTCTGTCAGTGTGATCATGTGATGTATCTGACGCCAGGAATGTGTCAATAAAGTTTCCCCTTCCTGGGACAATGAATTCACGGTGTTCTTATTTCAATTTCCAGGAGTGTATTTGGCCCGCTCACGATCAATGGACCACCCTGTATACGTATCCCGTATGAACCCCGAAACGTAAAAACTGCTTTGCGCCAAATGCGGTGAACTTGGAGGCCATGAGCAACAAATTATGTTATTCAGCCCCTTGCGGTCAATCCAGCGGTCAGGTACAGCGTCGTTGTACTAGTAGCATAGTGAGTTATTCGAGTCAGACGGTACACCATCTTGCTGCCAAATGATGTTCTGTGGTTCAGCTTCTTCCATTTGAGGAAAGAGCCGCATTTCCTTTGTACCAAAATAAGGAAGACCAGTTACAGATAATTCAGCAAAAAGAAAATCCATAAATTTTCCACCGGGATATGGCACAGAAAACATTCAGTTAAGGAAAGTCTTGTTGCAACACTGCCATCTCGTGGGCATTTGTTAACCCTCAGATGAGCACATTACGAGTGTTCATATTTTTACTTAGGTAAAGCGTCGATTCGTCATTGAGGACGACACGGTCCATAAAATCTTCATAATCATGGAGCAACATTTCTTTGGTTCGTAAACCATAATCTATGAACTTTAGAACTTGAAACAGGTACTAAAATAAAACTGTCTGAGTCGCTATTTCATTTGACGTTTTGTGTACGAAGCGCGTTTAATACGTAATGCAAGACTTCTTTTTCGCAGCCATTTTCGGATGAAGAAAAGCAGAATTTGTCATGGGACATGGTGAAATATTCTTGATTCAGTCCCTATAGTTTCATAATGTACAATACGTCACGACGTTATGCGAGCTCTTCAAAATGGCGTCTGTAACACTGAGGAGTTCCAAGGAGAAAGGTATCACTGAATTTCTTTTGGCGGAAAAGCAGAACAACGCATTATTCATGGGATCTCGCACAATGTCTATGGAGACCTGGCCGTGAACAAAAGCACGGTGAGTCACACGAACTGGTATCAGTGAAATATGAGGAGAAAATACTGAATTCAAAACTAATTACCTACAGGAGACATTACACTAACACAGTATAACATCGCCGCTAGACTTGGTAATGGCCTCGATTCGACGTGGAAGAGAAGCAGCAAGTTTGTTACGCCATGTCACATCCAGATGAAGCCGCTCACTGATGATTAGATCCTGTAGAGCAACTTCACTGGGGGGTGGGAGGGCTCTAACTGCTACATTTCACCCGCAATTTCACATAGTCAAATATGTTTCCTATGGTATTAAGGTCGGGCGGTTTAGCTGGTCAGTCAAGGTTCTATAGGCTTTTCTACAGTGTTGCCACACCAACTTTGCAGATTGTCGTAGCGTGGTACCAGCTTCCAGATACCGTCATCATAGAAGGCAATCGCGTCGGCTTTCCGCTAATTTCCCGCATCTGTCTGCAGCTAGTTGTATGTGTCAAAGTACTGTCCTCATAGCCAGCAGTTCGCGTGAGCGGAGAACTGAAAATCAGAGGGGGACAAGTCTGGGTTGTATAAAGCGTAGTCAGCACGTACACAACTTGCCCACTAGAGCGCTCCCCGCTAAGCACAACAGCGCAGGCGCAGCGCTCGTCCGTCTCCGCACTACGAGATGGCGCTGCCATAGAGACGGACCAAATTCTGCTTCTGCCGATCCGCGTATTAATATGTAACGCAGCCAATGAGATTGCTGCTAACGTAGAACTTTTTCTCCTCGCGGATCACACTCGCGCAGTGATACATGAACGCACGAGGTATTATAATGAGTGTACAGACCTCTGATTAGTCAGTCTGCATTAGTCTGTACCAGTCTGTTCGAGTTCTACAATTGTCTGTACCAGTCTATAGTCAAGTTTCAGTCTGTGTCTAATAAGATTATCATATTCCTGTACATAGCGATGAAGATAAATGTATAGACACTTTTGTCAAGTATCAGAGATATATGTGAGAATAAGATTAACGTACCAATACCAAAGGAACTTCAGATTGTCTATTGTAAATAGCATCAAGAACCAAGTTAAGTAATTTTTATGCTTGTTATTTTTTTATAAATGTGTGTGAAAATTAATCAAGTTCTGTTTAAAGTTGGTCAACGTCAATCTGCTACTCTAAGCATGCAAGTGGCATTTCTATCGTCTGACCTAACGGCAGAAGATAAACATGCCACGATAAGACCACGAGACACATTGTTGACACTCGCCTACTTCGTTAGAGCGACATGTCAAATAATCTGATGGTGTGTGTGTACTGAAGGTCTTACAGTACGTACACCACAGTTATGTGAGCTGCCTGGTATCAGACGAAACCCCTAAACAGGCCCTTCACACTTAGCAGGCATCTTTACGTACTCATTATGCGCTCAGAACGAACAAGTGCGACGTGACGCGATCGATGGGGATACTAGAGATACTGCACAAACACATTTTCGCAAAGTTTCATCAGATTTTCATTGCGGTTTTAATCCTACGAGCAGTTGAAGCCCGAAAAAAAATAGTACTCGTATTTAAAACTATTGTGCACAAAAGAATTTCCATTAATTTCAGTCAGGCAGCTAGAAATATTGATTATTTTGGATATGGATGCAACATCTTGTACACAATTGTTGTCCAGATAGATGTTCTAATGGCAGCATGATCATTTAAGAGACACTTTCCAACGAGGGTCCATATTCATTTTTGCACAATTCGGCACGCATCGGAACGACCTGCGGACAAGATAGGACGTTGCTGGTGTCACAGAGCGAAAATAAGGTTCGTTCTCTCACAGATAATGACATGGAACAAAACAGGGCATACACACATAACGAGGACGCTGACATTTTGCTGATATTCGACGAGTCCACGATTACAGTTCCCCAGCCGGTATGTCTGAGGGAATGCCATAGGTGACTCAGTAAAGCATTATAAAGTCTCAGTTGCACAGTGATTTAATTTAATTTAATATCTGGTTCCGAATTTAAAGCATTCAGTTTCATGCCACCACTTCGTCATAGACTAATGGCGGCACTCTACATTACTAGAATCTGATTACCTGCTGCTGCTCCGTCTCTGCATGGCAGATGTTACTAAAAATGTATTGGTGAAACCGGAACACTTTGTCACAGTCTAAACTTGGCAACTCAAATGTAGATGGAGGCGGAAGAGGTGATTGCTGTCTGACCCCTGCTTCAGCAATATTGATTCGAGTTTCCCGTGACGAATAACAGGTCAAGCGAATGTTCTCTCTCTGTCCCCTCTCTAATCTTTCCTGCCTCTAATAACATCGACTGCCTGTCGCGATAAATCCTAGCAAAAGTAAGAAGACGAGAGATGAAATCGGTTTCCGAAAGTAATCACCACGAATGACTTTGCCTATTGTTACTGATTAACGAGTTGGGCGTCCTTTTTCCGAGTCAACTTCTGATAGTGTAGCCGCTCGAGGCGGCGGCGAATCAGCCAGGAGAGCCCGCCCACAGCGCGTTGACAAAGATGCGACGGAGGAAGTCGCCGCAGAGATGCTATCGCCTGTAATGAAGGCGTCTTAATTAATACGTTCGGCGGTGCGCCAGAATCTCGCTCGCCAGTTTTGTTGACACGGACATCTTTTTCACCCGCCCGGTAATTAGTTTCTCAAGTTGGGAGATATCGAGGAAATGTAATTATCGATTCCGCGCCACGCAGGTGGGATAGAAGCAAAGAAAACAGGAGGCGCTGCCACGACAACTTTCGGCACCTCCGCACAGTAGCAGCAAGGCTGGCACGTGTCGACACCAGCCTCTGCCCTACAGCGACGTCTGGATAAGCCATCACATACCACACGTACCGTGCATAATTTCACGACTTCTTACTGTTCTTATTCGATGAAAATATTTTGGCCTACTGCTCACGTGCAGCGATAAGCATCCTACTTACAAATAGTGTCGTCTCAGAAAATAAACGCACTGACGAAAAAAAATGTTAGTATACCTATAAAGACGACGTCGATCTTGATCCGATGACGGCATATACCACCTGCGTAATAGTAAATATTTGAAGTAGGCTGTTTAGGTTTTTATATTGGTAACGCCACGTAGCGCTCTGTATGAAAATCACTGGCTGTGCTGTGTGCAGTCTGTGCCTGGTTTGCATTGTTGGAATTTGCTATTGTAGTGTTGGGCAGTTGGCTGTTAACAGCGCATAGCGTTGCGCAGTTGGAGGTGAGCCGCCAGCAGTGGTGGATGTGGGGAGAGAGATGGCGGAGTTTTGAGAGACGGATGATCTGGACGTGTGTCCATCAGACACAGTTAATTTGTACGACTGGATGTCATGAACTGATATGTATATTATGACTTTTGAACACTATTAAGGTAAATACATTGTTTGTTCTCTATCAAAATCTTTCATTTTCTAACTATGCCTATCAGTAGTTAGTGCCTTCAGTAGTTAGAATCTTTTATTTAGCTAGCAGTATTGGCGCATGCTGTATTGCAGTAGTTTGAGTAACGAAGATTTTTGTGAGGTAAGTGATTCATGAATGATTCATGAAAGGTATAGGTTATTGTTAGTCAGGGCCATTCTTTTGTAGGGATTTTTGGAAGTCAGATTGCGTTGCGCTAAAAAATATTGTGTTTCAGTTTAAACACAGTCATTTATAATTTTTTAAATGGACGTTTCATATGTTGAATGAAAGATTTTGATAGAGAGCCGGCCGGGGTGGCCGAGCGGTTCTAGGCGCTACAGTCTGGAACCGCGCGACCTCTACGGTCGCAGGTTCGAATCCTGCCTCGGGCATGGATGTGTGTGATATCCCTAGGTTAGTTAGGTTTAAGTAGTTCTAAGTTCTAGGAGACTGATGACCTCAGAAGTTAAGTCCCATAGAGCTCAGAGCCACTTTTTTTTGGATAGAGAACAAACTATGTATTTACCTTAACAATGTTCAATAGTCATAATATACATATCAGTTCATGACATCCAGTCGTACAAATTTACTGTCTCTGATGGACACACGTCCAGATCATCCGCTCTCAGAACTCCGCCATCTCTCTCCCCACATCCACCACTGCTGGCAGCTCACCTCCAACTGTGAAACGCTATGCGCTGTTAACAGCCAACTGCCTAACACTACAATAGCAGATTCCAACAATGCAAACCAGCCACAGATTGCACACAGCACAGCCAGTGATTTTTATACAGAGCGCTACGTGGCGTTACCAGTATAAAAACCTAAGCAGCCTACTTACAATATGCTGATTATGGTTTCTACGTCTTCCGCCAACAGATAGCGTAACGACTTAGCTGTCAGACCGCCATCTGTGTCTACGCTTTAATATGGATTGCTGACAGCCGGAAGCTCATTGTGGTCAAACGTGTGAGGCAAGTAGTCAACCATGCCACGGAGACGCGAACAGTTGAGAACAGGTTATTAGCAGAGAGACTACGGACACGCACGTCTCTGACCAGTCTTCCCCTCGCACTACAGCATCGACGTGCACGGCTCGACTGGTGCCCTCAGAGCATCACTTGGAAGATGGAGTGTTGCACCGTGGTCTTCAGCGATGAAAGCAGATTCTGCCTGCACGTCAGTGATGCTTGTTTGTACGTACGACATAGATATTGTGTGTGCTGTCTCACTCAGCTCATTCGTCCAAGACACATTGGCCTCACCTCAAGCCTTATGGTCCGGGGTGCAACTCTTATTCACGTTTGGTATCTCTGGAGGGGACGCTAAGCACCTCTCCGTATGTGCAGAATGCTGTTAGACCACTTCTGTTACCGTTCTTGCAATAGGAAGGTTATGTGTTGTTCCAACAGGATAATGATCGCGCACACTCTGCCCGTGAAACTCGACTTGCTCTGCAAGACGTACAGTAACTTTCCTGACCAGTAAGATCTGCAGACTTGTCTCCAATCGAGCACGTGTCGGGTATGACGTACCAAGAAGTGACTCTTGCTTCTCGTCGACCAAAAAATCTTACCGAAGTACGTGAACAGGTTCAAAATGGTTAAAATGCCTCTGAGCGCTATGGGACTTAACTTCTGAGGTCATCAGTCCCCTAGAACTTAGAACAACTTAAACCTAACTAACCTAAGGACTTCGCACACATTCATGCCCGAGGCAGGATTCGAATCTGCCACCGGAGCGGTCGCACGGTTCCAGACTGTAGCGACTAGAACCGCTCGGCCACCCCGGCCGGACGTGAACAGGTCCAGCAGGCGTGGCACAACGTTACCATAGGATAATACTCGCCATCTATACGATCGAATGGATGCCAGAGTCAGTGCCAGCATTGCCGTCCATGGCGCAACAGCGTGAGTCGACACCTGGTACCTCAGAACCGCTTGTACTCTTGATCTATAAATGTAATCATTTCATGTACTCCTTGCACACTGTTGCAACAACAAATCGTAACCTCTAAAACTGTGTTTTAATTTTTTTTCCGGCAGTGTTGTTGAGTTTCACTAGTATTCTTACAACGCAGTAGACCTTGTAATGGCTAAATAATTTTCACGTTAACTGACTTTTCCACTGGATCATTGCAGAATGTTTCATACCTTACGAAAAGCACACGACACTTGTCAAATATTCTGCGATATTATGTGTTTAACTAACTAGATTTCAGACGTTAGGCCACTACCATGTACAAAGCTACGTATAGGTGGTTGCGAATTTTGCATGGCTGCAGCTCTCAGTGCAGGCCAGGGCGGTGCTGTCACTGCTGGAGTGGCTGCTTCGTGTTTTACTGTCCCCGTTAATACAAATAGACAAAAGGAATATTGCACTAGAATAATTTGAGACGCTCTATAGAATGGATACGTGAAATTCCGCTGTAAAATCATTTTGTTTGTAATTGGAAATAAACCGAAGCTTTCAATCAATGCTGGGAGTCACATGAAAGGCGTGATAAGTAGTATAGTATTTCAGAACGATATTTTCACTCTGCAGCGGAGTGTGCGCTTATATGAAACTTCCTGGCAGATTAAAACTGTGTGCCGGACCGAGACTCGAACTGGGGATCTTTGCCTTTCGCGGGCAAGTTCTCTACCATCTGAGCTACCTAAGCACGACTCACGCCCCATCCTCACAGCTTTGGAAGGTAGGAGACGAGGTACTGGCAGAACTAAAGCTGTGAGGAAGGGGCGTGTGTCGTGATTGGGTAGCTCAGATGGTAGAGCACTTGCCCACGAAAGGCAAAGGTCCCGAGTTCGAGTCTCCGTCCGGCACGCAGTTTTAATCTGCCAGGTAGTACAGTATTCGTTTGGACTGACTCAGCTACACATTACAAAAAAGAAATCTCAAATAGCTCTTGAAACACCACAGAAAATGCGCCTGACTACTTTAAGGAGAGACACGATGTATATGAGAAGCATTTTACGAGTAGTCAAAATAATATACTTCTTCTCTCGACATTTCGCGGTTTCTGAGGAAAGGGAGACATAGTTGATTAACCAGTACGACTGCTCCTTGGCACTTATCGGAATGACGATTTAACTGAGATACGCTCCGCTTGTTTAGAAACAAAACAGAGGCTCACCCTGCAGACTGCCGCAGGCGGCAGTTCCTCGCATTTGAAAGCCAAATGGACGACCGTCTGGTGGAAGCTTCTAGACACAGGTGGCCGCTCTGAAGACGCTGCGCAGGCTTATCTGACTTTCAGAGGTCGGGGGTTCGCAACAGGTGCCGGCAGCTGCGCGACAAGTGTCGTGCCTCAGCCGTGTTACTAAGAAGATGTAGCATAACTACAGCTGGAAAACTACAGTCCCCCTCACCACATTTCGATACAGGTAAGAGTTCGTGTATGATATATTTACTCATTAAATCAGTACTTAACTACATCTGACATTAATAAACGAGGATCTGTATAGCGGTGGAATAGCGCTGAGAGACCTACTGCATGTAGAATTCCCTCGAAGAGCCCCTGACCTCAGTTTCAGTCTAGTCGTGGATGTTCATGCGTGACACATCGGAGGTACACCCAGCTCTTAAAACGCAATAGCTTGACTGTGGAGAAGCACTCAAAGTGACACTGGACACTCTATGCTGTTTGACAACGTCTAAATTCTAGTGTCTGTTTCATAATTCCGGGACATGTTGGTGAAGGAAGCAGTGGAAATTCATTTCGCAAACGATTTAGTTACGAGATATAGTGGTTTCATACTAGGTAAAATACGGAATGTTGCCCTTTCGCTTCAATTCACAAAGGCGTAGCTACAGTGCCGCTTTTGTTGATGAATAGATATCGTAGTACAAGCCGAGGGTCTGACAGTTGCAGTTCATACAGAGCTCTTCTCCGGTCCTTCTTTATTCCAAGGCCGTAGGCTCTCGTGTTTAAAATAACTGATGCGAGTACTGTAGCTTCATTTCTATCGGCCGTAAAGTATACGCCAGGAATAGCAGTTCAAGATATTGATCACTGCTTCCTAGTGCCTTGCTCTTTATAATATCTTTGTGAAAGGTAGCGAATATGTATACATTTCATATTAGGTGAAGCTGTTTGATGTTAGTGACCCGAGTATATTAGGGCTCTCAGGTCTCTCTTAAATCGGACTAGGATTTTCGGCGTACATATCTACTTTTTCTTGAGAAATGACAAGAATTTAAGTATGAAAAACAGAAATAAAATGGAATCACTAGAATTTAAAAGATGCAGTGAGTTTCAAGCTGACGGAACGGACTACGGGCACACTAATTAAAATATTTTTCTGGAACTGGGCTGATTACTCCTCAGGCATTTCCGAAAGGATTAACCGTAAAATTTTTATTTTTATTTATTTATTAGTTACTGCAAGAGAAGTGACCAAAACCACACGAGAAAACTATATTTTATTTCAAATGCCGTTCATATTACCATTTTTTTAAATTTCAAGAAAAGTATGCAATCCGTGTGCTATGGACTATACAGTAAATATTTTTTTAAAAATTTCCGATAAAATTTGCAGTTTGCAGGACTTCATTCATGGACACACATAATTTTGGACAATGGAACTCTAACTCCTCGGATGATGACTGAATTTCTTCAAAAAATCAGAAACTGTTCGCCAAGAATGAATAAATAGTGTACGAAAGATTCATGTCACAAATAAAAAAATTGTAAAAATCACATATTTTACAGGCAGACTGAGAAAAGTGTACCCTTAATCTACACGACACAACACTCTTGTATCTCAGTCACTGATTTTAGACTATCGTTGTACTAGCAAGAGAAACTAAAAATAAGAAAGATACACACAGACAGAGCATGTGTCACATCCTGTTTGCTTGTTTCTGTTGGCAAGACTGAAATCGTCTTCTTCGTAGCATGTGATCGATAAACGATTGCTCACAAAAAAAGACGGATACGAGTTCAGCGCCCATGAGCTGCCTGCGTAGATATGTCTGTGTGCGTGTATCCAGCGGCTGGAGACGAAGATCACTCGGAAGTCGGCGAGGCGAGTTCGAGTGGCCTCATTGATATCGTGCCAAGGAAACCATCCGCAGGCGTTATAGCGTGCGGGAGGGTCTTTGGTGTGATGGGTTGCATAACGTCCCCTCATCAGGCGCTCCAGAAGGAAGTACATGCCGCATGCCGATGTCGTCGCACCAAGTCACTAAGACGCTACGCTATACCTAGGAGAGTAGCACATTTTTATGTACTCAAGGACACCGCCTGCTTTGAACACAACCAAGGCAGAATGTCTGCTGCCGTGCAGTTGGCCGTGTACAACTAAACGAAATCAAATGTAAAGTGGAAAAACTAACTGATTTAAACCCTTACACTGGCAAAAAGAGCCTTTTTCTTTCGTAATAGTCTCCTATCTGTCGCACATGCAGAGCTATACAGTTCGAATGAAAACTCGTATCTCCTGTAATTTTTTGTAGTGCCAACAGATGGTGTCCTCCGACTACACTTGTAGATAGTAAAACAACATATATTTAAAACAAACACAATAAGCTCGAAGTTTCACCCAGAATGCCGCAGCAATATGTCCGACAGACGTGTATTTTCCGCAACGATGTACAGTTATTCAAATTTTTAAAAAGCTACAAATTCTTTGTATTTGTATCATGTAAGTAATCGCTATGTTGCAAATATCGATTTAGTTATAACAGAATTTGGAGTTATTGTTCAGTACCCTCATACAACGTCAGAACCCTATTAAAAAACAAACACTGTCCGAATAGGAAGGTCCAACGGGACCGACCGGCCGCCATGTCATCCTCACCCCTTAGCCGTCACCGGATGCGGCTACGGATGGGCATGTGGTCAGCACACTGCTCCCCAAGCCTTTGTATATATATATATATATATATATATATATATATATATATATATACTGCAGCGATTTTGTCAATTGTGTCTGGCCCTAGTGCTGGTTGCTGCTGCTTCATATTACTGTTTCGCTCAGATTTGTGTATTTTGTGAAACTGAAGTCTACTATTTCAGTGCGTCACAAAATGGGAAGGAGAAATAAAACATGAAGTGGGGACTCGAGTTAACACACTCGAAAGAAGTCCTACACAACTAAAATCAGAGGTTAGAATCTGTTTGTATTACCGCGTTTGACAACATTCCAGTAAAAAAAAAATCTTTATTGTAGCTACATAATCTTGACACTGCATCGTTTTAGACGTGGCAGAACAGGTTCCGCAACTTTTTGGGACCGAAGAAACTTTGTCGACACCTGTGCTTTGTGGTTGTGGATCAAAAACAAGATATAAAAAACGTTTATTCAGGAACAGCGATACTGACCTCCTTTCGGGGTAGAAGCAATTCATTCTGAAACGACAAATCACTGTTTTTCACGTGAGGTACAGAGAATTTTGTCGTTTCCTTTTGTAGTACCCTTGAGTGAAATAAAGAAAGAGGACACCCGTGCTCCGCTTGAATTTTAGATAGAAGAAAACAAGGAACTTTATAAAAGCGTTCTATGTGCCCAATAACGTATTTAAGATACAGACTTACATCACAGTGCACTCAGCGACATGCATACTGATGTTTTATGACTTTGAAAAACTGTAAAAAAATTTATTTTCAAGTGATCTCTTGAAAACTGTTCCTGTACCTCTACATTTTGGCTGTTCTCAGCAGTCAACAACAGAATAAATGGACATTTTGTTTTAATTCCTGTGTTATACGGCTTCTTCACTCCCTCAAAAAAAATGAGTTTGTCATTTAGATCAATTAGAAAAAGATTTCAGTCATTTAGAAAATGTGTGCATCCTGCTGGCACACGGAACTCGGGCAGGTTTGTGCGACGTTATTGCGATGATGATAGACGCCTCGTTTAACGACTCATCGTGATTTTTTTGTCCATTGTCAGGTCTTCGTAGATATTCTGAAGCGCTTTGAATATCTGCGATGCTCTGGGTTTCTGCCAGAAGAAACTCAATGACAGCTCTCTGTTAAGAAAGTACCTCCGTTACAGAAGCCATTTTGAAAGTTACCTATACTGCCGCTACCTGACAAGGAATATACCACGATATGCCACAATTTCCGAATATTTTCAACCGAAACTGACCGAAATAAAAATGTGTTGTATTACTTATTGAACTCTCCTCGTATTGTTCAAATACCTATCAGAACCCATACTTTGGTGGAAAATGATCGGTCCAACAATTCGTATTACGTGGGCACCACCTGTTCTGAGAGTCCACGTGCGCCGATAAACGCAGCCATGAGCCATAAAAACAAATGCTGCTTATTCGATGCCTTTCCGTTGCTTTATAAGATTTCAGTCCGAGTTAATGCCCATCAGTGTGACCAGATGTTACTGACACAGCAGATCAAATGGCGTAACGATTTTCTGAGACTTCTTTTCAAGCAGGCTACAAACTCGATTACTTTGTTCACAGTTGAAACTGGTACGCTACATGCCACATTGTGCGGGCAACGAGCCGGAGTGTTATGTGGTAATTGCAGTCTATGTTTGTTGAAGCGAGATTTCATAAGCAACGCTTCCATCGCCCATAAACTTGCACAAAATCAGAAAATTTGTGTTCCAAATTTCTAATCTCCAGCTCATAAGAAAGTGACCTACAGCCACACAACAAAAAAATGAAGAAATGATCCCCAGATTACCTCATCAGACGGAACTGAGGTCTTATGTGGCGAGAGGTGCATGATCCAATCACGCCACCAGCAACGGACCAGTACCCGTAACAGCCAGCACGGGATTCGCCTACGCAGTTATGCTACCCTGCGAGACGATACCCAGCATTCGTTGCAAGAAAAAATTCTATCCGTAGAACGAACACAATTTAAAATGACTTGTGCGGGTCTTAGCGACGGTTGCACACCTTCTGACAACTGCGTGAGGTTTACCAGTCGAATATTTGCACTCAGTTTACATTTTAAGTAGCTGGAAACCGTAGCCAATTTGGAGAAGATTACCGGCCTACCTCTTCACATGATATTGATCCATCTACCTGCTTGTTGCTCTTCCTCGTGGTCTTTTGCCTTCAGTTTTGGCTTTCAATATAGTCTTTTCTATACTATCCAGTTCCCTCCTAAAATGTGTCCCACGAGCTGGAAGTAGCTGTGACTGACACGCGAAGATAAACTTCTTGTGATGCTAAGGTCATCTATATGAGAGTATTTAATGATACGTTTTCTTAACACAGACTTAAAGAGGAAATGATGGATGATAAGAGTTTTAACGTCCCGTCTACGACAGTGCCACTGCAAACATACTGGAAGTGCTGGCTGATGAGGGATGAGTGTGGGGGTGGAGGTGTGTTTAAAGATCTCTTTTGCACATTTTTCTTAAATAGCTAGATAACTGTGACCTCCACCGAAAATGTATTTCAGTACAAAATTTAACTACATAAAATTTCCTACAAAAAGGTTTTCTGCAATTTTGTCATATGATGAAACGGTTGGAGACCGAGACTGTTATTTGAAGACAAATGTTCAGTTCCTTTTGAATAAAGGATCTAAAAGTAAATTTGTGACTGGTTGCTGTCTCAACACCATCAACATTTGTCTTCAAAAAAAGGTTTTCTTCATTTTTTGTGGGGGGGTCTAATATGCTGACACAAAAAAAAACGCAACACCCAAAAGTAATCAATACAGAGTAATGAAATTTCAGGAATACATTTTTCTAGGTAACATATTTAAGTGATTAACATTGCAAGGTGACACACAACGTTAGCACGAGATACGCCATTGCAAACGTAAAATGCTGGTATGTTAATAACTGGCCTGACCGCCCGAATGTTGAATGCAAGCATGCAAACATGCCTAAGTTGCGTTGTACACGTGCCGGATGTCGGGCTGTGAATCAAAGTTCGATGCCTGTTGTACAACGACAGTCATTTGTTATCGTCTGGAGAGAGAAGTTTGATCGCGGGTCACGATTAAAGGGTGCGCGCACGGTGACCGGTGAGGCTGGCATAACGACGCAGCAGTTTAGAGCGAGAAGGAAGACGGCGGCGAACGATTGGTCAGCGGCAGATCGCTTCACCTGGACCTGTCAGTTTGAAACGGCTGGCAGTTACGTAACGTCACGAGGGTTTATCCCGTTCCAGCGCACGGGGCTTTAAGACAATGCTTCATCCAATTTTGCGTTGAATATACGCAAACGGAAATTAGTACCACAAAGTACGATATAGCAAACGGAAAAGGAGTTTGAGCCGAATCCCCGGCCGGTGTGGCCGAGCGGTTCTAGGTGCTACAGTCTGGAACCGCGCCACCGCTACAGTCGCAGGTTCGTATCCTGCCTCGGGCATGCATGTGTGTTATGTCCTTAGGTTAGTTAGGTTCAAGTTGTTCTAAGACTAGGGGACGGATAACCTCAGATGTTAACTCCCATAGCGCTCAGAGCTACTTGAACTATTTTTGAGACGAATCAGCCGAGATGTTAATACGATTTGTACGAATTTTCTATCAAATGATATTAAATAAACAAATCTACAATATGTGCAATTTACTGCATAATTAATAACTTATGAACCAATGCAGGTTCAGAGAATAGCAACTGCTCATTTGAAACGTCTCGTGAAAACACAACAACAGATATACTTGTATAATTTGTAGCATTAATGTTTCACTGGTAAAACTCCAATTTTATTAATTTGTTACTTATGATTAATCAAAACAAATAATATAAGACAAATACAAAAAACGCAAGGCGGTGTTTGATTGCGACTGTCGTTATACACATTTCAAAATGATTAGTTTGTGATATTTTTAATTCTTTTGATATGTTGTTTTTTTTCTTAATAATTTTTGCATGGTTTGCCCATATTTGTTTAAGGATACAGGGTATTTATAAATGGTGGAAAAATGGAAATTTTTATGACTTTATTATATTCTATAGCCTTTCCTTATTACATTGATATATACATTATAGGGTTTCAAATGAAAAACGACCTAAATATAGCAAATTTTAATGTTGAACATTATGTATGCCACCACACCCCCTTTATTTTTGTTACAGAAACCAGTATTATTTCGAAAAGAACTGTGAACTTTCTGTTTCTAGTGATTATACACAACATACATTGTATATGTTGGTAACAGTGCAGGTTTCTAGTGTCTGTAAATGATTATCTTATCTAGTATTTAATTTTGTCACAACGAAGCAGTTTGTTCACGTGTTACTGAATGTTTGTTGCCCAAGTGCTACATATATTTGTGGAAGTACATATCCTTTAGTGTGCAATAAATACGAACTATGCCAAGCATCAATAAGTTCAATAAAAGGAAATTCCGTGGTAACCAGTTCACAAACAAAGCAAGCCACACTGTTGAAAGAAACCTATATATCAGTTCTTCACGGAAGAAACTGCCACATGGCACGCTTCCTGGTGATTCAAATTTTTGTGTTAACAATGATGCTGTTTGTAGTGGATTTGTTGTTGTTGATGTTGGTATTTTATCTTCTTAGGTAAAGGGAGTGGTGAAATGTAAACAATGTGATGCTGTACGCTGTCTGGAAATAGCTGAGCAACAAAGTAGCATGAAGGGTTTAGCGTCAAAATTAGTTGTTCTGTGTAGATCCTGCAAAAATCTACCCCGAAAATGACTTCGAACATTGTGCATAAATCATATGATGTGAATTTGAAGTAAGTGTATGCAATGCATGCAATATGAAAAGGAAAAAAGGCTGCACAATCTTTTTGTGGTTTGATGGACTTTCCTCCTCCTCCCAGTAGGTTCAGAAAGTAGATAAAATACTCTCAGGTGTCTAAAGCAACTATGAAACGTGCAGTAGAAGAAACTGTAAATATTAGTGGAACCAGGGACACTGCTGTTGCACTTGATGGGAGATGGCAACGTCGAGGACATCGTTCCTTGAATGGTGTTGTAAGTACTACTTTTCTGGAGGATGGAAAAGTTCTTGATGTTGAGTGCTTATCTAAGTACTGCCACACCTGCCATGGTAACACTGAAGGACGTATTGAACTTCAGTGTTTTAAGAATAATGAAGGTTACAGTGAAGGTATGGAGCACGATGGAGCTCTAAAATATTTCAGAGGTCGGTGCCATTTATAACGTTAGATATTTGAAGTACCTAGGCGAGGGGGGGCTCTAAAGCTTTCAATAAAATTAATGAGTTCAGTGTTTATGATGGTACCTTGGTAACAAAACTAGAGTGATGTGGACATGGGTGCTAGAATGAGGAAGCTACGAAGAGAAATGAAAGGAAAGTTGCTATCTGATGGAAAATCACTATCTGACCGAGGCAGATTGACAGAAACTGAAATAGACCTTCTTCAGAGTCATTATGGACTGGCCATTAGACGAACTGCCCTCTGAATGATGTTACAGCAATGAGAAAAGTTGTATCGGCCACCTACTTCTTTAGGTTGTCCACAGATGACCACCCTGTTCACGGACTTTGCCCTATGGGAGCAGATTGTTGGTGTGGTTACCAAAAAGCAAAAGAAAGTGGTAAAATATACCATCATAAGCATTCTCTTCCTGATCCTGTTATGAATGAAATAAAACCAACTTTTAGAGACCAGAGTGACCCTGTTTTTGTTAGTAAATGTCTTCATTGGGGCACTCAGAATACAAATGAAAGTTTCAATCATTGCATATGGGAAAGATTACCCAAGAATGTTTTTGTACGACTAAATATATTAAGAGTTGGTATGTTTCAGTGATGGAGTGATAGGAAGGTTGGAAGTCCTGAGAAATTTAGGCATAAAATATGGCTCCAATATGGAAGATCAACTGCTTGTGTGTGACAGACAACAGATACATGAAGCTGAAAGATTCGCTCTTCAAGCCACCAAAGAAGCAATAAGTGTTAAAAGGAATGCCAAGAGGAAGCTTGAAGATGAAGAAATGCTGCAGGATGAAGACTATGCTTCAGGAATGTTCTGAGGCACAGTTTAATGGGACTCATATCTTCGTTCACAATTCCCTGCAAGTTGTACTTTTCAGAATTCAGGTACAAATATTTCCTAAAGTTCATAAAGCAATGTTCTAATTTTTTCTGGAACTTGCAATAGTCCATACTTGTGTAGTAGACCTAAGTTTTATTGCAGAATCAACTAAATTATAGAAAAAATAACATTTATATTAGGAAAAATATTACAAAAATTAAGATATGATATTTTTTATCCTTGTAATATACATAATAGGTGGAATTAAATAGGTCTAGTACCTCAGCCATCATGTCATGCATATCTAGTAAAAATCTGGTCTCCTTCAAATGTATAACATTGGATCACATGATACCTCATTTTGAGAAAGCATTCTGGGAAAAAAATTGCATCAGATTCTTTGTAATTTTTAATAACCTTAAGCAGGTTCAAATAAGTCAAAATACTTCTAATTTGTTAAGAGAGTGTACCGCATTACCTGATATCAACAAAAAATCTGTAAAACACATACATTATAAACAGTGCCTGAAAGAAATAGATACGTATTTAGCCGGAAAAGTACCCTGTATCGTTAACCTTTGTGTATACATTAATTCAGATCAGCGCATTAGAAAGGGAGCTTCAAATCCATATGGGAAGTGGTGTCCTATAAAGCATTGAAATGTTAATTAGTCTCACAAATGGAGAAAAACTAATTTCACATTCTGTAAAGATAACTGCAAAATATAAAAACATTAATCCTGGGCAAACTACTGCAGCTACAAATTTGTCTCATGTGTGTTTTTTACGAGAATTTGAGCGTGCACATAATGATACAAACTCTTCTATGTAAAAAGTTATGCAAAGAAGTGGTGGTCAATGGAAAGCAGTTACGTGACATAGCCTGGGGAATTTCGGATCGGGGGTATTTAAGTGGAGGTGACACAAAGCTTCAGGTCAGAGTAATGTACTCATTTGTCGACGCCGGACCTGTGCTGCTCAATGCGATATTTTGTGATAGTTTTTGCCGGGGGTTGAACTTGGCCGAATTTCGGGTGTGCGTGCAAATGGAAGATATGACTTTTCGCAAAGAATCCGGACTTATGTTATTTTCGGTGTGGAATACAGTAGGGACTTGGCTATTTCAAGCGTTGTGTCTTTTGGCGATTGTTTTCGTAAGAAAACGGGACTTTGCTGCAAAATCGTAGCTGTGGGACTCTGTTTCCATTCGAGTGTCGCCACACTTAGCCGCTGAAGTGCTACTGTGGGACTGTGTCTATTTTTTGAGCATTCCGAACTGTGTTTTGGGATCCCAACAGGACTTAGTTTCTGATATGGTCAAGTTCGACTCTAATTATTTTCGCTACGTTTAGGTGATTGATTCTGAAACAGTGCCACTTTACTTTAACTGTGTTTAAACCGGTCGAAACTTTGAACATTTTGTGGCATCCGACACTTAGCAATTCAGGGTAGTGTCGAGTAAACTTTAGGTCGTTGGGATTAGGCCGTGTTTTCACTAACTGATCGATTTGCTGAATATCAATCTATGTTCCTCAGAATTCGAGAACTTCAATTAAAATTTGTAGCGTGTTCATTATCGCTATTGGGGCTCGAGCAAAAATTGAGACGGTACGTAAGGTTTTGGAAGATACCACCAGTGAACTATATTTAGTTGCGAATTTTAAGGAAATTCACACACACCTTCGATTCCTCATTTGACTTCAGCCTCCCAGAGCATACCCTGGTTAACATATATACCTGCCGGTCAGCACCATCGAGAGTAATTTATTCCTGCAGTTTAACAAGTGTCTAGCGGTAGAAAGGGTAGGAGATCATAGCCAAGTTAGACGACAAGAGATAGCGAGCAGAGGCCGCCGACCGTCGCACTGTTACACTTGGTCGGTCGGGGATGATTAGCGCTGTTTATGGTTGACGCTGGAGTTAGCGACCAATGATGTCCCATACGTGTTCGACTGGAGACAGATCTGGTGATCGTGAAGGTCAAGGAACAAAGTCGACTCTCTGTTGAGAGTGTTGGCTTACAACAGCGGAATGTGGGCGAGGGTTATCATGTTGCAAAACACCCCCTGGAATCCTGTTAGCCGGCCGCTGTGACCGAGCGGTTCTAGGCCCTTCAGCCTGGAACCGCGCGACCACTACGGTCGCAGGTTCGAATCCTGCCTCGGGCATGGATGTGTGTGATGTTCTTAGGTTAGTTAGGTTTTAGTAGTTCTCAGTTCTAGGGGACTGATGACCTCAGATGTTAAGTCCCATAGTGCTCAGAGCCATTTGAACCATTTTGAATCCTGTTCATTAATGGGAGCACAACAGGTCGAATCACCAGATTGAAGCACTTTGCAGTCAGGGCGTGTGGGATAACTCCAAGAGTGCTCCTGCTGTCATACGAAATCGCATGCCAGGCTATATCTCCGAGTGTGGGTCCAATGTGTTAAGCCCGTAGAGAGGGTGGTTGCATGCCCTGAACTGGCCGGCCTCTAACCAATACACGATGATCACTGGCACCGAGGCAGAACCACCTTTCTTCAGAAAACACAACACACCTGTACCATGCCCTTCGATGAGCTTCCGCTTGACACCATTCAAGTCGCAAATGGCGGTGGTTTGGGGTCAGTGGAATGCACGCTACAGGGCGCCTGGTTCGCAGCTGTCCTTGAAGCAACCGATCTGTAACAGTTCGTTGTGTCGCTATGGTACCAACTGCTGCTCAAATCGCTGCTACAGATGCAGCACGATGCGCCAAATCCATACACCAAAAACGAAGGTTTTCCCTCTAGGTAGTGCCACGTGGCCTCCCGAGCCCGGTCTTCTTGAGGCCCTACAGCCTTGTGACTATCGCTGCCAGCAACCATGTACAACAGCTGTAGTTCTCCCAAGTCTGTCTGCAGCGTCACTCCTCTGGACAGAAATCGGCATGATGCCTGTTGTATTCAACCCCGACGCAATTTCTGTATTTCATCGTCAATGTGATGGTCTAAAGGTTACAGTACATCAGCAGTGGTGCATCGGAAACTACTACTTTACTCCCAGGAAAGTTTCCAAGCACAGACAGTTTGAAGCGTTACTCGCCTGGACAGTCGTCGGTATGGTGCCTGTTGTATTCGATCCCGATGCAATTTCTATGTTTCATCGTCGATGTGAAGGTCCAAGGGTTACAGTAAACCTGCAGTGGTGCATTGGAAACTACTACTGGACTCCCAGGAATGGTTCCAAGCACAGACCGTTTGCAGCGTTACTCCCCTGGACAGACGTCGGCATGGTGCCTGTTATATTCAATCCCGATGCAATTTCTATGTTTCATTGTCATTGTGAAAGTCCAAGGGTTACAGTAAACCTGCAGTGGTGCATCGGAAACTACTACTGCACTCCCAGGAAAGGTTCCAAGTACAGACCGTTTGCAGCGTTACTTCAAGGACAGAAGTCGGCATGGTGCCTGTTGTATTCAATCCCGATCCAATTTCTGAGTTTCATCGTCAATTTAATGGTCCAAGGGTTACAGTAAACCGGCAGTGGTGTATTGGAAACTACTAGTGGACTCCGAGGAAAGGTTCAAAACGCACACCTCTACAGAATTCGGCATAGTAGCTGTTGTATTGAATCCCAATGCAGTGTCTGTGTTTCATCGTAGCTTCATTACGTGACTTCGTTCAAATTCAGTGAGGTACTGATAACAGCGTCTTTGTCAGTTTACAGGAAATCTTGACTAACATCAGCCCATCACGTCCAATCTCAAAGATAACTAACGCTCACGACCGTTACAGAGTGTACTTAAAGCAAACCTGATATACGTCCTCACAGTGGCGCTACTAGAGCCAGCCATATGTAACTGACGTGAAATTTACAGATATCATCTCTCAGATATAGAATCATGCAACCCTACTAACTTTTGTTTATGTCGCAATACTCCTTCTTGGTACTGCGATTTTTTTCCGTCTGTCTAGTTAAGAGCGTAGCGAGCGAAAGAATACGAAAGTCTAGAGCATGGTTTATGACGGCCAGTCGTGACGAACATTGACGGTACTATTTATAGTGGGAGGAACAGAATCAGCGAGAATTCTTACTCCAGTGGCAGAAGATGAAGATGGAGACGCTAAAAATATGAGAGAGGTAGGAAAGTGCTTAGGCTGCTTAGGAGGCTGTGGCAGTGGGCAGACACGGCCGGCTCAAGTTTATGCCTTCCGCGCGCTGACCCGGCGCTCGCTCGCCGAAATGTTTTATGCAGATGTAGCCGCCGTCAGGGCGGCATGGATACCTGCTGTTTGGATTCACATCTAGTATGTAAATATAGGAGACCGGTGCGCTTGCTACCACCTCTGAGCCCCACGGGGACGGTACGGCGTTTCAACCCCCGCCTGCCCCCTTCCCACTCTCGTCGCCAGCCCCTTCATCTCACAGACAAATACACACAAGCATACGTCCACGCACACACGCGCCCGGCGATGTTGACAGAGATGTCCGGCTAAGTTGCAGGACCGGCAGGGACCTTAAGCTGTCTGCGCCCGGTCCGAGACACGCCTCAGGATTACCGAGGGCTGCAGCGAGGGAGGGACGGAGCGGCTGGAGGATCACACAGCCGGGGATTTGGACGCACACCCGCCCGTCTTACTTTCAGGCTGCAGTCGCCGATTCAACGGCAAGCGCAGCTGGGAGGTGGGAAAATAAAACCGCCGTAACGGAAGAAAGCATACCGAGTCTTATGCACATCAGGCTCGGTGGGCAGGGTCTGCAACACATTTACTATCTCCGTTGACGCTGGTTGCTCGACATTCATTTTCATATAATATAAAACGAGTCCTTTCGACATTTTCTCACACAAAAGCGAAAGCTTTACGCGATTTTCTTTTCTGTAATTTACAGTACAATAGATATTTCCTATTGTTATTGTGATTTTTAGTCAAAAGACTCGTTTGGTGCAGCTCTCCACGTTGGTCTGCTCTGTGGAACTCTCTTCTGTTTATCTACTACAACCTACATCCACAGATGCTGGTTTTTAGCAGCAAAGTGTAGCTTTCTAATTTTTAAAATGATATTTGTGATTTCGAACGGCCGGTATTTCGGAAATTCACCTGCGAAGGCCTAGCACGGCAGAGGGAGGCGACACGGAAGGTGACTGTCCAGTGGGAGTTTGGTTTTATGGATTTTGGCGAGACAACCAATCAAAAGCAAAAGAAGTCGCAGCGTATGTCGGGATACAGGATCGTGGCGGTAACGTGGTCAGTAGGTTTTAGTCCAGCGTGGGAAGTCACAGATGTCGATGGCGATTGTGGACAGTGGTGAGAGGCGGCAGAACGTGGAAGCAGCAGGGAGAGGAGAGTCAGAGTGATCATAGCGAAATATAAATGCCAGAGACAACTCACTGCAGTTTATTTACGCGTGAGAGGAAGGAATTCTGCCCGGGAGGAGACAGAAGGACACGTAGTTTTCCGATACGGTAACTACCTTCCAAAGGGTACCCGGAGTTTCTAAGGGTATCAGCGACGTTAAGCTAAGTCTTCGGTTTCAGTGTGTGTGAGAGTATGCAGACGGTAATTATAGTCGATAAAAAGAGAATCTTCGTAGCTAGTCTTTTCTTCTTTAAATTTTTACAGATTTTTGTGTTGTCGCTGTATTTACAATGAGCGACGTGCTCTTCGTATTTACAGACATGAAAGGTGATCATCTAATTTTATTTACTGTTTTTACTCTTCCGGTACTGATATCCCTGCAGTTTGTCAATCCTATGATTGAATGGTGGGTCTTCGAGAGGGTTAGACGGGTCTAATGATTCGTGTTTAGAAACTCGCTCTTGTTTCACCATCTGAACCTTTCGTAGTGAGGTTAACGACGCAAATAATGTCGGTTATAGGTATTTGTGTGTGGTACTGTGGCCAACTGAACATCAGTTATCTTTGTTTTTGTGTCTAAATAAAAGGGTGGTTGCCTCAATACGTACAGTAAGGTATTTGTAACACCTGGTCTACAGTCTTCGACAACAGCTACACCATCTCTTCTGCCCTGATAAAACTCCAAAGTCATGTGCACCATCAGTGTGAGCCACAGTGAAACTATGACGCTGAACCACTCAAAGTGATAGCAGAGTTTAACACCGAATATATGTATTAAACATTGTGAATTCCTTTAGTTGCGTGCTTCATTTGCTACCTCTGTCAATATTTGTATTATTCTGTGCTGAGTACTTTAGCAATAATCACAACACGTAATGATTCTGTACGCCGACGCAGGTGCTGCACGGGTGAGACGCTGAAGTGGAGGTCTGGAGGACAGTGGTTCAAATATCCGTTGGGCCATACAGATTAAGTATTTCCGCGGTTTCCCTAATTCGTTTAAAGTAAATACTGCGGTGGTTTCTTTGAGGAGGGCTAGGAGGATTTCTATTCTCATCTGCCTCTCTCAGTGTTTATGCTCCAATACCTTATGATCTCGAAGCCAACGGGACGTCGAATCCTCATCTTCCTTTCCTTTTAAAGTGTAATTTACTTAGCTGTAAAAATGTACTAGCACGCCCTGAATTATTAAAAGATGATTACTTTTAAAATATTTTATGTTGCATTGCACTTTGCAGATTGCGCTGTTTAATGCGTTTTTTGAATAAAAACAAATGTATTGGACTGCGATAGTTAGGGCATTATTAAACAGTACTCTTCATCATAGAAGAGTGCCAAACTGCATGATTACTGTGCTAGTGAGTGAATGTGTTAAGTTTAGTTCATCAGCTTTCCATTTCGAGATTTTTCAGCGTTGTGGACGTTTCCGACGTTAATAATACAGCGTCATAATTACAGTGCTTTATCTCTGTTCCATTCATTCATCTACCTCCATGCGAAATGTGTTTTGTGCAGATGTGTGGTTTATTTTCTTGTCTTGTGGAGGATACTTGATATGTGATTGCATGTGAACCGGGACTGTTAGCTAACGTTCTCTCTTCATCCAGAGCTGTGTTTCTCTGTCACGAACACCGTGACAGCCAAATCATTGTTTATAGGCCTACTAGCTGTTGCCGGCGGCTGAGCTCGCATATCAGATATTTTGTCATAATGAGTGACGGTGAGTAACTACGCTATTGTACGTCCAGTGATGTCAGCTGCTCTCAAGTGGCTCTCTATTCGGATAAGCACAGCACAGGCGAACGGTGCTTACAAAGAGACGTGGGCATAAACACATTATACAACGCTACAGATTTATTAATATTTCAAAATGGCTTGGGTTCACTGATGATAAAAAGGATGTTGCTTTCCTTATCGAAACCTCTTAGTGGCCACTTTTATTTTATTTTAATATTTTACGGTAGTCTGTGTTTCGCATCCGCAAAACTGGATGTACATACCTCACATCTCCTACTGAGCCACTGGATCGATTTCAACCAAACACTGTCTTGAAAGAAACGCTGTGCAGAAGCACTTGCCTATTAAAGGGGTTGGAGTGGGGCTGAAAAAGCGGTGTAGCTCACGACGCGTGACTGCCCATACTTTAGTCACCCAGTGTTTGAGAATGAAATTACTTAGTAACTTGCAACAACTTTACACATAATTTCAAAGCTTTACATAACTTTTTCTCTCAGACTACCACGACAAATTGATGAGAGAAAAAAAGTTTATCACTTGCTACATTTTCGCTGTTAACGCAATAAAGCTACCGCATGATGCATGTCGTTTTAATTTATTAATTCTTTACTACTCACTGTATTCGAGACATGTTTTCTGCGTATGGCATTCACATACACCACTGAATGTACCAGAAAAACTGTATCATTTTATGACACATAATTGAGGAGCTATGACGTCATAAGAAAACTGTAGCATCATGCATGACGTTTTAGTTTATTACTTCTTTACTGCTTTACTACCTACTGTATTCTCGAAACATTACGCAGACGGCGGCCAATTGTACTACTGGATATACTTGCAAAAATTTATAATTGCACGGCACATAGTTTAGAAGGTATGACGTCACAAACATTGTGAAGCATGAAAATGAAACTGCAGGACTAAAATCGCTAGAGATACCAGTGAAACGTGTGTCCAAACACATATGAAATATGTTAAATATGTCTGACATGTGCGTATGCTCGTAAAGCTGTGGGTATAAAGCTAATCCTAGTCTCCTGGAACGATTTAAACCAAATCTGATGCACTTTTAGTTACGACCTGTAGAACAATACGTATGTGGTTGAGAACCATTAGCTTTGTATTCGGGTGAATGTGATAACGTGGAGAGATAATGAGGGACGAGGAGTGGACAGACAGAGAGGGAAGCAGGATATGGTGATGGACAGAGAGAGGGGAGGGGAAAATGGACACAGACAGGGGACAGTAGGAGATAGACTGAGAAAGGAAAGAGGAAGAGATGCACAGAGAGGGGAGGAAGTGATAGGCAGAGAGAGGGGGAGGAGGAGATGACCAGAGCGAAGAGGAGGAGCAAATGGACAAAGAAAGGAAAGAGAAGGAGATGGATCGAGAGAGGGTAGATGAGGAGATGGATAGAGAAATTAAAGAGAAGCAGATGAACAGGGAGAGAGGGAGCAGGAGCCACGCTGAGAGAGGGGAAATACGAAATGGACAGACAGATGGGGGAGCGGATGATCAGAAACAGGGAGAGAAGGATATAGACAGAGCGGGAAGGAGGAGATGAACTGAGGGCTGAGGAAGACATACACAGAGAGAAGGAGAAAGAATAGATGGACAGAGAGAGGGCAGAACGAGATGGAGCGTGGAGATGTACAGAGATGGTCTTAAGGAGAAGGCGGACAGATAGAGGGGGAAGCAGGGAATGAATACAGAAGACTGGATTAAATACGTACCTGGGCAATGCCGACTTCTCAGCTAGTTTAATAATTTTAGTATGGAAGTATGGATTAAACACTTTTAGGATTCTATAAGCATTGTAGTCTTTTACCCGCGGGTGCGCTCGACTATCAGTAAAATGTAATGAAATGTGCATAATGCATTATTGGCCGGAAGACCCCGTTCGGGACTTTCGGCAGCTTGATGCAGATCCTTATATTTGACGCCGCTTCAGAGACTTGGGCGTTGACAATGATGAAATGATGATGTGGAGAATGTACATACCCAGTCTTGAGCGGAGAAAATTCGGCCCGGCCCTGAATGGAACTCAAGATCCTGTGATTGGGAGTCATCAATGCTAACAACCTTTCTTTAATCTCACCCTCAACGTACTTTTTTCCTGTTTTCTCCTCTCATTTTTTCATTATTTGGTCTCAGTTCTAGAAATTAAATATCTTCATGACGAAAATGGAAAAACGAAAAGAAAAATGTCCCTTCTTTGAGATCTGATATTCATTATGCTCCAGTACAGACCACTAGCGCCCAAGAGCATCGTCAGTCTTCACTGAATTCATACTTAATACTTCGTCAATGAAAACCAAGAGAGATGATTAGAGACTTTCGGAACTTTTCAACATATTTTCTCACCCTCAACGTACTTTTTCCTGTTTTCTCCTCTCATTTTTTCATTATTTCGTCTCAATTCTAGAAATTAAATATCTTCATGATGAAAATGGAAAAGACTGGTAGTTTAATATGTCTGCGGTAGACGTGGTAATACCGTAGTGAGTGAAATGAGTCACGTCCCAAGCATACAATTAATGTTTTGTTCCAGGGAACATGCGCCAGTCCGGTTGAAAAATGTCATTCAAGTCGACAATGTTAGGGTTCTTTATGGTAATTAAAGCCAATTGCTTCCTTGTCCACGACCAAATGGCATTTTGATCTGAACAAACGTATCTACGTGCGAGGGTAGCCTGTAAGTGACTCTTTCAGCAAAGAGGATTTGATGTTGGATTGTTGGATTTAAGTTGGGGAAGTTCACTCTAGTTGGAATCTTGACAAAGATTACATCTAAGTGGATCTGACAACTGTCAGAAGCAATTTTTGATGAACATTTCGACAAACTCTGTTCCAGTCTGTCGATAGGTAACTCCTGTAAAGTTGGCTACTGGTGGCTGCTACAATACTTATCGGTATATAAAAAAATGTGAGGAGTAACGGAGGGAGTCTTCCTCGATGTAACGTGCTATAATGAAATATGACTACACACAAACTTGGTGGAGATTCTGTGTCAGGCATGAATACTGGCAGTGACCGTCGACTGGGTCACAAGACCACGAGCTGTTGACGCATAACTGTACTGTTATAGTGAGTGATGGTGACAGCACTAAAATAAAATGTGGAGTTTCTAAAATAATTAAGTAATATTAAACCGACGAAGAAAGTTCAAATGGTTCAAATGGCTTCAAACACTTTGGGACTTAACATCGGAGGTCATCAGTCTCCTAGACTTAGAACTACTTAAACCTAACTAACCTAAGGACATCACACACATCCATGCCCGAGGCA
Organism: Schistocerca piceifrons; assembly: GCF_021461385.2. Taxonomy (NCBI): domain Eukaryota; kingdom Metazoa; phylum Arthropoda; class Insecta; order Orthoptera; family Acrididae; genus Schistocerca; species Schistocerca piceifrons. The sequence goes on along the minus strand of NC_060138.1, from coordinate 473,963,641 downwards.
GGATTCGAACCTGCGACCGTAGCAGCAGCGCGGTTTCGGACTGAAGTGTCTAGAATCGCTCGGCCACAGCTGCCGGCGACGAAGAAAGAAAATAAATAATTTGTAATTCGGTGCAGCGCAAATTTCGTAAAATTTGTATGTGTAATAACGATAGCTGCCCTCACATGTCTGCCTGGTACCCGTTGCTGCGATCGAATATCGCAATCAAGTGCATTCTCATTAAAAGCCTCCCTACATTTAAAAAAGAGGCGTTTCTTTGTTCATCGCACGGCATTTAAATGACGCTAAATGAGTCTCCAAGCGTCTCAGAAACTATAAGACACTCGCACACTCAACGGCTAAAATCCGACAAGTTTGTGACTTATTGTATATTAGTAGGGTAGTGTCGACGAAACACCTTGAGGTTTGCCCGCATCTCGTGGTCGTGCGGTAGCGTTCTCGCTTCCCACGCCCGGGTTCCCGGGTTCGATTCCCGGCGGGGTCAGGGATTTTCTCTGCCTCGTGATGGCTGGGTGTTGTGTGATGTCCTTAGGTTAGTTAGGTTTAAGTAGTTCTAAGTTCTAGGGGACTGATGACCATAGATGTTAAGTCCCATAGTGCTCAGAGCCATTTGAACCATTTTGAACCTTGAGGTTTATGGTAACATTCAGTTAATTACATTGAATCCATATTATGTACAACATTTTCACAAATACGATAAAGTACAAAACTCGAAGAATAAACAGCCTTTTCAAAGAGTAATCATGTCTCCATGTTTTGTGTTACACTATGTGATCAAAAGAATCCGGACACGTGACTGAAAATGACTAACAAGTTCGTGGTGACCTCCATCGGTAATGCTGGAAATCAATATGGTGTTGGCCCACCCTTAGCCTTGACGACAGCTTCTACTCTCACAGGCATAAGTTCAAACAGGTGCTAGAAGGTTTCTAGGGGAATGGCAGCCCAGTCTTCACGGAGTGCTGCACTGAGGAGAGGCATCGATGTCGGTCGGTGAGGCATGGCACGATATCGGCGTTCCAAAACATCCCGAAGGTGTTCTATAGGATTCAGGTCAGAACTCTGTGCAGGCCAGTTCATTACAGGGATGTTATTGCCGTGTAACCACTCCGCCACAGGCCGTGCATTATGAACAGGTGCTCGATCGTGTTGAAAGATTCAATCGTCATCCCTGAACAAGGGATATAAGCCTCCTCCATGAAAAACACGACCACTGCCTCCGAGGCACTAGACACGCTGGCAGATGACGTTCACCGTCATTCGCCATACCCACACTCTGCCAACGGATCGCCACACTGTGTACCGTGATTCGTCACTTCACACAACGTTTTTCTACTGTTCAGTTGTCCAATGCTTATGCCCCTTACACCAAGCGAGGAGTCGTTTGGCATTTACCGACGTGATATGTGGCTTATGAGCAGCCGCTCGACCATGATATCCAAGTTTTCTCACCTCCCGCCTAACCGTCATAGTACTTGCGGTGCATCCTGATGCAGTTTGGAATTCCTATGTGATGGTCTGGATAGATGTCTACGTATTACACATTTCGATCCTTTTCAACAGTCGGCGGTCTCTGTGAGTGGAGGTCGGCCTGTACGCTTTTGTATTGTAGGTGTCCCTTCACGTTTTCTCTTCACTATCACATCGGAAACAGTGGGCCTAGGAATGTTTAGGAGTGTGGAAATCTAACATACAGACGTATGACACAAGTGACACCCAATCACCTGACCACGTTCGAAGTCCGTGAGTTCCGCGGAGAGCCCCACTCTGCTCTCTCAAGATGACTACTGAGGTCGCTGATATGGAGTACCTGGCAGTAGGTGGCAGCACAACGCACCTATATGAAAACATATGTTTTTTTTTTGGGGGGGGAGTGTCCGGATACTTTTGATCACTTAGTGTATGCTCTTCAAATCAATAAATAGCTTCCACTTTATACTATCTAAAGTAGTCTATGCTTTCCTCAGCGTCCGAGCTATTTCCATACCAAATTTCAAAAAAAAGAAAAAAATGGTTCAGTCCTGGAAGAGTAACAGACAGTTACTTTCGCATTTACAGTGTTAGTACGGATTTCAAGGAGTGGTTGTTGATATAGCGTGTCCCTGCATTGCATTAAAAATGGTTATAGACTCATTTGAGTTCATGAGTTATTTGGCACACTTAAGATTTCTACTACTAATTACGCATCTAGTACTGTTTACTATGTTCATTTCTGGATAAATTTATGAAATAATAATCTAAATTAATACAAATTCCATTTTTAAGAAAAATTGTAACCCTTTGGAATACGGTTATTACCGCAGAGTGAAGTATTAGTAAGCATACCTCTGATGTGGTCAGACGTGTTTTTGTATTTTTTGCGATCAATGTAATTTCGGCTTTATTAATCTGAAAATTCAAAAGACTCTATGATATACTAAAATGTGACAAAATATATTGACGTTAGAACAAAAATTCTGCAACAAGAATCTTGAAATTTATTTAGATCAACTCACGCATGAGGACCTAAAATGTGAGAATTTCAGCTTCAAGAATCAGACCCGTAGACAAGAAGAACTGAAGCCAACTCTACACGAAAAGCTAAGTAAACTAGAAAGTTTATTGTAATCTTCACTGCTCTCAAATTTTTCATAAAAGAGTTTGCTTAATGTGGACAATAACTGGAATTAGGAAAGAGAGGGGAGATTACAGCCTGAACCACAAAGCAGTTCCTACCATATTCATGTCTAGGTACCATACCAATAATGTCGCAGTATCGTAAACGACATGGTACCTGTGAAGACAAATTTCAGTTGAACAACTACAATTAGTCACTGACTAACCTTCCCGTTCATCTAGGATCCTCATTATTTACCCCACATCTGAAATATGTGAATGAGATCATCTCTTACAATGAAATTTTCTTTTTTAGTTGCGTCAACAGCACTATCTAAACGTGGGGAATGTGCACTAATTATGAATAACTTTTTGACCACCTGTCTACTGTGTGAAGGAGCCTGCCTTGTTTGTATACAGAACACATGACGCATAGAAAAACGTGGTTTCCCAGTATCATTGATTCAGATAAATACTTCATTCTTTGTATAGACGGCATGGACTCAAGTAACTTTGGAAGTGAACATCTTCTGATGCAAATTGTTCACTCACAAGGGAACATTTCAAGGTGAGAGCAATCGATATTGATGAAACTTGGTGAGTATGTAGAATGCGATGGCACTTAAAGGTTACTGCTTGTGTAGTTGCTTTTCCAAACAGTATCCCATACGAACAAACCAGTTGCATCTTTACCTGTAGTCACTCATACTTCACATACTTGGCCACGCACAGCTCTGTTTAAAAAAGAATAGTCCAGCAGCTAGTTCACTGCAAATAATAACCAGTAGCTGTGATCCTGCAATCAAATAATCTGTGCACTGCTTGAAATTAAGAGTTAATAAAATACACAGTAAGACAAAATAAAAGTCAAGTGAATAATTTAATAAAAATGGTTCTAGTCTGACATCTGTAATTGATGTAGACGACATAGAATTACGTTGAATAATGTTTACTCAACAAAGGACATCTCGAATAAATGGGAAGTGGTCCTAGGGCATTAACTTTAAATGCAGACAGGAAATATCCTTAACAAGTGCAGTAAAGCTACGTTGAGAGCGTTATGAGACTGATAGCAAAATCCCCAAACTAAATAGACGTAAAAGAAACACGACAACTAAGGTCCTTTCGTAATGTCAGTATTCGAAATATTCACTACCTCAAAATAGTTCAGAATTCAGCATAAGGTTTCGCAAATTAACAGACATGATACGATGAATAATCTGTCTATTCTCAGTTCCGTAAATTAAGCGGCAAACGTTAGAGTCCTGCTCTGAAGCACATTCAGAACCTTCGAAATATAAATTCCCTTGAGAAATTAAAGTATGTTAGCAGCCATTCAGCGCTCAGAATCAAACACTTCCGCGATCCAATCACCCACTTTACTTAGGTACATCTGATTTCTTTCAAAACTCGACATAAAGTGTCCACAATCGCTCCCCTGAGCTCTTCACTCGAAAACTTCGAGTCACAACTCGACTATCATATTGTGCCACTACTGTCTGCTTCTCCAAGGGCTGAAAGCCGTCTCCACCAAAAATACATTTTTAGTAAGCTCTAACGACATGGTCCCACTTAACATGACCACTTCCCCATATTAAACTAATATATTACAAAAATAGTTAAATAAAGATGTGTAATAAATATTCAGTCACACTCAGAACATTCCCAATAAATATAAATAAAGCTCTGTCCGTAAATAAGTAAGCCAGTATTCTTGCACAAATGCACTCACACTAAATGACCACAGATTGTTGTTAAATATGGTTTAAAGAGTTATTTATGCGTGCTTGTCACAAGTGTCTCTTGATACTCTTTTCAATTGTGGGTTCTGCCAACACTTCAACTGACCACTTTTAAATTACAATCAACATTAGAATAATGTCACTAGCAAACAGCAAACTTTTCAGTAAATTAAAACGCAAGTGTGACAAAATATAAGGTATTGGTGCTGTGTTCATTTGCATTTGCATTTTCTAGAAGAGCGATGTTCTAACGAATATTTGCGTACTAAAAAAATATATAAAATATATAATAAATCAAGAAATATTATAGATGCAGCTGCATAGATTTCAGGGATGATTGTTACAGTACAATGCTATCATCTGAGATATTGTATGTTAAAATTGTATTAAGTTGTTAAAAGTTCTTAATTCAGAGGTTGACTGTGAAAATGTCTACTCACTGTGCAATATGAACTTCTGTAGTCCTAAAGGTATTGAAATATTGTTGTGTCATTGGATGTGCCTCATTTTTCTGGGATCTCCAATGTATTCTGATTTTCTTTAATACTTTACTGTCTATTATTATAGGCTATCAAAGAGCTGTGGGAAACCATCTTTCACTTTGTCTTTCAGCCCTCCACTTCTAAGAGCATAGCCGGCCCTCTTAACCGATCGACGTGTCCTCTGAATTCCCCATAGTGGGATTTTACCCACATCTGGTCCTTTGCTAACGTACTTGCCCCTGGTTCGCCTAGGGCGACGGTGTGATCTCCTTGCCCACCGATTACACCAAGGGCCAGCAAGGAAATTCAGCTCCCCTAGTACCAATTCCGCACAGCCGATTAGCTCGCCTACATATGTTTAACGATACAAGTGGGGTTAAAATAAAGCAATACATATTTTTCAATTTTTTGCCTAAAACAAACTCCAAAAGCTAATTTATCATGTTAGGCTTAAAAGGAATACCATTGAATACATATACACATGCAAAGAGTCGCATATAAAAGTTCAAATTTAATTAACGTTCTTTAGAACTGTATAATCAACTTTTTTAATAATTTGAAATTCTGTAAAATACCACACACACATTAATTATGTAACTAGGCTGTTTAGGTTTTCTTATTGGTAACGCCACGTAGTGCTCTGTATGAAAATCACTGGCTGTGCTGTGTGCAGTCTGTGGCTAGTTTGCATTGTTGTCTGCCATTGTAGTGTTGGGCAGCTGGATGTTAACAGCGCGCAGCGTTGCGCAGTTGGAGGTGAGGTGGTGGATGTGGGGAAGTGAGATGGTGGAATTTTGAGAGCGGATGATCTGGACGTGTGTCCATCAGAACAGTACATTTGTAAGAATGGATGTCATGAACTGCTATATATATTATGACTTTTGAACACTATTAAGGTAAATACATTGTTTGTCCTCAATCCAAATCTTTCATTTGCTAACTATGCCTATCAGTAGTTAGTGCCTTCAGTAGTTTGAATCTTTTATTTTGCTGGCAGTAGTGGCGCTCGCTGTATTGCAGTAGTTCGAGTAACGAAGATTTTTGTGAGGTAAGTGATTTGTGAAAGGTATAGGTTAATGTTAGTCAGGGCCACTGTTTTGTAGGGATTTTTGAAAGTCAGATTGCGTTGCGCAAAAAAATATTGTGTGTCAGTTTAAGCACAGTCATGTATAATTTTTCTAAGGGGACGTTTCATATGTCGACCCTTAGCTGTGGATACCTCACTGGAATCTTCTGATTTTTCTTGTAGTTTGTGTAATTAGTGTAGCTTTTGTTTATTGCTAGCGCGTAATTGTAGAGAGAATCTCCTTTGTAGTTGCAGCCTTTCATTGTTGTACAGTAAAACAGTTGTGGCATGCATGTAGATTTGCACCAAGTATTTCGCAACTGCGGTTACAAGTAACTAGATATTATTTTCAGTGCTATGTTAATGTGTTCTCTTATTTTTGCTCTTCAAATTGTGCTTTTCTGTGTTATCATGTGAAATATTGTGACAATAATGGCGTGTGAAAAACGTAACACTAGGCTCCAAAGTAAACTAAAAAATAATAGTGACGACGAGCGTAGCTTATCAGCACCACTGTGTAATGAATTAACAGACATTCGAAGTAGTAATTTGTGCAGAGGGAAATGGAGCGGGTGGAAAATAATGGCGTAGACAATGAAACAAGTAGTGAACAGGGAAGCATTATCGATCGATCGGTCGGCAACAGCTCACCTCAGGAATCCGAAATGACAGAACACAATATTGCAAATACTGTAGACTCAGGTTTTGGGTCCTCAACGTTTTCTCAAATGAGTCAAGATACGTTTTCTGCTTGTCAAAATGTGAATGTTGCCGGTGAAAATGCACTGCCAAAAAGCATAGAGAAACAGATTCCAGACACTAATACATTATTATTGCAATTAATGCAACAAATGGAACAAAATCAGAGACAAACACAGCAAAAGCTTCAAAAGTTAGACACAATGGAACAACACCAGAGACAAACACAGCAACGGTTAGACACAATGGAACAAAATCGTCGGAAGTAAGACACCACGCTTGAACATACACGTGAAGATTTAACTACTGAGTTACATAACATTGAATCGAAATGTCAAAAAGTCTGTAATGACGTAAAAACAGAAATTTGTGAGCATTTTCAACCTATTTTTTCGTGGCATGAAAATGCATTACAGAATCAGGACGCAGCCGTAAAAGAACTAAAACTATTGTTCATGAAAATCATGAGACCTTGGAAGCTAAAATTGACTCAGTTGCATCTACCGATTCGGTTACGCAGCTTGCAGAAACTCAGGAAAACTTAAAGGATACAGTAGATACTCTGAAAATTGGTTCAGAAAGACACATGGAAGAAATTAGTTCGTTATCAGAGAAAGTAGTTGAACTTTCGGATCAGCTAAATAATTTATCTACGAAGGTAGATGATAATCTGAATGACACAAAGCGGTAGTCTTCAATGACACCGAAGTGTGCGAACAAATTAGGAAATTCAAACAAAATCAGAATCAAATTAATACGCAACACCAAAGAGAAATCCGGGAAGTACAAGATCAGTTGACACAGGTAATACAAGAATTACATATTTCAGAGGACACTCGCGCTCCAATACGGGTAGAGAGACATTGAAATACGGAACAGCCACAAAATAATAACACAGGGTACTTCGGAAATTATGAAAGAAATTGGCAAGGTACACCGAATTTTGAGAAGGAACCGCCGAAACGACGTAACAATGACCGACATGCGACTCGCCGACATGAGGATTTTGACTATAAGCTGTTCATTACTACACGTAAATTCAAAACATTTAAGAGTTCCGGCAACGACATTCATCCACAAGCGTGGCTTCATCAATTCTCTCATTGTTTTTCTCCCAACTGGTCATTACAGCACAGATTAGAATTTATGTGTGGCTATTTAGAGAATGGACCAGCTGTAAGAATGCGATCTGTCATTCACGATTGCCACAGTGAAGCAGGATTTTATCATGCCTTCCTCTCAGCATATTGGTCTCAAGCTACACAAGACCGAGTGAAACATAGCATCATAATGATGAAACATTTCGAACAATCTGATTTCTCCAGTCTTGTGAAATATTTTGAAGACATGTAGCACAAGAATCAGTACCTGTCAAACCCATACAGCCCCTCAGAACTCATCCGCATTTGCTTAGTCAAATTACCTGAACATTTACGACATATTATTTTGGCAGTACGTTGCAAAGACGACATTGAAGCTTTTCAGGGACTCTTACAAGAATTAGAAATTGACACTGACAATCGCCGAACGCGGAAACAGGAACACAACAATTACAGGTCACATCCGTCGCAATTCCGCGATGAAAGAAATAATAACTGGACACAACAAGGCTATTCTCACAACACAAATCGTGACCAAAACAGACATCACCCATATGACAACCGTTGGCAGAGTAGTAATAATTACAGGGAAAGATCACCTCTCCACGGTAGTGACTATCACAGAGACAATCAGAGAAACAGACAATTTGGGAACCAAAATAATTATTATCGAGGGAAACAGAATAACTTTAGACGCAACGGTCCAGCGCACAGTTACGATTCAGGGAGAAATTCTCCACTACGTGACCGACAAGAAAGAAACTATGGAATCTACCGACATGACGACAGACGATATGATCGTAACGAAAGACCTGAATTGCATCAGAACTGGCGGGATTCAAACAGGGCAGGGCCCTCTCGACAAGGTGAATTTGTTGAAGTTAGGTCTCCAAATCCCAATAACGACGCGCGCCAACAAAGGCACAATAGGCAATGACTCATACCTCTGGCAGACACAAAACGTACTTCTGAAACTGACGACGCAGCTGCCATAGCTAGTAATTACGTAAAAATGAAAGACATTAAGGACATCTTACTCCAGGAACACGACTTAAAACATAACAACATTGCATATCCTGTGATTCACATTACAGTAAATGACGTAAAATTTACGGCAGTACTTGACTCTGGCAGTCCCATTTCAGTAATTAGTGAAACAGCCTTTAGCAAATGCAACAAATCGAACGATTGTCCCACACTTCCGTTATGTAAGATTAAATTACAAGGTGCAATCTTTGGAAAAAGTGTAGATGTACGCCAACAAACCAACTTAGTATTCTTTTGTCAAAGCCACAGCTTCTCTATAAACTTTCTTATTGTTCCATTACTGTCGGCGGAAATTATATTGGGAGTAGACTTTTTGAATGAATACAAAGCAATCTTAAACTTGCACAATGCTGAAATAAGTTTAGAGAAAGAAGGTAAGTCAATAGCTTTGAAATCTGAAGATTGGCTCTCAAACCATGATGAAGAAATTAATCGGCTTTACCTCCTGTTAGACAACAGTTCGGAATTTTCGACGGAACTTGACACTAACAATCACTCTGCAAGAACTGACAGGGATGATATCGACGGCGCATTTGATACTAATGAGTTAATTCAGAATAAAATTCAAACAATTGAGAATTGTAATGACACTGATAGGCAAGACCTTTTTGAGATTTTACAAGCACATTCCACAGTTTTTACTCACAAAACAGGAACAATCAAGGGATTTCAATACCAATTTTGTGTTCGTGAGCGTACTAAATTTTGTGTTACACCATACGTAATTCTGGCACATTATAGGAACTGTGTTAGAACAGAAATACAATCTATACTTGACGAGGGTATTAATGAGCCTGCAGTAAGCTCATACAACAATCCATTACATGTTGTTGAGAAGAAAAATGGATCGATCAGGCTTGTCTTAGATTCGAGACAAATCAATACTATCATCATTCCTGAAACAGACAGGCCGCAAACGTTGTAAGAACTTCTTCAAAATTTTAATGGAGTAAAAGTGTTGTCTTCTATTGATCTCAGATCCAGCTTTTATCAGATCGAACTTCATCTAGAATGTAGAAAATACACAGCTTTCCTTTGTTTCGGCGTTTGTTATCAGTTTCGGAAACTTCCTTTTGGTTTGAACATTTCTTTGGCAGCATTCATTCGCGGGTTAAATTCCATATTACCTGAGTTCTTAAAACGTCACGTCACCTTATATGTGGACGATATTCTGATAGCAGAAGCCTCATGGGACCAACACAATCACATCCTCAGCAGCGTGTTACATATTTCTGCAGAATTCTGAATTACAGTTAACTTGGAAAAGTCTGAATTCGGTCGGACAAAGGTGAAGTTATTGGGACATATTATTTCTTCTGAAGGCATTCAGCCGGATCCTGAAAAGTTAGAAACAATCAGAGCCATTCCAGTTCCATCCACAAAAAAACAAGTCTGCAGTTTTCTAGGTCTCGTAAATTTTTCCATCGTTTTCTGAATATGCAAATTCTAGTTACACCAAAACTTTGTTCTCTCGCTGGAAAAAATACTATTTGGAACTGGGACGAACAAGCACAGTTGGAATTCAATTCTTTGAAAGAATCGCTACTTAACGCGCCAATACTAGCTCATCCAGATCTGTCACAAGATTTCTGCCTTAGCACAGATTCTTCTAAAGTCGGTCTTGGTTCCCATTTATTTCAAGAAGCCACAGAAAATGACACTACTGTTCAGAAAACCATTGCTTTTGCTAGCCGAGTGCTAACAAAATCTGAAAAAAATTATTCCGTTACTGAATTAGAAGCTTTAGCTATCATTTGGGCATTTAACAAATTCCGTTTCTTTCTTTCTGGTAAGCACGTAAAACTATACAGTGATCATCGTGCATTACAATTTCTTATGTCTTCAAAATTAAATCATGACAGGTTAAAACGTTGGGCATTGTTTCTGCAAGAACTCCACTTCACAATAGTCTACATTCCCGGCAAGGAGAACATTGTTGCGGACGCAGTGTCACGCGCACCGGCTGGGCTTGAGAAAAGTAACACAGAAGGCAACCTCGAGAAAAATTTCAGTATTCTTTACATTCAGAAAGTCGCCTTTGAAAACTTCATCACCACATCTTTAAAGGACATTGCTCATAAACATGATAAAGATCCGATTTGGAAAGACATCAAAAGTAAATGGCATGAAAAGACACACACTCAGATTTGGCATTATTATCTGGTTAGAAACAACATACTCTTCAATCGCTGCACTGTTGATGACAGGCTATGGGTACTTTGCATTCCAGATGATTTTGTTAATAAGCTCATTTGGTACATTCATTTTAGCTACGCACATATTGGACGACGAAAATGTTATCATATTCTTCGAACGACTTGTTATTTTAACAATATGGAAAAGAGAATTCGAAGAGTCTTGTCTATTTGTAAACTTTGTCAAAAGGCGAAACCATCTACTATCCAACATCGTGCTCCTTTGTTTCCTATCATTCCTTCTAAATTAAAAGAAGTTGCTGCTGTTGATCTCTTATGACCCCTTGTCAGAACAGCGAATGGATTTTCGTACGTTCTGGTCGCTGTTGAACTTACTCCAAAATTTGTTTCTTTCACTCCGTTACATAAAGCCACTGGACACTCTGTATCCAACGCCTTTGTTAAAAATTTCTTACGTGAAGTTGGACACGTTAGTAAAGTCATTTCATATAACGGACCGCAATTCGGATCTGCTGTTTGGTCACGCATGCTTCGGAACCATAAAATCAAACCTGTTTTTATTTCATTCTACTCACCACATTGTAACCCGTCTGAAAGGATTATGAAAGAAATCAATAAGTTTTGCAGACTTTATTGTCACAGAAAGCATCAGCATTGGGACAGATATGTACACGTTTATTTCAAAATGTGCTGAATGAAATGCCTCATGACTCCACTGCTTTACCACCTACTCTTGTACTGAAGAATGAAGAACCACCGAACAGAATCAGAGAGCTTGTACCTTTCCCGAATACACGTAAACTTCGACACAAGGACATAATTGATTTGGCTATTAAAAATATAAAATCTGCAGCAGACGAAAGGAGAAAACTACACGGTAAAGCAAATGCAAATAAATTATATATTGGTCAGAAAGTTCTCATTAAAGCTCATTCATTGTCACATAAGAAGAAACACTTAAGTCACATATTCTTTCTAGTTTACAATGGACCTTACAGAATCCGACGTATACCACATGATAATTTCGTTGAAGTTGAAACTCTGCGTACTAGGAAGAGTACATTTACACCACATTTCCCATGTAAAACCGTTTATTGAAAGATAATCTGCTTTTTAACTTTGTCTGTGCCATAAAATTTTTCACTTCACATTTCTAGTATGCTTTTTCAGACTTAGAAACTGTTACCATTCAACAATGTTTGAAGTTAAATATCCAGTCAAGAACCAAGAGAACTTATTTAAACAGAAATTACAAATCCATTGTTATAGTGAACAGGCGACACAGTATTGTTATTTGTACATTCTTGCTTGTTAGTTGCACGATTACGTAACGACTATCAGACTTACATTCTTAGAACATATACTGCTAATGAGATTTTAATGCAACATTTTGGTTTACTTGAAAAGATACTCTTTATCTGAAGTACATTCGGTGAGATTAAAGACGACTTAGCATTTGGTTTCTTTGACAGCTACACGATTATATCACCACGCTACTAATATGTGACACAATTTATATTGTTGCTTTTGCGGTGTATCTGTTTTATATCTGCACAGCTTTCTGAATTCTTCTGGAAAGTAAAACATGATTTAGTAATAACTTTTGTGGTGTAGCTACAATGAGACAGCCTTTTTCGTAGCACAACAATATGTTACAGTATAGTACTTTCTTGATCACGGTAAAGTACGTAATAACTACGATATCTATACGTATAGCATTTCGCTTTTGTTTATTACGAGATAAGTACATTGTATTCTACAGAACTTTGCTTACGGACAACGATAATTACGACACTTGGCACATTTTTTACCCTTAAGTAATGACAGAGATTATCTTACAACAAGACGCACAGTTTAGCGCTACAGTACACGTATTTGAGTGATTAATTTTGTACTTAAAACATTTATTTTTAAAGATTTTTGAATGATAAAGAAAGTTTTACGTGATACATTTCATTCCATTGCTGTAATCTGTAACACCTGAGGGTATAATTACATTAATCCTCAGGGGGTAAACGCCTGCATTGTGTACTATGTGTCTGGCAAACACAAGGAGCCCTAGCTAATATGGTATTTGCTTATGCAACTTTACACATCGGTACCATATTTCTCTAACACATAAATTACACAGCTATCTGATTATTTGACAGAGAAACAAACATATTTTTACTACATCAGTGACACATGTTTACACAATTACACAGTTGGATAACTTCACACTTATGAAATTGTATTTTGTCTGTGCTTTGTGAACTGTTCATATTCTTTCGGAACCATTGTGATACTATGAGAGCTTTGAATGATGTGTTTGGTATGGGATCATGATTTTAAAGTACGTTTGAGGTAGATGACACTATTGAAATGAGCAGCGAATTTTTTTAGGGTTTGAAATTATTGCAGAAAGCTACGACGTTTTTGAGATTTGGCTGAGGTTTTATGATGTTTTTATTATGATGACAATGTGTATTATGCTGTTGAGGTATGTTTATGACCAATAAGCTGATGCTATATGAGGAATTTGATTATGCTATGTATTTATTATGATAAAATATTGAAGTGTCGACGAATATGTATATAGGTAATAAAGTAAGGAATAATGAGTAGTGGTTAGGCACTCTGATTTGAGAAAAAGAATGTTGGAAACCAAGAATCGTACTTTAAGAGTTATGAAATGTGTGTAAATGCGTTAATGTATCACAATGCCGGTGAAAATTTTTTGGACACTGTTATATTTATAGGATTTTGTTTCTACACATTTCTACTGTAATTTCTCCACTTGTAAAATTTTATTTGTATCAAACTGTCACTGTAGCAGAAACTTCTGTTGTAAATTTTGGTAAGAAAGCTAAGTGACCTCCACGTAATGCGACGTTGACGCCCAGCTGTGCGTCGCCTGGAGAAGAAGCCATTAGGTGGAGAAAAAAGAGGCCATTAACTTCGATATTGACAGTTCTTTGTAGAAAGCATCGCAAATACGACACGCGCAAACTTGAAAACATGATTACACTGTAGAGTTCTTAATTTATGATGTTTACTGAGATGAAATGATGAGAAACATTTCACGTCTATTGTCTTGCTAGTTGAAAGATTGTTTACTGCATTATGAAATGCCATATGGCTAGTGAATGATATTTCAAGCCTTGCTTTGCCTATTTTGTTTAATATCTAGTTTCTAGCTGCACTGCAGCATTGGTTAAAATAAAATTTAATAGATGTACTAATATAAATATTTTATGCCCACAGAGCCAGTAAATGATGTACTTAAAAAATGATGGAGCACAAAAAGACATTTCCCTTCACAGGAATTGCACACAGAAGTTTCTTTTCAAGTACTTGGTATTTTCTTTTGTAGAATAAGTTGTGGTGCACCACTTAAATTACATAGACATTAAGATGTGAATATACATTTCCCTTATCTGCATTGTTGTCTTTAGTGTAATATTTTTTCTGCTTGAGCTTTGTCATGTTTAGGTATAAGTTATAGCATTTACTGCTGCTGTTTGGCAGGCATTGTGCTATGAATTTTACTTTGCATTACTCTGTTAAACCAGTTTTACTACTGATTTATTTTTCTTGTTGCTGCACATTGCCTTATATTAGTTGTAATATTGCAATTGCTTTGCTAATTTATATATACTGCTGCTTGATTTGCCAATTTCCATTTTTTGTCATTGCTGTTTGTGTTAATTGTTTTGTGCTGCTGCATTGCGTCGTCCCTTAGTTTAGCATCTGAGCTCAGTAGCTTTAAGTTAGCTTAAGATGTTAAGATGCGGTACGCTATGTAAGAGAACGAGTTGCGATGAATTGGGAGAAATGCATTGAGAAGCTATAAGAAAATGGTTTGGCCAAAAAAGTAGTGTACAGTGGAGAAAAACTATTTTTGAAAGAGGATGTGAACAGAATACAGAAAGAATGCTTGGATAGGATTTTTTTGGTGGAAACTAATGTTGAAATAAGAGGAAAGATCTACTGAATGAAGTTTTGGGTTGGACTGTAGTACCTAATGTCACACTGAAAACAAACCCTGTCCTGTACTTCTGTGTTATTATGCTATGTGGATTTGTGTTTTTCCTGTCTTTATGTGTTTAACTAATAAGAGTTACGTTGTAGAATTTTTCTAATAATATGTTATTTACTTGGTAGAGATGTTTAGACATTATTTATTCTGTTCTGTTTCAATGCTCATATGAGAAATTAATGTTTCGAAAACTATTCTCATTATATATTTACTTATGTCATAATTCCTGTAACACTGATGTATATGTTTAGTTCTATTCTTTTGTAAAGCCTGTATTACTGCAAATGTTAGCTGTATTATTATGCTTTAATGATGTTTTCTGTATCTTTGTAATTGTATTCTCATGTTATAAAATTGTAATGGACACCAGTTCAGCAAATTAAGTAACTTGTAAGTTCATTTCAGTGTACATGTTTCTGTTGGTCATAGTAATGCACAATATGTGAGAAGTTGGGACTGTTAGTGTTTGCACGTGTGTTAATAATTCAACAAGGGACTGGATAACAGCATTGCTGGTTCTAAGGACAATTCCAAAAACTTTGTGAGTGCACAAGTGGTGGTTTATGGACTTACTATATTGTCCGCAAGACTCTTCGATGGTGATTGTGCACCTGCACAGTCGCAACAGATGGCTGCTGGCTGTCTCTACAAGGACTGCAGCGGGTCTGCACCTTTGATGGCCCACCAATACCATTATCTCTACAAGGACTGCAGTGGGTCTGCAGCTTTGATAGCCCACCAATACCAATATTTCTACAAGCACTGCACTGGGTCTGCACCTCTGGTGGCCCACCAATACCGTAATCTCTACCAGGACTACAGTGGGTCTACTCTGTGATGACCTACCTACCAATATTCTTCAAAACTTCGACTGACTCTGCGGTGGGTTTCCTCTGTTGTGGCCCATTACCTGTCTGCATGTCAAGAGTCAGCACTGTCTTTCCGTTGGAAGGACAACACTACTTCTTCAAGACTAAATGGAAATCCACTACTTCCGTGTGCATTTTCTTTTACTGCTCAGACTTTGAGAAAAACACTGCTATTTTACTGTGATGAACGATCAGGACTGTCTCTATGGACTGTGAGAAAATTTTACCTTTGACCGACATTGTATCAATAAGTGTGTACATTTGATTTCTTTGTTATTGTAATTGTGAAAAAATTTCAACAAATATGTATTGGCCAGTGCCCAAAACAATTTGTAAAACTTTTTGTGGGGAGCATGGGGGCTATGTAAGTAGGCTGTTTAGGTTTACTTATTGGTAACGCCACGTAGTGCTCTGAATGAAAATCACTGGCTGTGCTGTGTGCAGTCTGTGGCTAGTTTGCATTGTTGTCTGCCATTGTAGTGTTGGGCAGCTGGATGTTAATAGCGCGTAGCGTTGCGCAGTTGGAGGTGAGCTGCCAGCAGTGGTGGATGTGGGGAAGTGAGATGGTGGAATTTTGAGAGCGGATGATCCATCAGAAACAGTACATTTGTAAGAATGGATGTCATTAATTGCTATATATATTATGACTTTTGAACACTATTAAGGTAAATACATTATTTGTTCTCTATCAAAATTTTTCATTTGCTAACTATGCCTATCAGTAGTTAGTGCCTTCAGTAGTTTGAATCTTTTATTTAGCTGGCAGCAGTGGCGCTTGCTGTATTGCAGTAGTTCGAGTAACGAAGATTTTTGTGAGGTAAGTGACCTGTGAAAGCTATAGGTTAATGTTAATCAGGGCCATTCTTTTGTAGGGATTTTTGATAGTCAGATTGCGTTGCGCTAAAAAATATTGTGTGTCAGATTAAGCACAGTCATGTATAATTTTTCTAAGGGGACGTACAATGGTAACTGCGTGTACTGAAACGTCCCCTTAGAAAAATTATACATGACTGTGCTTAAACTGACACACAATATTTTTTAGCGCAACGCAATCTGACTTTCAAAAATCCCTACAAAAGAATGGCCCTGACTAACATTAACCTATACCTTTCACAAATCACTTACCTCACAAAAATTTTCGTTACTCGAACTACTGCAATACAGCAAGCGCCACTGCTGCCAGCTAAATAAAAGATTCAAACTACTGAAGGCACTAACTACTGATAGGCATAGTTAGCAAATGACAGATTTTGATAGAGAACAAACAATGTATTTACCTTAATAGTGTTCAAAAGTCATAATATATATAGCAGCTCATGACATCCATTCTTACAAATGTACTGTTTCTGATGGACTCACGTCCAGATCATCCGCTCTCAAAATTCCACCATCTCACTTCCCCACATCCACCACTGCTGGCGGCTCACCTCCAACTGCGCAACGCTATGCGCTGTTAACATCCAGCTGCCCAACACTACAATGGCAGACAACAATGCAAACTAGCCACAGACTGCACACAGCACAGCCAGTGATTTTCATACAGAGCACTACGTGACGTTACCAACAAGAAAACCTGAACAGCCTACTTACAATTAATTTTGAAAAATGAAAAATTTCTAACAACATAAATTAGAGAAGCTTCCCTTCCACATCCACCCATTTCTGATAAGGCTGATATTTGAAATACAATTTTTTGAAAGTAAGCTATGTGCGTTGTGCTGTTGGAGTATTTTCAATATACCTAAATAAAATATCAAAACATTCATTATTATTCTAATTATTTGTTTTATTTATTTTTGTTTTCTATTGTAAACTGTTATTTACCTTTTAAACTCATGTTCTTTTTCTTTTGTTTTTATTTTAATGTTTTACATACGAGTATTTTGTTAATTTCAAAAATAAGTAACTCATTATTACGATACAAAATCATTACAATAATGATTATCTGTAACAATTTGCTCAAAACATAACTTTTTTTTACACCATGCACGTGAAATGAACGAAATTTCTTCACATAATAAGTGCGACGGACTACCGAATATAAAACAAAATTCGGAAGTATTCTGGATTGTGGTGGGCTATACTGTAAATATCCTGATTTGTACCACATACATTTGAGAACAATGGAAAACTTTGGTGTAGAGAACTGACTGTAGAGACTGCACCTTGATTATATTGTTTCTCAGCTAGAGACTGACATCATAATCATTCAGCGGAACTAGATCTGAATATCGTCTCCCAAATTTCTGTACTTGTCCCATCGAGCTTTTTGGAATCACTAGATGTTATGGGCACCTGAATCCCCGACCAGCGCTTTTGGAACTGCAACTCGCCCTGCAATTCCCAACTCACTTCGTGCTGTTATGGTGCTAACAGTATCCGCAAGTGTAACAATGAGTTGTGCAGCAACTTCGCAGCTGTCGTCCTCTTATTCTGCGCCACCTCTTCAACGACCTTCTGTCATTATCAGCCAACACACACTTTCGCCCAGACTGCACCTTAGCGGATGATGTTTTTACACTCTCCCTGTATGGGGTATAAATATTTGATACGATGCCTCTTGAAACAGCGAACATTTCGACTAACTTGGTTACGGAAGCACCGACCATACGAGCACCAACAATTTACCCCCGTTCGAAATCAGTTAGGTCCACATAATGCACTCACGACCGCACAGAACACTGTTCCGGCCACGACTGATACTTACAACGTATAGAGTATATTGCACAGGTGCCGTTAGTGGTCAGATACGACACTGCAACGTGCTCGCTTGCCGAACATCTGCATTTATGTTCAAGCACGCATTTCTCGCACTGTTTCTAGACTACCGGCTATTAAAATTGCTACACCAAGAAGAAATGCAGATGATAAACGGGTATTCATTGGACAAATATATTATACTAGAACTGACATGTGCTTACATTTTCATGCAATTTGGGTGCATAGATCCTGAGAAATCAGTCCCCAGAACGACCACCTCCAGGCGTAATAACGGCCTTCATACGCCTGGGCACTGAGTCAAACACAACTTGGATGGCGTGTACAGGCACACCTGCCCATCCAGCTTCAACACGATACCACAGTTCATCAAGAGTAGTGATTGGCGTATTGTGACGAGCCAGTTGCTCGGCCACCATTGACCAGACGCTTTCAGTTGGTGAGACATCTGGAGAATGTGCAGGCCAGGGCAGCAGTCGAACATTTTCTGTATCCAGAAATGCCCGTACAGGACCTACAATATGCGGTCGAGCATTATCCTGCTGAAATGTAGGGTTCCGCAAGCATCGAATGATGGATAGAGCCACGGGTCGTAACACATCTGAAATGTTGCGTCAACTGTTCAAAGTGCAGTCAAGGTGAACAAGAGGTGACCGAGACGTGTAACCAATGGCACCCCATACCACCACGCCGGGTGATACGCCAGTATGGCGATGACGAATACACGCTTCTAATATGCGTTCACCGCGATGTCGCCAAACACGGATGCGACCATCATGATGTAAACAGAACCTGGATTCATCCGAAAAAATGACGTTTTGCCATTCGTGCACCCAGGTTCGTCGTTGAGTACACCATCGCAGGCGCTCCTGTCTGTGATGCAAAGTCAACGGTAACCGCAGCCATGATCTCGGAGCTGATAGTCCGTGCTACTGCAAAGGTCGTCGAACTGTTCGTGCATACGGTTGTTGTCTTGCAAACGTCCCTATCTGTTGGCTCAGGTATCGAGACGTGGCTGCACGATCCGTTACAGCCATGCGCATAAGATGCCTGTCATCTAAACTTTTACTGATACGAGGCTGTTGGGATCCAGCACGGCGATCCGTATTACCCTCCTGAACCAACTGATTCCATATTCTGCTAACGGTCATTGGATCTCGACCACCGCTAGCAGCAATGTCGCGATACGATAAACCGCAAGCGCGATAGGCTGCAATCCGACCTCTATCAAAACCGTAAACGTGATGGTACGCATTTCTCCTCCTTACACGAGGCATCACAACAACGATTCACCAGGCAACGCCGGTCAACTGCTGTTTGTGTATGAGAAATCTGTTGGAAACTTTCCTTATGTCAGCACGCTGTGTGAATGCTCTGAAAAGCTAATCATTTGCATATCACAGCATCTTCTTCCTGTCGGTTAAACTGCGCGTCTGTAGCACGTCATCTTTGTGGTGTAGCAATTTTAATGGCCAGTAGTGTATATTTTCTTCCAACCTGTGTAGCCTGTACGTCCGCCTAGAGCCGCTGATAGGGGCGGAGCACCAGGAAGGCGTGGCCCGGCATGTCGCGGCGCGGACACGTGGCGCGTGTGTCTGATATCGCGACACGCTCAGCCACGCTGACGCCGCCCGCCCGTGTAATTAAATGAACGTCGCGGCGCCAGGAATAGGCGCTATCGAGCTTCCGTGTGTCCGCGATAGTCACCAAAACACGAAGGCGGTCCGACCGTGTGCAAGCAGGAGAAACTCCATTTATCACCATACATCAGATAAACATAGGATAGCAAACGGGCAGTTGGGTGATAACTACCAGTGTCACATAGCCCACTATATTAAATTCCCAACGTTGAAATTTTGGGCATGGTGGCACGATTTCACTGGTACTGAGCACGCGCGTGCGTACTTGTGTGCGTGCTTGTGCGCGAATGTTCGCGCACGCCTTAGAGAATCACATGCATTAGAGGGGAGGTGGGTAGGAAGGTGACGTATAGAACATTAAGTTATCGATACGTGTAAAACTGTACATCCATGTCACGTAAAATGTATCTACTTTATCATTAATTTTCAACTTTGACGGAACACTTGGCTCTGGGCAGGTGACAGACAAAAAATTATTAGACTATATTGTATCAACTAACATAATATGACTCTCAAATTAAACAATTGATATAAGCTAAGAATGTAGCGATAAAACGTTCATCCCCCTCCGGGACGAGCCTGAGAGACTCACTATTATTTCTTTATTGTTATTTCACCCTTCGCCCCACATGGGGTAGTGGGGGACGGGAGCGCAGTCACTTTCTCCACGTACGCGTACACCGTAATTACTCTACCAAGCATTAGGGGTTCACTTGTATGGTATGAGACGTTCTTCGGGCGGGGGGGGGGGGGGGGGGGGGGGGCGCACGGGTTCGGGGTGTGAGGCGGCGGTGGAGTGGGTGGACTGTGGACTGGCGTGGCCTGTTGTGGGGTTGTGAACTACTGAGGGCTATGGCGTGAAGAAACCTCTCCGTCGTTTTTAGGTCCCCGGTTTAATACACAATAAAATACGATTACGGCGGTGAGAAGGTGATGCTAAATTATTATGGTTGGATGAGCTAAATGGTTCAAATGGCTCTGAGCACTACGGGACCCAACTGCTGAGGTCATTAGTCCCCTAGAACTTAGAACTAGTTAAACCTAACTAACCTAAGGACATCACAAACATCCATGCCCGAGGCAGGATTCGAACCTGCGACCGTAGCGGTCTTGCGGTTCCAGACTGCAGCGCCTTTAACCGCACGGCCACTTCGGCCGGCTTGGATGAGCTAAATGCGTGTGAGTACACGACAAAACATTGTGGAAGGAATACCACTTTGGTAGCAGTGATATAAACTATAAGGTCATACTGTGAAGGATGTTGTTTCACAAATTCTAGTTGATACGGCGACAATACTATTGTCTATGGGAGTTAACTATCACTCCCGAATACATTTGAAAGATGCTGCATGAAGGCAAAGTGATTATACAATTACAAGCCCAGAAACAGATACATAGGGTTTAGGGAAGTGATTTATGAATGTCGTCCAACGCTAAGACCCCTGCGCAACAATAATGGTTCATTTCAGAAGAGAGTAAATGTTTCATGGTTTCCAGCAACAAAGTTCTGCTGCATACCGACAAAAGGTGCACCACGGCGTGGGAGTGAACTGGCGAGGCGATGGAAACGTATTCCAAAGTCGAAGTATGCGACACAGTACGCTTCTTGTGGGCAAAACACCTGAACTGCAAGAAAATCAGAGAAATTTTGGCGGTGTACGTACCAAATCCAAGTTCGCATCCAGCCGTATCGAAATGGTGCCAACAGTCTGACCAAGGCAGCAGTGGCGTCGGTGGTGCTAATCGGGGAGGAAGGCCAATTACTTCGTTATCGGCGAAGAATGTCTAGAGGGAGGGAGTGGAAGAATATCTGGAAGGGGGTGGGGGAGGATCTCCGACGATGAGGCTTTTCACTCAGCGGTTCCATAATGTCTCTGTGATCAAGGAGCGGATTTCTGTCGTTGAGGAACTGAACGATTGATACACCGTTCCGACCGCTGTTTACAGATACTTCGTGACTATGTTGAGAAATAGTGTCATACATCCGTATTACTTTGAAGTATAGTGCTGCTGTCAATAAAAGTTACTAGCCAGCCATAATAATACTTTTTGAAATCATCTCATATATTCTGCAGTCCAACTTACTGTTCATGTCTTAGTTTACCGCTATCATCAATGGACTAGACTGAAGCTGCTAATTATGACTAACCTAACTAGGTCTTTGCGGTAAGTGATAAAAGGGCCACTCGTGGAAGTTAGGTGTCCAGGTCCTGGCGACTTTCTACCTTCAAATCCACCTTTGTCACAAACACAGTTGGAAGCGTAACAGACAAAGACACTCTTTAGCAGAGAAAATTGAATGCCTCTGGATAGATGAAACTGAAGTACGCACACAACACGCAAGCCTGACTCTTTCTGTCAGCTATATTGCAAGGTGCGTCTGAAAATTTCGGTGAACGGTCTCAGAAAATAAAGGAAGCAAGAGCTGTGTTAAATAATCGGGTTTCTGCCAGCAGAAACTCGATTATTCAGCATGACAACGCCTTGCCGGGAAAGCCTGAAGAATTACATTAGAAACAAGAGTTACTAACAAAATACTTTTACTGGCCTACAAAGTAATCATCATTACCTACAACACACTTCTGTCGTAGCAAACACTTCTTGTAGACTCCCAGTGACTACGAATGTCCATTAACAATAGTGTTTACGCTGTCTTTGTTTATATGCGATTCAACTACTCTCATTCTCTGACAGCTGCCGATTATCCACAAGCATTCCACTGAATCTACCTGGGCGCCAGTACCTACTGCTATCCGTTGAGAGCGAGCTGCATTTCACACAATCGTTGCTTTGGGAACCACCCATGTTGATACATACAAATTACATGTTCAGTCTCAAGGAATATCGTAATATGCGAGCATAAAACATTTTGTAAAGTTCTACGGCAGACTGACGTCAGACATATAGGCCTGTAGTTTTGTGCGCACAAAGATTTGAGACGTGACACAAGGGAATTAAAGACATTAGCTGCCAGTGGGCATTTATTTGTAACAATGGGGCACGTTGAAAATTTGTGCCGGACCAGCATTCAAAACCGGGTCTCCTGATTACTAGGCAGATGTCCAGACCACTAAGCCATCCGGTCACGGTGGTTATCACAAATGCACTGACTACCTAGCACGCCTCCCAGTTGACCCAACTTGTACCACACACTACTGATGTAGTGGCCCTGCTAATTATCCTCATTACTTATGGCATCTCGCCGATTCCCGTAAGATTTCGCACTTGGTGTGCGTCTGCGCCGGCCGGTGTGGCAGAGTAGTTCCAGGCGCTACAGTCTGGAACCGCGCGACCGCTACGGTCGCAGGGTCGAATCCTGCCTCGGGCATGGATGTGTGTGATGTCCTTAGGTTAGTTAGGTTTAAGTAGTTCTATGTTCTAGGGGACTGATGACATCAGAAGTTAAGTCCCATAGCGCTCAAGAGCCATTTTTGTGCGTCTGCACTGAAGAGATCATTGTCCGTCTTAGCCCTAATTATGTATATGTGGTCTGCTCTTTCGATCGGATATGTCCGAAAGAGCCGATACATCATATACACAAAGACTTGGTGTTGACGAAAATCATGGATGTTAGTTATAATTTGTAACTCGACGAACAAAAATGTATTGACTTGCAAAACTGTGGAACATCATTACCGCTAGTTTTCAGGTACTTTGTGGCATATCAATGCGACTAAGTATCTAATTGCAAAAATCGGCTTAATATACTCATTTAACTGCGAAACATCATTACATTTTTTCTCCTGTTCGTCTTTTACATAACTCTACGTGATTACGTAATACAACTTGGATATCTCTACTCCTCGAGGATGTGGCATTACATACTGTCAGAAGCGTTCTCCTGTATAGAAAACTTGATCCGCGTAAAATATGAGATACCTAACACCATCTCTTAGCGGCGAATGTTACAGGAAGCTACAATGTGATTATATGCATCCAATTGTTCGCCTACACAATGTACCACTTCACCGCTTCCCAATTGTGTTAGAATGGATTTAGGAAACCCCGTGGGTAGGGCGGTTCTTTGGATGTCCCCCCAGCTCACCCAAACTCGACAGCTGCGAAGGCACCGAGGGAAGTTTGCTTTCCATAGACACAATTCCGACTAATCTCCGTCAGTACTGAGACCATTACGCACCTGTTATAGAAAATTTGCGATTTATTTCACACAATATGTTTCGGGACTACTTTATGTACCAATCTAATTGCGCCGCTGTGGACCGGTAGAGTTTCGCGGCTGCCAGTTGCCCAACTTTGAATCTCGCGGCGGTGGCGCCGAACGCCACCTCGGTGCGAGAGGAACGTGCGACGACCGCCCACTGTGGAGCAACGACGAGGCATCCGGAGACAGGACGTTTTTTGGCTTCGAGTTGAAGTTGTGAACACCAAAAGGCGTCCCGCCGTGATCGCTGCTGGCAGAGAGCAACGGCTACACCTCTGCTCGTACCTGGTAGTCTTACCGGATGTGGCAATATCCTAATGGGTGGCACGTCAACAAGGCTTGTCAGGCAACTGTCAGCAACCCAGGAGGAACCTGAGGAAGGTCACATCCTTGTTTTTAATTGTATAAATTAAAACTGAGCCTGTTTTTAAATTCTTTTTTGGTAAAGTGGCCGCTGGGTCTAATCATTGAATTCAAACTGCCACGTGTTTCAGTGCCTATTGGTCGTCTCAGATGTTCAGTCTTCAAAATTTTTTCAATAAAGTGGCACTTGCTCCTGATCATTGAATTCAGACTGCATCATATAACAGTGCCTGTTCTTTCTGCTTAGAAATTGAAGTTTTAAATTTGTTTGCTTATGTGACCATTGGGTCTGCTTCTTTGTGTCCACTGAAGGAGATTAAGTTTTGCTCTAATTTATTTGTTTTGATAAAAATTCTTCATCGACCAGCCCTTTGTTTTTCGTGCTACTCTGTTGAAATAATTAATGATTATGTATTCCCGAACAAGTTGTAGTATATAAATGACACATTTACAACAACTGATGCGTAATTTGTACCTTGTGCCATGATCTCAGGGACACAATTGGAGCCGGACGGAGTGGCCGAGCGGTTCTAGGCGCTATAGTCTGGAACCGCGCGACCGCTACGGTCGCAGGTTCGAATCCTGCCTCGGGCATGGATATGTGTGTGATGTCCTTAAGTTAGTTAGGTTTAACTAGTTCTAAGTTCTAGGGGACTGATGACCTCAGAAGTTAAGTCCCATAGTGCTCAGAGCCATTTGAACCATTTGACACAATTGGTGCAGTAACTGTAACTTAGAAAGCTTCATACGCACACGTCGTTTTTGAACACGCCACACCGTTGTTTGAGAAAGTTAAATTCCTGGCCTGCCCGTCTGGTGGACTTCCGAGGGCTCCGTGTGAACGCATCTCGGATACGCTCGACATTTTCATCAGACGTGCGTGGCCCACCAGTGCTCTTCCTTCTACATATGCAACCATCTTCCATGAATTTTGTTCACCATTCGTAAATCTGCTTTTGCAGAGACGGCTTCTTTCTGAATCGACTGCGGAATGCATGTTGCTCTTGAACAATTGATTGACTTGACGCAAATTTCAACAAACAAAATGATTTCCCTCGTAGTGTAGTCGCGATTTTGCTACAAACAAACGACAACGTAGCTGTGTCAAAACTTAGAACATTCCTCCATCCAGTGATAAGCACAATATTTTTCTATCTCTTATAATTTGTCTGTAATAAACAGTTGAACTCTGTTGTTTCCTTCTTTCTCAGAAACGGTCGGTGGTACAGTTGAGAGAGAGCTCCGCAGCAGATAACAATATTCGTCAATTAAAGCAGGTGTTTGGCGGACGTGGTTCAATACGTCTTCCCATGCCGGAAGGTGAGAACAATTAATGGACCCAGGAAAATTTCCGAATATTATCGTTTTGATGCTCTAGATGTTATGGTGTGAGTAGACATAATGTTGCAATGGTGTACTGACCTCCAAGTCTCTAAACACGGTACACTCACTGGCCAACTGTGACACTGTATTGTTCCCCATGTGTGTCTCATAAGGGGTGCATTCCACCGTGACTTCAATTTTATGGAAGACAGTGAGCTATCATGTGGATCAGCGCAGGTGGAGGAAATATTGGAACGGGAGGATATTCAGCGACTGGACTAGTCTGGCAGTCACTCCAACGCAAATCCCATCGAGCACATGTCGGATGCACTGGGGGCTCGTATTACACCTCGTCTGCATGCACCAACGACCATCCAGCAGACCAAGGAATGTATCGTCCTAGCACAAAAACCTTGTGGCCAGCATGAGAGGACGTTACAGAGCATGTATTGCCGTCCGTGGAGATCACACACCCTATTAAGAACGATGTCCTGACTTTTATAATGTCCAGGGGGCCATCATCGATGGTGGTTGCTTGAGTGTAATTATTGTCTTCGAATAAAAGTGTCATTTCTGTTCATATCATTCGGTATTCCTTTCAGTTACTTTGTATACGTATGCCGTGTGTGGTCCAAATTTCATCGAGCTACGTGACTTCCGCGTGAAACGTCATGCGAAAGTTGTTTTTGTCCACAGGTTCTGCACACCAGTGAATTTGCGGCGGGCAGTTGCAGGTCAGGGAGGGGGAGAACACGGGAGGCGACTGTACCGAACCGGCGCGCGGCATCTGATGTGACGCGCTGCTGGTATTAATTAATGCGATGTCACGAGTGCTGCTGCGGCTTGCTAACTGCATTCCGACAGCACGGCGGGCGTGCCAGCAAGTGCTACACCGGCGACGCCTGGCACAGGAGAGGGAAGCGACCGCAGCGTCTCGCCTGCTGTGGAATCCTCGCCAAGTTGTAGGCGGGAGCCAGCCCACCTCTGAGGTGCGCCTCAGCCGGCGGCGTGGTTGTAAGCACAACAGGGCGCGGCACGGCTAACTGTTCCACTGTGCGCCAGCGACAGAATAATATTGCGGCCGTGTTAGCGACGATTCTCCAATAGAGCGGCGCGGTGGGAGCACATTCCCTTGCACCTCCAACGGTCTGCACGGCTCGCAGTGTTTACTACAAGGCAAGAGAGAGGCTGCTCGTTGAAAGCGGACGACAGCAGCGATCGCATCACATAGGAGAGAGTTCCCCATATTGTACCGGATTCAAATTTTTCCTCTGCTATAAAATTCGTAACTCTTGAATTTCCCGACACTTAGTGATCAGCGTGAAATACGTGCTTCTTGGAGCCATACTGTCAATTATATAACGTGTATGTATTGAGAAACTGACGAATGAAGACAGCACTGACTTTGTTATAGTTTTCATGCAACTTTTTGCGTACATGGTGGAGAGGTAAGTGGCAACGTAATCTTTCATTTATGGGTGAATATACACTGGTGAATATAAATTATATAACATTAGGGTTCAGGGAGCCATTAATCTGTATTCATTGCGATTCATCTGTATAAACTTGACGAAGCGAAAATGGCGACGTTGCGTACAAAGTACCGCTATAAATTTCCGATATTGTACCGGCTCAGTTCCAGAAATTTGCCCGCATAATGACCTTTCAAACATACGTTTACTATTATTAACACAACAAAATGTTTGGTAATGATGTCGTGATTTTTCAAATGCGATCATTATCCTAATTTATTCACTAAATAATCATTTTGTATTTTAATATGCTAACATAAAGGCGTTATGGAAGGAAGAGCATGTAAGAATTTCATTCAGCTGAAACAGGGTGACTCAGCTGCCCCTACTGCTGGGTTTTATGCAACCCACAATGCCTTCAAGTATCACTCGCAGAATTTTCATATTCCTTCACTAACTACGCACAAACTATGACATCTACCGAAAAAAATGAAGAGGCCTAAATTTAATTTCGGTAAATTTTGTAATATGATATGTCTTCACTAGAAGCTGTAGTTTTCGAGTTATTCATGAAAAACGCACAAAAACGACCATCAAACTCGTTTTTCTTGAATAACTCAAAAACAGTGGCCTGCAGCGAAAATGTATCCCAGTACAAAATTGACGGCGTTGGATAAAACCTATCAAAAGGGCAACTGAATCACCCTGTAAAAATGGTGATCGTGGATTAAATGAAACTGCACATAGCATAAAAGTGATTAAGCCAACAATTAAGAGACATGCTAAATATAAAACAAACATTAAATTGGCGATTTTTAGCAGCGGTAGTACGTTTTCCAACACAGTTGAAAAAGAACTGGAAGAGCATATTCTTTAATTTGAAGAGATGATGTTCAGTTTAAGCATGTCGGACTTAAGAAACCTCTCATAGCGCAGAACGAATTGGATTGCCCCGTAATTCAATACAGAAAAAGCCATGGAACTCCAAAAGGTGGGCTGAAAGTATCCATAGAAGAAATAGCGCCGAATATGAGGGAAATGTTGAAAGCTACAAGCAAATCTTCAGGGCCTAGCGAATGAGCCTGTGTAGTGACTAACAGCCCAAGCAAAGAAAAGCTAACTGAAGAAAAGAAGAAGAAATCTAAAGTACAGCTCCACCTGTGGAATCCAAGTGTTTTGGAGTCCTGTGGGGAAGCTGCCACAGGAATTCATTCGTGAAACAGAGGAATGGTATACCGAGTTATGCGAAGAAGATCGAATGGAAGAAATGATCAGACGCATAAAATGAAAGAAAGTGAGTTCATGCAAAAATGCACAAGGATGGGGAAATGAGTGAAAAGTTGTACTGTAATGCCTGATAATAGTGATGTAAAAACAAAAATATGGAATATTTACTTAAACTTACTCTAATAGATATCTTTCAGGTAAGGAACATAGCTGATAAAGGCGGTACTCCGGTACACCAGAGCAAAAATTGCGATCGCACTAAACTCCGAAGGCTTGCGATCACATTCAGTGGGTTTCCAGCACCTCGAATCAATGCCCGAAGGGTAGCGGTGGTTTCATTGACGCTCTTTATGCTGCCCCATGAGGCGTTTT
Source organism: Schistocerca piceifrons (assembly GCF_021461385.2). NCBI lineage: Eukaryota > Metazoa > Arthropoda > Insecta > Orthoptera > Acrididae > Schistocerca > Schistocerca piceifrons. The sequence continues at coordinate 473,934,590 of NC_060138.1, read as the reverse complement.
CGTGTTGATTCTGAACGGTGGTGTGCCACCCACAAGAAAAACGCGTGATTTCGACGCTGGGAGTCACGGGGTTTCGAAAACATCACTCTTTAATTGTTTTGCGTAGTGTTTCAATTCACTCATGGTATTTGTTGTTGACAACAATAATTCCCGTTTTATCCTTCGGCCTCAAATTTGCATTGAGTATCGCTCTGCCTGTCTGTGGTTTGTTTGTGTGGCAGCATTGGTTGGTTGCACATTAACAGTGATACATAGTAGTAGGGATAGGTTCAGCGATGAAAGGGTTCAGATGCGAACATGCTCCGGTTTTGTAGTCGTCGCTACACAGTACTGCGTCGTTGTACCGATATTCCACTGCGTTCAATGAACCAATAAAGTAACTGCATATCGTCCAACGCTTCATCAATAAACCAGTCCATACTGCTGTAAATCGCTGCTGGAAAACAACCCCGAGAGAGAATCTGTTTCTCTATATTTATTGACATAAACAGCTCAAACCTTACAGGAAGATACAAAAAAAAGTTCTACAAGCTGAAATCACACAGTTCTAGTACGCAAGTTGACCTTTCATCGCTAGTTAACTTTGACTATTAATCGTCTGCGCTATGAACACAGGCGAAGCATATGCTCATATTTAATGTAGGTCGGCATCGGGAAATTTTTTGATTCCTGCAAGTAAACATGACTGTGTTTGTCTGAAATGATTTAGCGAAAATACTGAAAAGTGGTTGGCCACAACGAGACTCTGACCACGATATCCTCACGCACTTTCTAGTACCGTCTACACGCCATCTTTGCAATGCTTACATCAGTTTTGTTATATATAGGTCGATTTCTCGTCACCAAGCTCCATTGTTGCCAATCGATGGATAGAAACACGGACACGTGATGGTCTACGTCTACCCATCTTCCATAGGTATATGGATATGGTGTCTGTTCTTTCAGACACATCCGAAAGAACGGACACCATATCCATATAAGTATATAGTTCTGGCAATACCGGCCATGACCTTCTTCTTCTCTGCGGATGCACACATATTCCCCGAACTCTTACGGGACTTGGTAAGAATGTCTTCCACGAGTAATGAGTGCGCTGGGGTGGGACACTACGAATGTGGGTCTCGCGGGAGGCGTGCGCGAGATAGTCCCTGCAGTCGCATTATCCACTGAGCCCTCAGCGTCTCAGACGGATAGCCGGCACCGTAGATCAGCCCTCTGTAATAAAACAACTGAGTAAAGGAATCAACCACCAACTTGAACGGATGTCTTGTGACGTCCGCCCAGACCAAACGCAACGAACAATACCGAACAAAATGAAGAAAAGGATGGATAGAGCGTCTGCCATGAAAGCAGAAGATCCCGGGTTCGAGTCCCGGTCGGGGCACACATTTTCACCTGTCCCCGTTGATATATATGAACGCCTGTCAGCAGCTGAAGGTATTAATATAATTTTAATTTCCTTCTACCATAGTTCATCTTCTCTTCGTATGATGTTCGGCTATCATGACTGTTATAAGATTTAGCGCCGACATGACTGACTTCACTGTATCAGCATCGTTCTTCGCTTTTCACCGCACTATGTTTAGTCTTGTTGTTTCTAGCGTTTGCACTGTTATCAAATTTCTTCTTCCCGAGTATTATTTACCACAAGTTTGTGTTCAAAATGGTTCAAATGGCTCTGAGCACTACGGGACTTAACATCTGAGGTCATAAGTCCCCTGGAACAGAACTACTTAAACCTAAGTAACCTAAGGACATCACACACATCCATGCCCGAGGCAGGATTCGAACCTGCGACCGTAGCAGTCGCGTGGTTTCAGACTGAAGTGCCTAGAACCGCTCGGCCACACCGGCCGGCCCAGTTTCTGTGTTAGTATTTCTGGAGTGTTGGAACTGGCCAGTGATTCACAGTTTGCAAATGTCGACCGAATGTAGTGGTATGCTCGTTTCTAGCACATTGAAAAAAAATGATGATATCTGAAGGAGTCTCCCTCATGTCCAGAAAAAATACTAAGTTACTCGAAAGTCTCTTAACAATAATACCGCAATTATTGTGGTCTCACAAGGAACACAACTAATTTCGAGATGTGGGATTTCAGGGTTTTTAACTTTCCTTTTCTATGATGTGATCTCAGCATATTTCATGAAATGTTGAGTGTAAAAAGTCTTATTTGTAATGCAAAACTTTGAAGAATCTACCATCAGTGACCTTGAAGTTGTGAGATGCTGGCTTGGAGTTGTATAAGACTCGTAGTCTTTATATTTTTCCATTAGTTAGGATGTGCGGAACTGTGTAATGAATAAAACAATTAAATAAAATAATTCTGGCTCTCCCAATTAGAAACATAACGTTATTGTGTGATTCTCCTGTAATTGCTCTGTTCATTCACTTTGTATTTCTAGACATCTCTTTTCCTGACTTTGTAAACTGAGTAAAATATTAATGTAAAAATACTTCTTCCACTTCATTTTTCAAGATCCATTTTTGGTCTCACGACAACACAGTAGATTCATTGAGAGAGAAGCGATATGGAGGCGGTTTTATCAAAGAGGGGCCACACTGCATTCTCTAAGTTCTAGCGATGTACGAACATGCAGCTGCGGCATGCGAACATGTGGCTGGAAAAAGGTAGTGGCTGGATGAGGTGCCACATAATTCAATTTTCCTTCTCTGTCCGCCAGATATACTGCGAAATCGTGTCACAGTGTCTCCTCGTCTGCTGACCCCAACCATCCCCGTCCTGACAGCACGTCGTAAACTTATAACGAGGTAGTGCCAACTCCGCGGATAGAAAAGACTTATCCGGTGCTACAGACGGCTGCAGAAAACTGTGTCTCTCTGCAATAAAAATAATTCATACCATAACATAGGTCTACAGTTGCTGCAACTGCCTGTATATCATCTAGCAGTTGTCAACTGCAGTAACTCTTCTTTTACGCTGCACTGGATATTCCAACACTATGTTTCTTCTATTGCTTTGTATCGTTTGTTAATCAATATCCCAACGCTACGGGTCGCAGTGTCTATAAAATGTTCACTGCCTAGGATTAAGGTGAGGTACTTCTGGAGTCAAATTTTCAGGATATTTAAACTTTTCATGCGGTGTTCATGTACTTCCGTACGTACGTTATCGTTGTGGTTGTTGTTATCGCTGTGTTCCTCAGATTGAAGACTGGGCTGATGGAGCTCTCCACGCTGGAATAACCAGTGTGAGTTTCTTCACCACTGCACTGCTACTGCTGCCTACATCCGATGAACCTGCATACTGTATTAAATTTATTGTGAAGCAACTAAGAACCCCATAACCACATAAGTGACTGCTTCCTATAGTCAAGCCTTGGTCTCTCTCCACAATTCCCGCTCTCTGGCTCCCCTGACTCTCCCTCCCCCCTCCACATACACGCCTCCATGATTAAGTAATTCTTGATGCGTTAATATGTGTCCTATTAAACTGTCCCTTGTTTCAGTTGTGTTGTGCAACAGGTTTAATTTCTCACGATTTTGATGCAGTATCACCTCCTTGGTTACTCTTTCGATCCACCGAAATTTCAGCGTTCTTCTACTGTGTAAGAAGACATATGAAAAGCTTTTATTTACGACTTGTCTGGGGTTGTTAGACTCTGATGGCACTGTTAGAATGGAAGAGATATGGCAAGGGCTGGATAGACTGAAATTGTCAAAACTAATCGAACTGTGAATCAGAAACATATACAAAAATGCTTGAGTTGCGTTATAATAGACGGCAAAAAACAGAATGGTTTTTAATGGACACAGGGCTTCAGCAAGTTAGTGTGCCCTCACAAGGGTATTTCTAACATAGCCATGCACAACATCATAAGGAAAGTTCGCCGTGGGTCAACAGCAGATGATATGAAGATCATAGCATATGCAGATGATGTGATTATTTCGAAGAAAATTAGCAGAAATTGGAAGAACAGCTAAGTACCTGGCAGAGAGTAATTGAAGAGCAGGCATGAAACAAAGCTTAACAAAAAGTGAAGCAATGAATATCAGCGGGGGAAAACGAAAAAAAATTGGAGGATGCAACTTGCAGTGCAAAAATTATTAGAGAAGTATATGCTTTCAAGTATCTACGAAGTACAACTAAATTAACCAAAAGAGGAAAAGTCAAGGATGAAGTTTCGTAGAGAACAGAAAGTTGTTCGAAATTTTATTATTGAGTATCTGATATAATTATAAATTAGAAAATACGTGCCGAAGCAAATATCATGATGCGCATTTCACATTATCTGCCTAGTTTGACCTATGTATCGGTATACCGGACTTGAGCGATGAAAGATCTGAGCAGAATACAAGCATCAGAGATGTACTTTCTTCGAGGTATCCTGGGTAAGACGAGAAGCAACAGGCCCAATTAACAAAATAGGACGAGAAAGACTTCCAAGAAGAGCCTTAGAATGGCCAGTTCCTGGACAAAGACCAATTGGAAGGCCATGACCAAGATAGAGAGACCAGGTGAAGGACGTTACGAACCGTAGAGGACTGCAGTGGGAGGAGCTGGTGATGATAGACTGTGGGAGAAAAGACAAGTTTGGAAGAGGCTCTGTGAACGACCTGCAAAAGCCAAAACGCTTCAGGAAGAAGAAGAAGAATACCTGAACTACTTATTCTCGACGTTTCAGTTCCGTATTGACCACACTCCAAATAAATACCTTCAGAAACGGATTATTAATACATACATTTATGTCGGGTGTTAATAAATTGTTCTTTTCAGAAACGGGTTTCCTGCAATTGCCAATGTGCATTTCGTATCCTCTTTACATCTGCAGTCCTGTTAATATGTTGCCTAAACAGCAAAAATCATCTACAGTTTTTAGTGTTTCGTTTCCTAACTTCCAAAACATCGCCTGATTTAATTCGAATACATTCCCCTATCCATGTTTTACTTTTGCCGATGTTTATCTCACAACCTCTTTTCAAGATACTATCCACTAACATTAATAAATCTCGCGAGGGCTCCTTTGCGGTCTCTGGCAAAATTATAAAGTCGTCGATATATTTGAAGTTCATAGTCCGTCTCCCTGAACTCTAATTCTCTTCAGACGTTTTTCCTTGGTTTCTCTTACTTGTTGCTCGATGTACAACGCGGGGGATAGGCTGCAACACGGCGAGACTCCTTTCGGCTCTGATAACTACTCTCTGGTTCCTCAGCAAGTTGTAGAGAGCCGATCGCAGACTTTTCTTAATTTGTTGATAGCTTCAGAATTTACCCAAATTCCAGATTATAGAAGGAGTTGTAGCTTTAGTTACACATTTTGACTTAACTATTTTACTGACACTATATTTCTGAAACGGGAGGAACAGTCCTAAAATATGGTATCTACGATCTTTTCTACATTTGCATAGAGTTCATGGTTGCATCGTGTCCCGAATTCACCACTTTCTCTGACTGGGCGTGAGGTTTTCCTCTGGACCTGTCTTTCTCTTGTTTCTAGTTTCTCTATCAACACATTCCTGCTAACACCAAGGCATTAGGCAGCATACAGGCCCTCCTCTCGTATTACTGTGGAGTGAGGTCGCATGTTGGCATTAAGTGACATTGATTTTTTTCTTGTACACGCTTTTGGTTAGTTAATAAGCTGTTTCCATTTTACTGGTCTGTGTGCAAAGGCTTTTTTCTCAGAAGAGTTTTATTTTGTCCACTCTCCTAGTTCTTATGCTTCCCCGTCCAGTTGATTTTCCTCCTCCTCCACTTCTAGTCCTCTGGTTGGTGACATGAAGTTTGTAATAAATTCTGTTTTCTCGAAAGAGATCTGCGGTCGTACCATACCTAACTGTGACTTCAGTTCACTGAATCGTTCTGCAGCAATGTGAAGCGAATTAGAAAAAAATAATTACGAGCTGGTCTGCAATGGTCACACAGTCAAGTGCTGTCAAATTTATGTTTCTGTAGCTAAGCCACACACTATTTTCACCACCTTCGTATTATATAGACGATACTCTTCTAACATAGAATGTTGTATTTATTTCAGCCTGAAAAAAATGCAACACCGTCAAGGACTGTGTTTATTGATATCAGGGTATGTTATGTACATACTTAGGGGTTGTAGTGTTAGTGATTCATACGCCACGGTCATCGTCGATCACATGGCGCTCAGAATGCGTCTGTGCGACATTTGGTTCCACTCTGCAGGAAGTAACTGGGCGAACGTAAGAGGTAAAAGTATTTGAAACATTCGTACTACGGTACAAGTGTACCCCACCGACAAGTGCGTACTCTCGTTCGGCCATTTTAACGGGGTAGCATTGTGGGCCTGCGGGAAGCTGGATGGATGTATCGACGTGTTCCTGCACATGCTGGGCACAACGTATCGGGTGTGAGTGGCTGCTTCCAACAGTTGTCTGTGTAACATTCCCACTCCCGTGGACCAGATTCTGGACGTCCGCGTAGTACAGAGGCACATTAAGATCGACGCACTGTGAGAACCGCAGTAGCCAACTGAATATCATTCAGGGAAGAAATCTGGGTAGATGTTGTACCTAATGTTTCACCAAGGACCACTGGGAACCGTCTGCTTGCAACAGGACTAACATGACACGTGCCTCTGGCCAGGCTACCACTGACACCACCACACCGCCAAGCATGACTACTGTAGTGTTGTCAAAGATCGACTAGTTAATGGAACGGCACCCTGTTGTTTTCAGTGATGAGAGAAGGTTGTGTCTGTAGACCTGGTGAGGGGCCCATTCCAGAGTGTATTCGCCCACGACACACAGGTCCCATCCGAAGCTTCAGGGTGTGTGTGTGTGTGAGGGGGGGGGGGGCTGTTAGTTACAAGTCGCAGTCACATTTAACGATTCTGCAGTGTAAAGCAACCAGTGCCCGCTGCATTGCACGGGTGATAATCGTAGTTCCTCGACGCGATGTGCGGTTTCAAAATAACATCGCGTGTTCACCCAAGCTATTCAGGGCGATGTTCGTTTTCAGAATGACAACGAATGTTAACAATCTCTTGTGTGCAATAATTTATTGTCTTTGTAGAGTAGTACTATAGTTCCTCAACGCGATGTGCGGTTTCAGAATAACGTCGCGTATTGACCAAAGCTATTCAGCGCGATGTGCGTTTTCAGAATGACAACGTATGTTACCAATCTCTTGTGTACAATAATTGATTGTCTTTACAGAGGAGGACTATGTGAATTGATGCGACCGTTTGGCACTGTTAACAGTGACGTGAGTGTTTCATTTGGACTGTGTTTGTTCTCGTACACTTCCGCAATGCCCACATCGCTTGTCACTAAAACGACGCTGTCCCTGAAGGTGCTGCAATTCTTTTCCTGAACAGTGTGAAGCCATGCGACCGTTTGGCACTGTTAACAGTGACGTGAGTGCTTCATTTGGACTGTATTTGCTCTCGTATACTTCTGCAATGCTCACATCACTTGTCACTAAAATGACGCTGTTGCTGAAGGTGCTGCAATTTTTTTCCCGAACAGTGAGAATCCGTCCTATATTAGATCTGTATCGTTTGTACAACTTTGTCGTTTTTGTTTGTGGTGCACTGTATAGAATCTTACGGAAAGGCAACGGTAAATTTATGAAATATGACATAATGGCCTTCCTGAAGAATGCCGCTATTTATTTATTTATTTAAATTGTTTAGACCCGTAAAGGATCACACAAAGCGAACTGCGATCTGTGTTTGCTTTTTTTCCTGTCGTTCCAGAATTGTTTCATCCTCTCGCTATGTTTAGCTTGACGTTCTTCCTTCCATTTTCCTGTGCATATTTTGGGTTTTCTTTCTGGTACAACTTCGCAACAGTGGATCTTCTGTCTGAAGATTTTCGATCAGCGATGTCTGCGGATGTGATGTTGGCATTTTTGAGATCAGTCTGAACTTGTTTTATCCAGACTGTTATCGTTTTTAGTTTCTGTGAGTGCATTATAATTTTCTTTGTGATCTGTTGTCATCCAGTCTCATGATGTGTCCATAGAACTTCAGTCGTCGTTTGCGGAAATCTGTTTCAATTTTGGAGTTTTTTTCTGTTGTGTTTGAATGTAGCAGATATCCTTCGTCTGTGACGTTTGGACCCAGGATTTTGCGAATGATTTTCCTTTCAATTTTTTTGATGTTGTCGAGATCCCCTTTGTAACTGAGGTTTAGTGTCTCGCTTGCATACAGTGTTTCAGATTTGGATACAGTCGCATAGTGTCAGATTTTTCTTTCGATATTCGTGTACCTTTTGTTGCAGATGTTCGCAACGTTCCAGTATGCTTTTCGCATTTTGGCTTCACGTGCTTTCTTTGGCTAATATTTTTCTGTTCCTGTGGGTTCGATGATTTCACCCAAGCATTTAAAGTGATTGTTTATTGTGCCCAATTCTGTGATCAAATTTTCTGTTTTGATGTGTTTTGTGGCCATAACTTCAATTTTTATGAAAGAGCTTTGGAGACCGACTTTTTCGGCATATTGTTTGAATACTTCGATCTGAGGAATTGCATTTTGTTCATCCTCCGAGAGAATCGCGAGGTCGTCATGTGACATTGATGTTACCCCGTTTTTTTCCTACCATGGTTGGTCTTCAGCTGTTCTGTTTTTTCAGTTCCTTTCCCATGCTTTGATGACCTCATCAAGAACGATGTTGAAGACTAGTGGGGAGTGTCCGTCACCCTGTCGGACGCCGGTTTTGATGAGGAAAGTTTGGGAGAATTCTTCGCCGAACTTTACTTTGTAGGTTGCGTCGGTTAGGACTTGTTGGATGAATCGTCGTGTTGAAGGAATAACATTGCTTTCTTCGAGTGTATTACCGAGGGATTGTCAATCGATTGGAGATTTCATGTTGCTCGAAGTTTTAATGTGGATTTCAGGCTGAAAATTTGTTCAGCGCATGATCTGTCTGGTATTCACCAATTAGGGGTTCGAGCTGTTCTTGTGCGCGTTGTAGGAGGTAGGCGGACAATATTTGTAAGGGACGGGGTGGAGGGAGATTCCTCTGTAGTTATTTTCATCGAATTCGTTTTCTTTCTTGTGGAGTGAGTGGATGAGTGCACATTCCCAGTCGTATGGGAGTTTTTCAGTTTGCTGATTTCTTGGATGAACTGTGTGATTTCCTGAAGTGATCGTGGCCCCAGATTTTTCAGTAATCCTGTGACGATCCCATCTTCTCCTGATGCCTTTCCGTTCTTGAGTTTCATGACGTGGTGATGGAATTCTTCTTGTGTTGGTGGTTCTGCATCGATTTTTGTGTGCTCCGGGACTAGGTATTGGAAACGTTCGGGTGGTTTAGGGTAGTTTAGGAGGTCGGAAAACTACTGTGCCAGTTCTTCGCAGTTTTCTTGCTTGGTGAGTGCAAGTTTTCCATCTCGTTTCCTGAAAGTCAGATTTTGCGGTGAGTAACCTTTAATTTTGCTCCCGAAACTCATGTACAAATTTCTGCTGTTGAAGTTCCTGAAGTTATCTTCTATTGATTTGAGTTGTTCAGTGATGTAGTAGCGTTTAGTTTACCTGATGGTTCTGTCTGTCTATTTGCGATGTTGAGGAAGTGCTGTTGGGTTTCTGGTGATTTGTGGCTGTTACATTTTTGCAAGGCGAGTCGGCCGTTAATGATGGCTTGTTCACAGTCAGAATTCCAGCAGGGTTTTTTTACCTTCTTTTGTAGTGGAATCAGTTTTTTTAGCTTTCCTAATTATCTCGTTTCGGAGGTCAGTCCAATTATTCGCCAGTTCTTTCTCCCATTATTCTGCGATTTTTGTTTCCTGAATTTTCGAAACATCATAATTCTGGATGTGGGCTTTTTTTTTTTTTTGCTGAACTCTCTTCGGGAAAACTTTACTTTGATTCGTATAAGGCAGTGGTCCGAATCGATGTTTGCACCCCGTCGGACTTGGATATCATGGATGCAGGAGATGGCTACGTGATCGATCTGGAAGTCACCTAGTTGTTGGATTGATGATTGCCACGTTTCCTGTTTATGTGCAGTTTTTCTGAAGCGGAGAGACATAATCTTGAGGTCAAATTGTTGGCAGATATCAACCAGCCTCGTGCCATTCTTGTTAGTGGTTTGGTGTGCAGAATTCTTGCCAATGATTTTTCAATAGATATTTTCTCTGCCAAGTTGAACATTGAAGTTCCCCCATTAGAATTTTCAAGCCATATTAATGAATTTTGCTCATGATCTTTTTGAGTTGGTTCCAGAATTTTTCGACGGTTTCGGGGTTCTTCTTACTGTCGATATTGGTGGGGTCATGTGCATTGATGAGGGTATACTTTTTGTTGGGGCGCTGGATGTGCATTGTCATAAGTCCATTGTTAACGGGTGAGATTTCCTTGACAGAGCTGATCTATGCACAAGAAAAGCCATGCCGAAGATTGGTGCACCTTTCGCGACTTTCTGTTGTGTTTTGCTCTTGAAGTTGTGGTAATTTCCATAGTCCATGGTTTCGTCGACGGTCAGTCATGTTTCTTAAAGAGCAAGGATATGGATTCGTTTTTGTCGATTTCTTAAGTGAGGTTGTGTGGTTTTCCTGTTTTGATGAGTGTGTTGACGTTCAGTGTTTCAATGAATGTTTTCTGTCTGTAGGGAAGTTTACCAGCGATCTCCGACATTCTCTGCTATGCTTGCCTGGACTCCCTAGAATCCGAAAGTCCAGTGGCCATATCCTGATGGTTGGGTTGTGTGCCATCTGGGGTAAAGTTGTGATTGCGTCCACAGTTCATTTCACTTGTATTTCAGTGGTTTGGCCGTGTTAGTTCCAGGACCGGCTAGGACCAGAGGTTGTTGATGCCTTTGAAACATATTGTTTTCAGCCGAGCTCACTGAGCTAACAGACTCTGACCAGAGTACCGGTGATTTTTACACATACGTATCTGGATTTCTTGGGTTCACGTTAGTATCTAGTCCGCCAGAGTATTTGATTTCCTTGGCACTACCCATATGTGGGAGGCTTTCCCCTATCCGACACATGAGGAGGCGTCCGATGGAGGATCTAACAATCTCACACAGGGAGGCTATTTATGAAATAACCAATTTGTCATTTTCCATTTAACCAGGATAAAATCGTAGGTTTTGGCGGCAAAAAATCACGAATTAAACTGGAACTTTCAGAATGAGCGTTGCAGCGCAAGAACCCTCGTAAAAAAGAGGTGAATGGTCAATAAACTCTTCCTATTCTGTAACACTGGATCTGAGGACGCTACAAGCTACAGTTGAAACTGATGATTGTATGAATGAAACCTGCAGTTGTCGTTCGGTTAAATAGAAGAAAAAGGTAGTTATAATCTTTGTAATACACCAAAAAGTGGTCTCTGTGCATAACAAGGTTGATCACTTAAAAAAATTAAGTTTAGAATTTAACGTCTGATTAACAACAAAGTCATTACAGACTGGGTTTCGGCAGGGCGTGTGAAACATTCCGCTTTAATTGTTTTACGTAATGCACGGAACAGCTAACTCTGAATGATTGGACGGAGATTCGAACCTATCGAATACCAATCTAGTGTCTTACTGTTTAACAGTAGCAATGTTGTTGTTGTGGTCCCTAGTCCTGAGACTGGTTTGATGCAGCTCTCCATGCTACTCTATCCTGTGCAAGCTTCTTCATCTCCCAGTACCTATTGCAACCTACATCCTTCTCAATCTGCTTGGTGTATTCATCTCTTGGTCTCCCTCTACGATTTTTACCCTCCACGCTGCCCCCTAATGCTAAATTGGTGATCTCTTTGATGCCTCAGAACATGTCCTATCAACTGATCCCTTCTTCTAGTCAAGTTGTGCTACAAACTTCCCTTCTCCCCAATCCTATTCAATACCTCCTCATTAGTTATGTGATCTACCCATCTAATCTTCAGCATTCTTCTGTAGCACCACATTTCGAAAGCTTCTATTCTATTCTTTTCCAAACTATTTATCGTCCATGTTTCACTTCCATACATGGCTACACTCCATACAAATACTTTCAGAAACGACTTCCTGACACTTAAATCTATACTCGATGTTAACAAATTTCTCTTCTTCAGAAACGCTTTCCTTGTCGTCATTGCCAGACTCCATTTTATATCCTCTCTACTTCGACCATCATCAGTTATTTTGCTCCCCAAATAGCAAAATTCCTTCACTACTTTAAGTGTCTCATTTCGTATTCTAATTCCCTCAGCATCACTCGACTTAATTCGACTACATTCCATTATCGTCGTTTTGCTTTTGTTGATGTTCATCTTATATCCTCCTTTCAAGACACTGTCATTTCGTTCAACTGCTCTTCCAAGTCCTTTGCTGTCTCTGATAGGATTACAATGTCAGCGGCGAACCTCAAAGTTTTTATTTCTTCTCCATGGATTTTAGTAACTACTCCGAATTTTTCTTTTGTTTCCTTCACTGCTTGCTCAATATGTAGATTGAGTATCTGTATATTGAGTAGCAATGTAAATGGAATGAAATGGGTAGGGCCTCCCGTCGGGGAGCGGTCGTCTAGTGCAAGTCTTTTTATTTTATGCCACTTCGGCCACTTGCTGTCGATGAGGATGAAAAGATGATGAAGACGACACACCACCCAGTCCCCGAGCAGAGAAAACCTCCGACCCGTAAGAAAATCGAAGCCTGGCCCTCGCATGGCAGTCTGCCGCGCTGACCACTCTGCTAATGAGGAGCACAGTTGTAATGTAAAACGTGAGAACTGTTAACAATAAGTAATACATGTGTTGGATACACGATCGTGACAACAGACGCGTAGAAGCCATCGACGTCAAATTCCCCTTACCTCTACATATTTACTACAGAGTGAAAAGCACAAAATTATAGAACTGAAAGAATACTTCCAGTCGGCCAGTCGATATTATGCCTTTCACCCCCAAAGTAATTTTATAGCAGCTACTTAATCTCCTTAATGCTATTTCTATACATTAGGAAACCAAAATTTACGGTCCAATGAATAAGGCAGCGGTAATTCGAGGGCTACGTCCAAAGGAACCAATCAGATTAAGTGGGGTGCCAAGGAAACATTTTACCAAGCTGGGAAAAGCACTGATCTTAATTTCAAGGCAGAGCGAAGAAATTGGAGGGAGTCAATAAGAAATCGCTGATCCGTAGGAAACTTTGTTCTTAAAGACCATTGTTAAGCTGTAAAAATTCAAATGAAAAGTTTGCAACAGAATGCTCTCACGACGGAAAGATATCTTTAAAAAAAATTGAAACCTGGTTTTATGGAGACACAATGGACAAAACAAGTTCTCAGAAATTACGACAACCGTCAGATGGGGCTGTAATGGCGGTGAGGGAAGTTGTTTAATTGCCGCAATTTTACTTTACGCTGAGAAAATTTTGAGTATATAGGTACTGAGAACCCATAGAAGAAAGCTACATAAAGTGAGCCTGCACGGCGGCTTCCGCCCTACCAAACGAATTTGTCCTCCGTAAAGGCTTCCTTCACAACAGAACAATTTTTCAACTACCCTTGCAACGATACAAATCCATATGCTGCTTTTGTAAGGAGCAATCCGCAGACTGGAAATAAACGTCCGAAACAATCCTACTGATCTTCTGGTTCGCCTAATACTCTTTGTAGAAATGAAGAGTGTAACCCAAAAGCCTGTTAAGTGTCAAAATGTTGTTTAGAAGCTACTTCAGACAGATGTACCACAAGACTTAATTTTTAATTTTAATATAATATATAGTGTGTACTAAAGAGAAGGATAATTGTACGCAAACTTATATTTCATTAAGGATAATGCTTGTCACATAAGTAGAATGAATTGTTAAAGTCAGAAATACTAAACAGAGCTAAGTGTCTATATCCTTTTACTATAAAAATCAGCTAAGTGCCAAAGGTAGTTTCAGTCTAAGTACCAGTACACAGTCTGACAGAAACCCAAAGTACAAATCAGTCCAAATTAGCATCACACAGATTCTCATAAAATTGTTTGTATATTTCATCCAAATATGGTATCAGTGATAAAAAGTCTACATTTTTTCTTTCCTAAGTTCTTTTTGCTTCCAGTTCCGTTGAATATTGCATTTCAGATCTCAGAAACCTCCACTCCCTTTTTTAGAATAATAACATTTTTCCAAGTTTCCAATTCGCTGAAGGCACATTTCACATCTATGACTCCCAAATTCCTTGCTGAGAAGCCTAACATGGTTGCCTTTGAAATCCGCAATTTTTTTGTTGTTACTCAGGAATCGGCAGCAAACTGAATATCGATTTTTTTTTCAGCTAAGTCGACGACTTCGAATTCGTTAGCATATGCAGCAGGTCTTACAGTATCACGCAGATCTTTAGATAAAAATGCCTTGCACAGCCTTTTTCGCTTCCTGAAGTCCCTATCTCAAGGCAGATATCTATGGCCAGATACTAAGAACCTTTGTACATTGATGTCATAGACTCCAAGCGACACAAGGTGAATAAAAAGAAGAATGTCATCCTTTTTTTATTCAAATCAGCTGTTGGTAATTACAAGACTCCTGGATAAACAGGTGAGCAACATAGCAAAGCTTCCATCCTGTAATGAATGTATGAACTAAACTAGCCACTGTGACACCTAGCCATGACTAGTGCATTTGCAATATTACACGGATGACTTCTAAAACTATTTTATTTTTAAATGCCACATAGCAGGTTTTTGGGTTATACTTTTCAAGTAGTCTTATATTTGTTCCACTTCTATGTGAATTTACGAACACATAAAGTAACTTGTGGGACACGTGACACATCAATTTCACGTGTTAAGTACCATATCTCTGATATTTTCCACTGTCTTTGGACTGAAACAAGTGGGTCGGTACACTAGCCTCAAGTGTCTACTGTTCTAACCCGTTTAATCTGTTTTATGAAGGAATACGAAGCGTCTGCGATGGGAGGCATCCATTGCAGAGAATGCAATGATTATTTGGTTCATGATTCTTAACATTTCTCTGTTGTTTGGTGAGGGTTTTTTTTTTCAGGAGGATCGCTTCCTCCCCTTAACGATGGTGCTGCCATCCCACGGTCCTTGGACACGTACGGACACGCCCTAGTGTCACCATTTTATCTGTTTCATAACTCACTAGCCGCACTCGCGTCATTATCGGAGTAGCTTCGTAACGACATGCCACACATGCCGACAAGGGCCACCTTTCAACAGCTGTGTGGCTCGGAACTTATGTGGGGGCGAACATTCGTCATTCTTCATTATACGCAGATGTATTTCCATCCAGGAACTAATCTGAATGTTACACAATTGAATGAAAAGTGAGTTGAACCATTACTTTCCTATGTTTAAAAAAATAATGTTTCTCTGCAAGAAAAAGATTATATAAGGTAATTCAGCTGCTGCTGCCTAATGGTTTTACGCAACTTGCAAAGTCTTGAAAAACCACATACGAGATTTTCATATTCTCTCACTCAGCGCTTGAAAACGTTTAGTCCCACAGAAAGAAAGAACAGTAAATTTTTGTAGGAAATTAACGTACTGAAACACGTTTTGTTGGAGGCCACGGTTTGCTAGTTATTCACTTTTGTGGCTTTTTCTTAAGCAATTCGAAAACTGCATTTCTTGCCCAAACCTATCCCAGTACAAAATGTAACTACATTAAATTTCGTACAAAAGATCCTGTCCATTTTTTGTATAGGACTAGTAGTTTGCATGTAGGAAGTGAAAGAATACGGAAGTTTTTGTGGAGCACTAGAAGCCGTTGTGGGTTACACATGAAACCTATAGGCAGGGAGAGTTGGATCACCCTTTCTATATCCCCCCCCCTTCCAACCTTCTGCAGTCCTCTTCAAACCATCGCCAAGGCTTTTGTACCTTTTTCCTAAACAATTCTAAAACTTTGACGTCTAGCGACGAAAACGCATGCTAGTATAAAATTTAACTACAATAAATTTTTTACAAAAAGGCCCTATTCATTTTTTTCAGTAGGACTATTAGTTTGAGCGTAGCAAGTGAGAGGACACGAAAATTTGCTCGTGGTGTTTGAAGGCGTTGCAACTTTCATAAAATCCATAGTCAGGGGCAACTGAATCACCCTTTATATGTATCTTCCCTGCCACCAGTCCTCTTGGAACTGTCAGCAAGGCACAGAATGCGTGGTGATTGCAGCCTGTACAATGACAGTGTTCACACCCACTAAACGTTTAAATTATTATCAGAGACCATTCACTTGTGCAAATATTTCTCACTTTCCTTCTCTCTCTGCGTTTTTCTTGTTTTCAAGCCCTCATCTGTAATAAACTTTGGGTTAATCCAATGATTTTAGTCAAAGCGTCCGTGGAACTGCAATGTGTCTTCATGAATATCTGATCATGAAACAGTCAAAGTCGTTTTATATTCACACTTGGTGTCTATCTTTGGACGTCACCATGAATATTTTTGTCTGCATGTGGTTCAACTGAAACCAGTCACCAATAGTAAATAACAAACCAACTTGGACTGATTCGAGATATGTTTTCACATAACTTATTTCGGTGTCAGTGCTTACAGTGGCAATAACGTAAGTGTATGTTTGCAGTTCTAGTGCGCGATGTTTTATTGACAATGAACTAGGAGCTTACACTGTGACAAGTTTCATAAATCTCGATAAAAAACAATAGCATTCAACGAGCAATTATTTTTAGGTGTATTAACTTGGTCTTTGCTGGGAGCCCGGATCACGGAAGCTCTTGCACAGGCTCACGAAATACGCTATGCCGATTTTTTTTTCACTAAGATGTGCGAATGCAGGTGTATGGGGAGTCAAATAAGTCCTCCTTTGAAGGTGACAGCCGTTGAATGAAATTATTTGATGCGCATACGAATTTGGAGCATTATTTTGCACCTTTTGTGTCAGACGTCGAATACATTTCCTGGCGAAACGCAATAATACATCTGTAATATACTGCCCACCTACTTCGAAGGGGGTCGGTTGACTATGCTGAAGCTTTTCACACCAAAATGACAGAATTCAAACTTGAGGAAAAATCACGCATTTCTCGTACTAGGCGTCGACAGTAATGCACGCAGTCCCGTTTCCTTTGCGTTGCTGTTTTCTATTGACGACCTGAACAAAAGTGGAACGAACCAGCTGTTTCTACGTTGCTTACAAAAATGAAGCATAATGGAAGGAGGAAACTAAATGAAACTTTATGGGTACGCGACGTTACTTCCGTGATGATAAAGCTGAGTCTAGTTAACAAAGAATTTGTTAGTATGAGTTCACGTATCAGTATGACGTTGCACCATTTTTGGCCTGGATCCGTGGACTGATTTGCTTGGGAAGGGTGACATAAAGCCGTGGTACACTCTTCTGAGGTAAGCTGGACCACAGCTGCAGTAAATGCTTCTTCATATCCTCGATACTGGCACTTGGGCGGAGTTGACGCACGAAATGGTCCCGCCTGTATTCCATCGGGACCAGTTCTGGGGATCTTGCTCGCATCGTAAGTACCTCAACATCACTCAGGACCGACCGAGCTGGCGCAGTAGTTAACGCTCTGGGATCGCATTCGGGGGACTGCCATTCTTATTCAGGTTTTCCCTGATTCCCCTAAATCGCTTCTGGCGAATGCCGAGGAGGTTCCTTTGAAAGGGACCGATGACCTTGCTATTTGGTACCCTCCCCTGAATCAACACCCACCACGCAGACAGTTCATAGAGCCAACTGACGTGTGTGGATGGCCGTTATTCTGTTGAGAAATGATACCACGAAAAATTCCCTTGAGTGTAATACATGAGGATACAGAGTGTCTGTGACGTACCGTCGTTCGTCAGAGATGCTTCAATCAATACCAGCCGTGGCCTGTGGTCACACCTTATGGTTTCCCGCACCATAACGTCAGGAAAACCACCGCTGTGCTCTTCAAAATAATGGTAGAATGGGAAATCTCCCCAGGACGCTGCTATACCCGCCGGGTAGTGCATAACCTCGATTCATCGGTGAACAGAGTGGTGCACTCCATGCTGCCTGGTCTCGGTAGAACGCCAAAAGCACAAGCTTGGCTTGTGGCGTTAACAGTAGCCTATGCACGGGACGGTAATTACCTAGTCCGGTTGCTGCAACCAATGTTGCGGGATGACTCAGAATTTTGCAGGGTGTCTATTACATTTTCTCAGATGGCAGGCGCAGATGTGGAGTTACAATGTAAATTAAAATCACTCCACTCCACTCAATAACTAGAACTGTGTCACTTCTCCAAGCTTCTCCGGTTTTTATAGCTCTTTTCCACTCTCTGACTCCCATGCTAGTGAGATCTTTCATTACATCAGGAATCCACCTCCTAGTATGTCTCCGTTTCCGACTATCAGCATGGATCATGCTTCTCATCATTTTCTATTGTACTGTCTCCTCCACTATTCGCTTCGCGTGTCCTAGTCATCGTATTAGTGGCAATTTGACAAATTTTAGTATATTTTTTCCTTGTATTAATGATTGTAGCTCAGTGTTATAGCGCATGACTCAGCCTTCCTCCTCCTTAATAGACCATAAATTTTGCCGAGTACTTTTCTCTATTTTTTTTCTCACTTTCTGTCAGCGTCCATACTTCTGAGCCAAATGTGCCAACTGGTCGGACAAGGTAGTTATACATTACAGGTTTTGTTCTTCTTGTAACAAGGCTGTATCTGAATACTTGTTAATTTGCAAAATAAGCTAGGTTCCTTGTTTGTATGATTTCCTTTATATCCTTGCCATTACTTTTGCCGTTTGATATTAAGGCTCGCAAGTAACTAAAAGTGGATACTTCTACGAAACATATCCCGTTTACATTTAGATCTTTAGGGTTTCTTCTGGACTGAGTGTGCGTCATTACCATATATTCTGAATTATTTCAGTTACTAAGAGGCCGATTTTTAATGTTTCTGTTTAGATTGCCAGGTTATTGTTGTTGTGGTGTTCCGTCCTGAGACTGGTTTGTCGCAGCTCTCCGTGCTACTCTATCCTGTGCAAGCTTCTTCATCTCCCAGTACCTACTGCAACCCACATCCTTCTGAATCTGCTTAGTGTATTCATCTCTTGGTCTCCATCTACGAGTTTTACCCTTCACACTGCCCTCCAATACTAAATTGGTGATCCCTTGATGCCTCAGAACGTGTCCTACGAACCGATCCCTTCTTCTAGTCAAGCTGTGCCACAAACCCCTCTTCTCCCCAGTTCTATTCAATACCTTCTTATTAGTTATGTGATCTACCCATCTAATCTTCAGCATTCTTGTGTAGCACCACATTCCGAAAGCATCTATTCTCTTCTTGTGTAAACTATTTATCATCCATGTTTCACTCCATACATGGCTACACTCCATACAAATACTTTCAGAAACGACTTCCTGACACTTAAATCAATACTCGATGTTAACAAATTTCTCTTATTCAGAAACGCTTTCCTTGCCATTGACAGTCTACATTTTATATCCTCTCTACTTCGACCGTCATCAGTTATTTTGCTCCCCAAATAGCAAAACTCCTTTACTACTTTATGTGTCTCATTTCCTAATCTAATTCCATCAGCATCATCCGACTTAATTCGACTACATTCCATTATCCTCGTTTTGCTTTTAATGATATTACTCTATATCCTCCTCTCAAGACACTGTCCATTCCGTTCAACTGCTCTTCCAAATCCTTTGCTGTCTCTGACAGAATTACAATGTCATCGGCGAACCTCAAAGTTTTTATTTCTTCTCCATGGATTTTAATACCTAGTCCGAATTTTTCTTTTTTTCCCGTTACTGCTTGCTCAATATACAGATTGAATAACATCGGGGATAGGCTACACACCTGTCTCACTCCCTTCCCAACCACTGCTTCTCTTTCATGTCCCTCGACTCTTATAACAGCCATCTGGTTTCTGTACAAATTGTAAATAGCCTTTCGCTCCCTGTATTTGACCCCTGCCACCTTCAGAATTTGAAAGAGAGTATTCCAGTCAACATTGTCAAAAGCTTTCTCTAAGTCTACAAATGCTAGAAACGTAGGTTTACCTTTCCTTAATCTATTTTCTAAGATTAGACGTAGAGTCAGTATTGCCTCACGTCTTCCAATATTTCTACGGAATCCAAATTGATCTTCCCCGAGGTCGGCTTGTACCAGTTTTTCCTCGTCTGTAAAGAACTCGCGTTAGTATTTTGCAGCCGTGACTTATTAAACTGATAGTTGGGTAATTTTCACATCTGTCAACACTTGCTTTCTTTGGGATTGGCATTTCTTTCTACTATTGATATGTCATCGGCATGTGCACGTACCTGATTATTTCAGTGCAGATACAAACCAGGCTCGAACTCTTATGGGAATCGGCGAAATGTCGCGAGTGACGAGAATAATGAGCAACTGGCCTGAAAGAACAGATTTGTATTACGGCTCAGTACGTGTCTTTCTGAGGCGTTGATAAGATGATATTTCCAGCTCTACCACTGCTACCACATGTCAGGAAACCCGTACAGCGTACTACATGACTTCGACAAATGGACGTTATTTTAAGTCTTGACGAAAAGAAGGGTGGGAGACTATTTTAAGTAAGGTGTGGTCCTGTTGCAGCTGTTGCCATTACATCGCAGTGCTAGGCGCTCTCGTGACGTCGCCAGAACGCCACACTGCAGTAGAGAAGCTGAATTATTTCCGCGGTGCGTTTACTGGAAATGGAAGGACGGCGCGGCGGTTTCAAGTATTCAAGGGCGGCCGGCCGCAGCAGATGACCGCACCGCGCTGCTGGGACCACTAGCCGCGATTGGGGGAGGACAGCCCAGGTAGTGGCATCTCAGCAGTCAACGAGCTGGAGTCACTGGACTCTGCTGTGCCCAGTTGTAGCAGGACAACAGTGACTGCTTTCATCGCATTCAAAGAGCGGGTAACACAATGCTTGGCACTACCAGAACTTGTGGTCAAGTGATGTGGGGCAAGGATTCGACACAAGGAATTCGTATTCAGTAGACACTGTCAAATGTGTTTTCCACCGTTGCCCTGAATAATTTGCAAACGTGGAGAGACTGGAAGAAGCCGTTATTGGGGAAAGTACACTACTCGCCATTAAAACTGCTACACCACGAAGATGATGTACTACAGACGGGAAATTTAACCGACAGGAATATGATGCTGTGATATGCAAATGATTAGCTTTCAAGAGCATTCACACAAGGTTGGCGCCGGTGGCGACACCTACAACGTGTTGACATGAGGAAAGTTTCCAACCGATTTCCCATACACAAACAGCAGTTGACCGGCGTTGCCTCGTGAAACGTTGTTGTGATGTCTCGTGTAAGGAGGAGAAATGCGCACCATCACGTTTCCGACTTTGATAAAGGTCGGATTGTAGCCTACCGCGGTTGCGGTTTATCGTATCGCGACATTGCTGCTCGCGTTGGTCGAGATCCAATGACTGTTAGCAGAATATGGAACCGGTGGGTTGAGGATGGTAATACGGAACACCATGCTGGATTCCAACGGCCTCGTATGACTAGCAGTCGAGATGACAGGTATTTTATCCGCATGGCTGTAACGGGTCGTGCAGCCACGTCTCGATCCCTGAGTCAACAGTTGGGGACGTTTGCAAGACATCAACCGTGTGCACGAATAGTTCGACGACGTTTGCAGCGGCATGGACCATCAGCTCCGAGACCATCCCTGCGATTATCCTTGACACTGCATCACAGACAGGAGCGCCTGCGATGGTGTACTCAACGACGAACCTGGGTGGACGAATGGCAAAACGTCATTTTTTCGGATGAATCCAGGTTCTGTTTACAGCATCATGATGGTTGCATCCGTGTTTGGCGACATCGCGGTGAACGCACATTGGAAGCGTGTATGCGTCTTCGCCATACTGGCGTATCACCCGGCGTGATGGTATGGGGTGCCATTGGTTACATGTCTCGGTCACCTCTTCTCCGCATTGACGGCACTCCGAACAGTGGACGTTACATTTCAGATGTGCTACGACTCGTGGCTCTACCCTTCATTCGTCCCTGCGAAACCCTACATTTTAGCTGGATAATGCACGACCGCATGTCGCAGGTCCTGTACGGGCCTTTCTGGATACAGAAAATGTTCGACTGCTGCCCTGGCCAGCACATTCTCCAGATCTCTCACCAACTGAAAACATCTGGTCAATGGTGGCCGAGCAACTGGCTCGTCACAATACGCCAGTCACTACTCTTGATGAATGTGATATCGTGTTGAAGCTGCATGGGCAGTTGTACCTGTACACGTCATCCAAGCTCTGTTTGACTCAATGCCCAGACGTATCAAGGCCGTTATTACTGCCAGAGGTGGTTGTTCTGGGTACAGATTTCTCAGGATCTATACACCCAAATAGCGTGAAAATGTAATCACATGTCAGTTCTAGTGTAATATATTTGTCCAATGAATACCCGTTTATCATTTGCATTTCTTCTTGGTGTAGCAATTTTAATGGCCAGTAGTGTAGCTTTGGGAAGTGAAGGTACAGTCAGGTGACAAAGATCATGGGAGAGCAATATGCAAATATACAGATGGCAGTAGTATCTCGAACACAAGGTGTAAAAGGGCAGTGCTTTGATGGAGCTGTCATTTGTACCCAGGTGATTCAAGCGTAAAAGTTTCCGTTGTGATTAAGGCTGCACGATCAGAATCACCAGATCCTCTACGAGGAATGGCAGCTGGAGCTAGACGCAAGGGACATCCCATTTCGGAAATCCTAACGGAATTCAATATTCCGATATCCACAGTGTCAAGAGCCTGCCCAGCATATCACATTCCCTGTCAGCATGGACAACGCAGTGGCCGACAGTCTTCACTTAACGAGCATTAGCAACGACATTTGCGTAGAGTTGTCAGTGCTAACAGACAAGCAATGCTGCTTGAAAGAACCGCAGAAATCAATGTGGGACGTTAGACGAAAGAATCCGTTAGGACAGTGCAGCGAAATTTAGCCTTAATGGGCTACGGTAACAGACGACCGACGCGAGTGCATTCGCTAACAGCACGACATCGCCTGCAGCACCTTTCCTGAGCTCGTGACCATAACGTTTGGACCCTAGACTACTGGAAAACCGTGGCCTGATAACAGTAGGTAAGAGTTGATGGTAGAGTTCGAGTGTGATGCAGACGCCATGAAACTATAGACCCATTTTGTCAAAAAAAAAAAAAAGAAAAATGTTCAAATGTATGTGAAATATTATGGGACTTAGCTGCTAAGATCATTAGTCCTTACGCCTACACACTACTTAACCTAAATTATCCTAAGGACAAACACACACACGCATGCCCGAGGGAGGACTCGAGCCTCCGCCGGGACTAGCCGCACAGTCCATGACTGCAGCGCCATAGAACACTCGGCCAATCCCGCACGGACCCATTTTGTCAATAAGGCACGACGCAAGATGGTCGTGGCTTCATAAATGTGCAGGCTGTCTTTAGGTGGAATGGACTGGGTCCTCTGGTCAAACTGAACCGATCACTGACTGGAAATGGTTACGTTTGGCTACTTGAAGAGCATTTGCAGCCAACCGTGGACATCATTTTTATGGATGACATTGCGACATGTCACTGGGCCACAATTGTTCCAGATTGGTTTGAAGATCATTCTGGATAATTCGAGCGAATGGTTTGGCCACCCAGATCGCCCGACATGAATCCCATCGAACATTTATAACACATAATCGAGAGGTCAGTTCGTGCACAAAATTCTGCACTGGCAACTGTTTCGAAATAATGGATGGTTTTTAGAGGCAGCATTGTTCATCATTTCTACAGACGACTTTCAACGACCTGTTGAGTCTATGATACCTCGAGTTGCTTCACTACACCGGGCAAAAGGCGGTCCCACACAATGTTAGGAGGTATTCCATGATTTTGTTATATAAGATTTATAGCGTATACAAGAAAGGCGGAAAAAGAACATCCGATAAGTCACAACGCGGGCGAAATCTTGCGCGAAGTGATCATGACGGAGGATCGGTGAAGAAGTTTGTGACGAAAAATAAAAGGACAACAGATGAAAAAGTCACTGCAGAATTGAATGATGCACTCGCGAGCGCTGTCAGCACCAAAACAAAACGAAGGCAGCTCCATAACCTGCGAACTGCAGCGAGAGCTGGAATTCCAAAACCACCCTTCACTAATGGTTGGTATAGAAGCTGTAAAACGTGAAATGTGAAGCCTTGGAAGAATGTCATTTGGTCGGATGAGTCTTGTTTCACACTGTTTGCAAGTGCTTGGCCGTGTTTACGTCCCAAGGGTGAAACACGGCGGGGATTCTGTGACGGTTTGGGCCTTCAAGTCGTGCTATTCCATGGCAACCGAGGCAAGGTCGCATTACTGCCATTATGATCGTTGCATTCCATCCCATGGTGCAATGTTTGTTCCCCAATGGTGATGTTGTGTTCCAAGACGCCAGGTCTCCTGTTCACATATCTTGCATCAGCCAGAATTTGATTTGTGAGCACGCGGATGAATCGTCGTATCTCTCTGGCCGCCACACTCACCAGATCTCAATATTATTGAGTTTCTGTGGTCTTCTTTAGAGAGAATGAGGACTTGCCACTATTTTGCAGGAAGAATGGTACAAGACTAACTCGAAAACTATACATGACCTGAAACTTCCTGGCAGATTAAAACTGTGTGCCGGACCGAGACTCGAACTCGGGATCTTTGCCTTTCGCGGGCAAGTGCTCTACCAACTGAGTTACCCAATCACGACTCACGCCCCGTCCTCACAGCTTTATGGGAACCTTGCAGAACTAGCACTCCTGAAAGAAAGGATATTGCGGAGACATGGCTTAGCCACAGCCTGGGGGATGTTTCCAGAATGAGATTTTCACTCTGCAGCGGAGTGTGAGCTGATATGAAACTTCCTGGCAGATTAAAACTGTGTGCCGGACCGAGACTCGAACTCGGGACCTTTGCCTTTCGCGGGCAACTGCTCTACCGACTGAGCTACCCAAGCACGACTCACGCCCCGTCCTCACACATTACATGTATTTATCAATTCCGCGACGTCTAGAAGCTGTTTTGAATGCCAACAGTTTCCATACACCGTATTAGGTATGTTAATATGTTACGTTTTTGGTGGTTCAAATATTCTTCCTCTCTCTGTATGCTCGTAAAAGTATAAAACGAGTTTTCTTATCATCTGCATGCGTCCGGTCGATGACTTTCAACGTTTGTGAAAGATTAATGATAAATTTCATTCTGAATAATAATCGTAAAATGTAAACATATCGTTGTAAAGTAGGACGGTGCTTTTCAAACGAAAAGTTTTGCAGTCCTATGCGTAAGTTTAAATTTACTACAAGGTTTTATCTTCAGTCATGTAGAAGATATAGTCTTGTGAAATCATATGGATCTTTTTGAAACAGCAGTGCATCAACAGATTTAAATATCTCAAGGTATGGTAGACTCAGCTAAAAGAAATTCATATGATATAAAAATATATGTTGATTGCTCTCTTGCCTCTAATATCCCTATCTGGCGGCTCCTGCTTTTCAAAAAGTTTCCATAATGGCTCTTCACATACCTGCGTTCTTAATGAAACAAAGAATTAGAACAGTCACAATTTTCTCCAGCAGTCTGAACTATACTGGGCGTCCTGTTGTTCTAGATTACGAGAGAACTATACCACAGCACAGTGTAGTCACATTTTAGAAATATCACTGCTCGTCACAGCTTTAATTTGCCAGCCAATACATGTCTCTCAATAATCAGTATTGTTTTCTTCTTGACTTTAGCGATTAACATTGAGTAACTCAATTTCTTCGGGAAATAGTCAGTTTGTTTCTACACCGGACATGCAGAATTTGTTTAGG
Organism: Schistocerca piceifrons; assembly: GCF_021461385.2. Classification (NCBI taxonomy): domain Eukaryota; kingdom Metazoa; phylum Arthropoda; class Insecta; order Orthoptera; family Acrididae; genus Schistocerca; species Schistocerca piceifrons. The sequence continues at coordinate 473,908,908 of NC_060138.1, read as the reverse complement.
GAGTTTTCAGAGTAACAGTAGAAACGTTACCTTGATACCGATAGGCTGCAGCAGGTCAAACTCCGGGGTCAGAATCTCTGGAGCAGAGCTCATCATCATCTGCAACAACCTACCTGCAAAGCAGAAGAAAACCGTGTATCAGAGAATGAAGTAAACTTCTTAGACAGTTGTACACTAGTACCACAGTCATTGACACGTCACATACAAAGACAAAGCGCTCACGGTATTATAAGAAATTTAATATACCGAAACCTCTTACAACACAGAAACACAAAACAAACACTATGACCAGTAAACTGAGTCAAGACATTGACCACACAGATATGCAGGTGTAGTAGAGAAAGGAAGCAAAATATGCAACATTACACTATGGTATTTCGACGCTATGTGATGTTTATCCCCGCCAATGGCGAAAAAGTTCGTTCGAAACGAGCACAATCCCTTTCGTGCTCTATCCTTCCCCAATCAGAACTAATGTTCAGTCGGTGAAGACCTCACCATCAACCTGAAGCTAAACTACAATCCGACTCCCTTCAATTCTTCTACCACAGCAGAAAATACTCGCAACTAATTATGACCACAACAGCTTTCTCTCCCGGATAATCGAGTAAATAAAGTGATTCTGCGTTTTAAGGTTAGTTTATAGATGCGATAAGCATGATCTGCTGCACGAAGTGTACTTGTAAACTAACGCTCTAAGACAATCCCGCCTAAAGCTTTTTACCGAAGGTAATAAATACCACTTACCACCAGAAATTCTATTACCCTGAAGACAACAAATGACCCCGAGAGAATCGCGTGGAATATTGAGCTTCGAGTGAAAGAAGCTACTTTAATGGAAGATTAAAACTGCTCCAGGCACAAGGGAAAACTATCTGTTTTACTTCCCTTAACTAACACGCGCTACTGATATGATACACAAAAACAAGGTAATCGAAATATATCTCACCATTTTCAGGTTCAAATGGCTCTGAGTACTATAGGACTTAACATCTCAGGTCATCAGTCCCCTAGAACTTAGAACTACTTAAACCTAACGAACCTAAAGACATCACACACATCCATTCCCGAAGCAAGATTCGAACCTGCGACCATAGCGATCGCGCGGTTCCAGACTGAAGCGTCTAGAACCGCTCGGCCACTCAGGCCTCCCATTTTCTGGCATTAAATATAATTTGCCACAAGGGGGGTCAGAAACAGTCTGAAAAGCTTGCAAGGGTTTATCAAGGTACGTTATGTTGAGAAATGATTGTTATGAAAAAAGGTAGATATGTTGGGCCATTTTCGAATTAATTAGTATTGAAGTTAGTCAATCAGATCATTGCGGGGCAGATTCAAGCGGCCCGCCAGAGACGGTGTGCCAAATGTGTTCTTCGTTTGGTTTCCTTAAAACGAGAAAGAAGTGATACAAAAACCGGACATGGGACAGTAGTAAGAAACGAATCCGAGCCAAAAGCTGAGCAGTCTCATGCGTTTTCATCAGCGCTTTAAGAAGAATGGGCAGTAATTTTATCTGGTGGGTCGCTTGAATTTGCTTGTGCAACTGCTTGACTAGCTAAATTGAATACTAATTAACTCTGAAGTGGCACAACATATTGAATTTTTTTCTTAACATTTATTTATCACCTCAAACTACCCTGCAACACCCTGACAAGCTTTTCAGTTTCTGACTACTCTGTATAATACCAATGTTGTTAAACAGTAAGTATGCCTGTACCCAGAAAGGGAGTTTCTCTATTACACGGGCGCACCCAACCAATGGAACTCGCGTAATATTCCAAACAAATCAGACTAAAGCACGTGTACACCAGCCGTCAAATGTGAATATAGCTCTTGCTGCGGTTCTCGACCAACAAGAACAAAGCACAAACATGGTAGCTTCGTGCACGCGCCTAATTATGGCAGTTTGAAAATTTGTTCATTGCTGAAATTTTTTGTTTATTAAGTGAGAAAGCAGACTATGCGAAAAATGGCAAGTGCGCTGAATAATAAGAGCGAGTGTGGCTATTGTTTTACTAAATAATTGTAACAACTTAGGGAGGGAACTGGAGGAAACACTACTTTGTTGCTGGTACTGTTTAAATGATAATATTGTCGTAGGTAGACAAATAACAGTATTACGACTGGAACAACACTTCTTTCTACAGAGAAAACCTGTAATCTTTTCTAGGTGAGAGTCTGGTCCTTCTTAGCAGTCTGTTTGAAAAAATCTCCTTTATGACTGCATTTTCCCTAATTGCAAGATACCGAGACTGTATCGCGACGATGACCCGCGATGCTGGTATTTGACGATTCTGCGCTGAAAAAAATATCTACAGATCCTTTATACTTGTGGTAACAAGCCTCTTTCATTGTCGCAGCCATCGTCGTGAGAGTGATATTGTGGGATTGCAGTTCCAGAGCGTGCACAACTTGAAATCCACGGCACCGAAGTAGCACCAGCGAAACAGTTTCAGTTCGGTGATGATGATGATGTTTGGTTTGTGGGGCGCTCAACTGAACGGTCATCAGCGCCCGTACACAGTCCAGTTTTTACACAAACCAGTCTGGCCACTGTCACGAATGATGCTGATGATGAATTGGTGAGGACAACACAAACACCCAGTCCTCGGGCAGAGAAAATCCCCAACCCGGCCGGGAATCGAACCCGGTTTAAGTTCGGTGACTGATACGACACAGTTCAAGGCTTTTTCACATCAAAGCACAGTCCTTGAAATGTTCAAACCTGATGTCATGCACCCGCGTTGTTTAAAAAACGTAGTCCACAGTTCAGTTAACATTAATCACCGTCTTTCTGCTGTTCAGATGGGTATGGCGCACATATTAATTTAAATGTTTTATGCACATCTTAAAGCGTGAAAACCAACACACCAGCCACTCCCTCAGGTCAACAACCAGTGACTCATAACCGTCACCGCTCTGACACACGATTGTTCATTCTGAACAGTAGAAAACAGGCTTTCTTATGGAAAAGATAGGTACAGACACATAGAAACATTTGTATCCTTGTAGTATCTGAATGTAACGACATTTACTGCCAAACATAATTAATACAAGAAAATAATAAAAGGAAAAAAGTATTAATACAGGCTTTACAAATGTCTCTAAATGAAAAAGTTTCGTTGTCAGTATACCTTTTTCTAATGGTTATCTGTTTATTTGTTATATGCTTTTAAAACATTTGTTTAATATTTTCGATCTAGCTTGTTGTTAATTTGTTTTTCTATATTTACCTGAAGATCTGTCAGTCTATTGTTATTTATAACGTACATGTGCCCCGAAAAACTTATCTTATTTTTCTTATTGTATCTGTTATATTTCCTATTTCTGATATATGGCACCACTATTTCTTAAATTCCAGGTTTCTTTGCTTCTTATTGGATGTAAAACATTCCCATGTTTCTCTCTGAATTATTTCTAGTTTATCTAAATTATAATTTAGTGGTACATATTCACTTGTGGGAAGCCATTCTCGTTTCGATGTTGTGGTGTAAGGCATTATTTTTACATTTCTTGATATGTACTTTTTACTATAAATATGGTTTGTTAATACTTGTATTTATGGGTAATTTTTCTGATGCATTTTCTTGAACTGTCTTTCCTGTGTACTTGAAGCCTTTGACATTTCCTATTTGACCAATGCGTGCCAGTAATACATTTGGAGCAATTTTTATGTTAGTGGTAAACTTCGTTTCAGTTGCAGAGATACCCCAACCTCCTCTATCTTTTCAAATAGACTGATGTTACTGTATTTCCTAAATTTTCAGACTGTACACCAAAATCGTCTGCAAAAGCCGGCATTTAAAACAATATACTATTTACTTATTCGCAGATTTTGGCGATATTTGATAATCTTCTAATTTTTCATTCCAAATTCTTGTAATTTTTCCTAATAAACAGTTGAAGATGACTGGAAATAAATCACCACCTACCCCTTCAATATCCATTTGTCTTCAATTGCTTAGAAATTTTTTCATAAACTTAACATTTGAGAATTCTCTCTTAAGCGTTTCTCTTTTCGGCTGATTTTGTCTAGAGTTTCTCCACAAACAGAGGCAAAAAGTCTTGAAATTCAAGAAATTTACCACTATCTCATTCGAGGTCAGTAGCGTCTGAAGGATTGCAGCTTTCAAATATTGCATATCTGTTCTAATAAAAATCTCTTGACATTCATTGAATTCTGGGTTACTTCGAGTCGGTTCACTCGAGTATTTGAAAATACTTTATTGGAAACTGGCAGTTTATTTATTCCTTTTCATTTTTGAGACTTCTGTATTGCAAGTTACTATTGATTTCCCAAGCAACATTTTTAGGACCCTTATGGATCGTTTAGGGAGACATTCTTTTCCTAAAGCGGCCCATCAGTTTCTCTGACTACACCAGCGAAATCCTTCTCAGTATAAATGAAAGAAATAGGGGTCTGTGAGTTGCTCTTAGAATAATTTATGGATGTATCAAAAAGAATCATCCGATTTGGTGCGTCTATACTTCTGAAACTAAGAAAAAGAACAATGAATTTGGTT